>NW_024081388.1:0-600000 GCF_003009895.1 Hyaena hyaena | reverse complement strand
GCACAAAGAGGCTTCAAATGTTTTATTTCTTAATCTAGACTTTAAGAACGTATGCCTCTTAGTTTTACACATGTGGTATATATATAGTATTAAATATTAAGAGTTTTATGTGTTTAATATTATAAATTAAAACAATAGACCATCAGTCCTTTTTACGGTCATCCTATTTTATTTTCTCATAACTTGTCACTATCTGAAGTTACTGTATTCATTTATTGCTGATCTACTTCTGGTTTGTCTCTGTCCCTTTCGCTACTAGACTGCAAGCTTCACAGAAGCTGGCACTTGGCTCAATGCTCAAGATAGGACAGTGCCTCATACTCAGTAGGCCCTATATATACTTATTTGTTAATTTAAATAATCCCAGCAGATATGTTTTACAAATAAACTAACTACAGAGAATTGTGAGGGGGACATTTCTAGGTATATATGTATCATGCCCTTTAGTTGGATTTGTTCAACATTATGTATCTTCAGTGAATCAAACCGTTTTCTCTTATCAAACTGACTTTCCTTATATGTACCCATTACTCTTCCTTGGATAGCTGACCACTGACATTGTGATTTTATTTTCTTCATAGGAGGCGTTTGATGAATCCTAATGTGATAAGATGAAAGATTAGGAAGTACTTCAGCAACCCTCCTCATCTATTCTATCACTGGGTAGGAAAATTACTGGCAAATTTCCTAAAGAATTTAATCTTATTCCTGTTAACTGCTTGAAAAATAATTTGCATGTATTAAAGGAATGTCTTTTTCTTGTTAATTTCTTAATGAAAAACAGTGTAGAAACTATTACTTAAATGGCACGGAAAATCCTGAAGTACTTAATTACCAGGAAAGACCAGAAAAATGTTAAGTGAGGTGTAACAACAATTATAAAATGAGCTAAGGAGCCATTAAACAACATTTAACATATGTATTTTAAAATTTTGCTTTTACTCAAATGGTACTTTAGAAATAATAAATGTTAATACTTTAATATATAGAGATTAAAAATAAATTCCTAACATCATTTTCAAGAATTGAGTTATTAGCTAATAAATTTTTTTTCCAATCACAGAGTTATACAAAATCATTAAAACTTTGGCTATACAATTTATGAACACTTACAGAAAAAAATAACCTAATTGGGGTGATAGGTTCCGCCTCTGTTCTTTCTTCAAAATTTAATCTCTGTAAAAATATCTGATTTTTTTTTCTTAAAAAAAGAAAATCTACAAGATAGAAAACTGAAGGAGATACTACTAACCAAGAGCAATCTGAATTTTAATGTTCCAGAGAGAAGGAACACGGTGTACAGTATTGAAATGTAATAGATAAATCTAGGTTGCTGAACTATATTGCTTGGGTTTGAATACTACTTCCATCACCCATGCACAAGTTATATAGCCTTCAGATAGTTACTTTTTTGTTTGTTTGTTTTAATGCTTATTTATTTTTGAGAGAGAGAGAGAGAGAGAGAGAGAGAGAAAGCATGAGCAGGGGAAGGGAAGAAAGAGAGGGAGACACAGAATCTGAAGCAGACTCCAGGCTCCGGGCTGTCAGCACAGAGCCTGATGTGAGGCTTGAACTTGCAAACAGCCAGATCATGACCTAAGCTGAAGTCAGACACTTAACTGACTCAGCCGCCCCGGTGCCCTGAGAGTTATTTTCTCTTTTCCTTGTTTCCTCACCCATAAAATGGGGATAATAATAATAGTTCCTGTCTCATAGCATTTTCAGTGTTGAATGAAATAATACATATAAAATATTTGGAACATGCCCAACATATAGTATAGGTTTACTACTATCTATGTAAAATATGTAACTTTAAGTGTAAAGATTAACTTATTTGATGCTTAAGTTCTGTGTGAAAGAAATGATGGCATCCTTACAAAATACTACCTTAAACCTAACTCTAATTAATGAACATTTCTAAAACAAACTTGGAAAATATGTTAGAAATAGTTAATTTAACATATAAATTCATCTGGTAAAAAAAAAAGTGGATCAATTCCATGTTTTAAGTCTTATAATAAATCTTGCCTGTCCAAAATCAAATCTCTTTAAAGTTGGATAAAATAAATAATATATGACAAATCGCCTTACAGATATAGCTAATATTTCCACAGAAGAAAAGTATTTGGTCAAGTCAGAGACTAGGAGAAAATATTTCCAAAAGACATATCTAATAAAGGACTGTTAGCCAAAATATAAAATGGAATACAAAGTTCAACAATAAGAAAACAAAGAACACAATTTAAAAAAATGGACAAAACTTCTGAAATAGCTAAAGATGATATATGAATGACAAGTGAGCATATGAAAAGATAGGAGATTTGTAAATTACAACAACAATGAAATACCATTACAGATTCATTAGAATATTCTAGCCAAAATCTAAACCACTGACAGCACCACATGCTGGCAAAGAAGTGGATCAATGCCATTCATTGCTGATGCAAAATGGTAAGCCACTTTGAAGCACAGTGTGACAGTTTCTTACAAAACGAAAGTACTCTTCTCATACTATCGATTAATTGTACTCCTTGATATTTACCAAAATCAATTGAAAACCTACGCCCACAAAAATACTGCATGCTGGGATTTATAGCAGCGTTATTCATAATTGCCAAAACTTGGAAGCAACCAAGATGTCCCTCAGAGGTAAATAGATAGATAAGCTGTGGTGCATCCAGATAATGGAATATTATAGAATGCTAAAAATAAATGAGCTATCAAGCCATGAAATGAGGAAAAAGACATGGAAGAAACTTAAATGCGTTATTACTAAGTGAAAGAAGCCAATCTGAAAAGGCCACATCTTTATGATTCTCAAGGGGAGCAGAGTATGCCACCCCAAATATGCCAGTCTGGCATATTGATTATTTTATTTTATTTTTTTAAAAAAGTGTTTATTTATTTTTGTGTGTATGTGAGAAAGAGAGAAAGAGAGAGAGCACCAGGGAAGGGCAGAGAAAGAGACATAGAATCCAAAGCAGGCTCCAGAATCTGAGCTGTCAACACAGAGCCCAACATGGGGTTCGAACTCATGAACTATGAGATCGTGACCTGAGCTGAAGTCAGATGCTTAACGGACTAAGCCGCCCAGGCACTGCTGATTATTTTAATAATTGATAAATAGTTGGTACAAGAAGGACACTTTGACTGTCCTTCATCTCTCCTGAAAGTAGAAAATAAATCTCCAATGTGAAGTTCTCCTTCCTGTAACAGGAGAGAAGAAGGTGTCCTTACTGCCAGAGATAGGGAATTTAAGGCCAAGAAGGCTGTATAAACAAACTTTGTTACCTCTTTACTAATTTATTATCTTGAGCCCAAACCTCTTTGTCTCATCAATTCTTCACAAATTTATTTTATCCTTTGCCTAAAAGATATAACAGTTGCTTGCCTTGGCCACTTCTTAGAGACTCATATCTTTGAGGCTTTCATACATATGAATTTTTTTTCTTCACCTGTTAACCTATTTTATGTCCATTTAATTATTAGACCACCCAAAGAATCTAGAAGGGAAGAAAAGTTTTCCACACCTATAATCCTGACTGTGTGACAGTTTGAAAAAGGCAAAATTATGGACACAGTAAAACAGCAGTTGCCAGGGATTAGGGAAACAGAGCACAGACTACTTTGGGGACAGAGAAATTACTGGATATAATACAATGGTACATACATGTCATCACACATTTGTCCAAAGCCATAAAAAGCACAGCACCAAGAGCGACCCTTAATGTAAACTATGGACTTGGGGAAATAGTGATGTGTCAAAGTGTGTTCCTCAATTGTAGCAAATGTACCACTCTGGTGCAGGAGATGCTAGTGGGGAAGGTTGTACATGTGTGGAGACGGGGATTAATTGGCACCCTCTGTACTTTCTGTTGAATTTTGTTGGGAAACTAAAATTGTTCTAAAAAATAAAGTTTATTAATTTAAAAAAGTATCTAGCATGTAGATACTGACTAAGCAATATACAATAATATTAGTAGAACATAGAATCTGGTTTTTCTGTGCAAAATTTTGAAATTAGGTATTAAAAATATATTTGACCTATGTACTCTTTAGCCATCATTATAAAATAATGACATTATAAAATAATGACATGATAAAATAATGACATCATTATAAAAAACAGACCAAAATGTCTGTTTCAAATTTACTGCTTGGAATTAATTGATCAACTAGATGATTTAATTATTTTTCCTTTTACCTTTAGCACCCTGTCTTCCCTTTTTTGTGTTTCTGTCAGCAGCCAAAAATAAGGAAATAAAAATAAATATTTGAAAAATATACTCATTATCTTATAAAAACATTTAGAATTATATGCAGAATAAAATAAATCTTAATCCAAAAGTAGTAGGAAGTAGTAATAGTAGTAAATGTAGAATAAATTATAACTTCAAAACAATATCATTCATTTTAAATTAAAACTTAGAGTTAAGTCTTGAGAAGGCAAAAAGCAATCTTATTAAAAATAATTTGTGTGAATTTTGACAATCAACATTTTTTTCTAGGAACTTGAATTTACTTACCAAGAGATCCTATATACTGGAGACTAAATTTCTATGCCTAATTTCAAGTAAATGTCATATATGTGTATATATATATATATACATATACATATTGTGTATATAAATATATACAACCTATTGAGACCAAACTTGCTGTTAGACTATTTAATATACCCAAATGTTAATTTATTTATGGCTTAAGCATTATGCTAGACTTTAGGAGACCCAGAACTTACTGGTGTTTGGAATGACTAACAGAACAGTTGTAACACAGTGCCAATTCTAATTGTGAGTCAAGTGGATTCGTAGTGCAAATGGAGTGATCAATTTCTTCTATGCTAATGGTATTAACAAGTAGAATGACACTTGACCAAATGTGACCAGATGAATGGTTTCCATAATAGTTTGGAAACGTTATGTACAAATAAAGCCTATGTTTGTTTTTCCAGAAATCAGGAGCTGGTATTGCCCTTTTCTGCCCAAAAAGACAAGAGGGAATGATTTACTTTTCAACACTTAAGCTTCCCCAGATGTAAAATAGCTGAAATAATTCGGAAGTATATGTATTTTTTTACACAAAGAAATATCAAAATTAACATGTCTGTACGATTTGTTATGCATAACAGTCTTCTGCTATCCCAGGGCATTAACTGACACATAGTATTTCTGGTGAAGCAGAATAATAGTACTTCCATGTAAGAGTTTTTAAAGTTGCTTCATATCCATGGCTTCATTTGAGATTTCCAATGATCCAGCAAGGTTGCCAAAATAGACAGTATTCACATAGAATCAGTGGAAAAGCTAAGGTTCATATGACCCAAGGTTGTATGGCTAGTAAGTTAGGTAGAGTCTAGATGAAAACTGACCCAAGGTTGTATGGCTAGTAAGTTAGGTAGAGTCTAGATGAAAACCTAGACTCCTAAACCAATCCTCTTAACTATGAAATAATGTTTTCATTCTTAATACTAAAGTGTTATTTTTAAATAGCTTTAGGACATTGTGTAGTTCATATTTGTTTATAAGTTTTTGTGTTTTGCCTGTTGGTATATTTCATTTTCTTTTAGATTACACAGAAATATACTCCAGAAGATATTATTCAAAGAAATAAAATTTATAGCAGTGTTTTCCAAACTGTATTTAATGGTTTATAGCAGTGTTTTCCAAACTGTATTTAATGGAACACATGTGTTCTATGGGACTAAAGTTAATAAGTATTCTAGAAAAAGAAGATTCTATAGTTAAATTAGTTGGGAAATTTACCACATTAGCACCTTTTAAACAGTCAGTGTACTAAGCCCTGCAGTCTAGCTACAGGTTTAACTGTGTTGCATATCTGTTGTATACATAGGATATGGCCTAAATTCATCTCATCATTAGCTCCTTTTCTCATGGAATAAATGAATGTATAATTGACCTTGGAACAGTTTCTGAAATATTTATTTAAAGAAGATGGAATGAAAAATAAATTAGTAGCTTTGTTTTCTTTAACTTTACTTTTTCTCGTTAAGGCCTTGAATCTTCTCTAGTGTTAATGACAACATTTTCATAATATTAAGCACTCAGAGGGCAGAGACTATATGCTACTCATCCTCTTACATCCTACTAATATTTCCTGTACACATAATGGTAACAATTACCAGACATTTATTAAGTTACTATGAATAAAATGCTATTACATTAAGAGTAAAAAACTTTATAACCACTTTGTAATAATTTTCCTACTGTTGAGTAAATAAATGATGAAGAAAAAGGATTACAGCTCTAACCTTGAGATTTTTCTCCTTTTTTTACATGAGAATACAAATGCATTCTATTCTGATAGGAAATAAAAGAGCAAATAATCGTATTTCCCCAGTGAGGCCCTTCCCCCCCCCCCCCCATACTTCTAAGTAAGTTGAACTCAAAGGATAACAGCACTGGAGGCAGGACACTGATTGAAGAGTACTTTCATGATAGAAAGCAAGTGGATCTTCAAGTATTGATTATAATGTTCTTAACACCATTCACAGAATGGTACCTAAATTCTAACCCTCATAAGGCAGAGACTGCGTTTCCTTTACCACACAGTATCTGGAACTTGACTGAGAGCTGACATAAGGTAAACATTTGTTGAATGAATGAATGAGTGTACAATTGATCCTGACCTTTCCAGTAAAATTTAACTAGAGTTTTCATTGGGCCAGGGAGTTAAGAGTATTTTTAGGTCAAAACTCCTACTCTTTTCATAGTTTGTTTGCACTGAATAAGTTTGAAAAAAAATACCCTATCACCAAGACTCAAAAAGCAGTGACTTAATACACAATAATGTGTATCCAATTTAATTCTCAGGCTTCGAGTTGCACAGTAAGATAATTGCAAGGATAGATCACTGTAAGCTATGCTAGTGGTAAGTCTGAACTAGGGCCAAAATGGCCGCTTGGTGCTATTACAATTACGAATGATTGGTCACTTTGGTAGTATCTGGCATTACAGATAGTTAAGGATCCTAAAGAGCTCAGCCTAAGACAGGATCCCAACTCCTTGCCTTGAAGTCTTATGCAAAGCTGCCAACATGCAGACGTGCCTGGACCAGACATCATTGTAAATGGAAGAGAGCTAGTTTATTCATAGCAAATGGAGTTGTTTCTCCTCAACCACATGACAAACGTCAGTATTTCTTTTCTGCCTCTAGTAGAATCCCCTCCCAATCTCCTTTTAATCAGATGGTCTGTCCTTGGTGTGTGTTATTATATTGGGGTAATTTTTAGTGTCAGAATAATGCTGCAAAATTTTCCAAAACCTGCAAATTTTTCACTATACCTTATCTGGCTCTGTGGCCTCACAATTTGATGACCAAACTTTATAATACCAAGACACATGAAAACAGGTTCATGAAGACAGGCTTCAGTATCCATTTAACTTGGTGTCTTCCTGAACTAGCTGAAAAGTGAAGGTAACAAACACCAATAATATGATTTGTATTTCTATGTGCCTTCGTTTTCTTGTTCTGAATATTAACGTGAACATCCCACCAAAACATCGGACATATATTTTTGTAGCTTACAGACATCTGTTATATCCTGTGAGTTGCAAAATATTCAGTAATTGAAGACTGTTCCAATCTTGCAGCTTTTGGAATTCAAGATTTAGCAAAGATCAAAACCCTCTACATGTGTGTATAGCGTCAAACATATTAGAGTAGAAACTAAGTTATGTGTGGTAAGAAAACAGAAGGGTAGAATTTTAAAATTTAAAGACAATGATTTTTAAATAAGTCACTTTTCACCTTACTGAACTTCAACTTTCAATGATACACTAACAGTCGTTTATTTCTGTATTTCACCAGATTTACTCTAGAGCTGAATCTTAGAAATGGCTTTTTCAGAAGCTAGTAATTTAAAATACTCAAAAATTACTTACTCAAAATAGTTCATGTTCTGTAATTTTTTGGCTACATACTTAGCAATAGATACACTTTAATTTTTATTCTAAATGAAACTAGAGCATCAAATGGCCACAACGATGATCACATATTTTGAACCTCATTCTATTCCATAGAAGATCTGGAAGTGACACAATTTGCTTTTTAAAGTCAAAACTGTTAGAAATTTAAACCCATGTTCCTAGAACTAGAGTGAAATAATGAAATTGGGTTATTGATAGAAATCATTAAAACCCTCTGAGAGAAAAATATTTGCTGTAAGCCACATATTCTCTGGGCAACTACCACCTTTCTCGAAGCGTATTTAATACTGCTAACCTTGAAACACATGTGACACCTTCCTGTCATCTGCTTATCATTAGGATGTATCAGAAAACAACCCTACTGCATGGTCTAGCCAACTGCTCACTATTTTATTTGTCAAAAAATAAATAAAAATAAAAGTTTTACCTCATTCACTCAGCGTTTTCAGACATTTATTTACTAAATGATTTTAAAAAAAGGTTCTTAGGAATATAATCTGTATGAAATTGCCTCAAAAATGGTTAACTTAGGAAATGAAATGTCTGATTAAGATGCATTAGAAATCTTAAGAAACAATAATGTTACATGTGGGATGATCAGAATGATAGCTATTATAATAAAGACATTAGGGAAATGGTTTTTAATAATCTCAGAACTTTGACAGAACGTTAAATTGCCTTTTTCTGTATCAGAAGTAGCTACAATTGCTTCTAAAAAGAAAGAATAAATAACAGGCTCTTGCAGGGAAGGTCCCAGCCACTCCAGGAAAACAGGGTAAGGGTACAGCCCTGGATCTCTCTTGGGTAACCTCTAGAGAATTTGCTTGATATCTGGGAAGGCAGGATCAGACAGGCTCCGGCTTTTGCTTTCATCTAGGTACCCAGCTGTATCACAACTGGTCAGGTAGCATTTCAGTGTTCACATCCCTGGTGGCATAAGAGTGTTTCCTCAGAATTGCTGGGGCCCACACCATGTAGCTTCAAGTCATTTACTTAGAAACTGCAGCCTCCTTGGAGGTCGTGTTGAAATATTAGGATAATCAGGTTTCTCTTAGTACTTCACACGCCTCAGTCTCTTTATGTAATATCATGTTGGGCACCCACCATAGGTAGGGCTGGTTTCTCAGGCTCTCAGTACAAGGTACACCTCATTCAGGTTTACAAAGAAATATAGATTTTTAATCCTCAGAGCCTTAAATGCAGTTATAATTTAAATTATAAAGTTTCCCCAAGTGATTTATTTATTCATTTTGATAAGTAAATTGCTTTATATACATGAAAACAGTGAATGGGTAACCAAACATATGGGCATGCTGCTTCCCCATTGTTTTCAGCCTCACCTTTAGATTTTGTAAAAATGCTATTGGTTTTTATCTCACCAATTCCTCATGTTCTCTTAACTCCTTAATATTTTGCAAATTGGCTTTCCCATCCACCATTTTCTAAAATGGTCTTTTCTATTTTCTTCTTAGTATGTTGACTGCTTAGGCTGTTACTCTCTGATTTCTGTCTTTTAACCACAACCATTCCTTCTTCCTCCCATGGCTACAATAAAATATTGTTTGTCCTCTTCCTTCACCTTCAAGATCAAAATTGAGGAAAAGGAAGGCCTTTCCAAAGAACTTATTGTCTAATACCTATTAACAGTGACTTCAAGCTTTGTCCCAGTATAGGAAGTACCAAGAGAGTTGCCCAGGTCTGTTTCCAATTCTTAAAAAGGCTCAAATAAAAGTTGTGTGTGTGCACGCATGTATGTGCATGTACGTGTGTGTATGTGTGCGTACATGCGCACACACACGGCAGGTATGGTGGGGCAGAAATTTTAAAAATATCACTGTTTTGTTTTATAACAAGATACATTCATTCCATTGTGAGAAAGATGGCCTTGCTAATTAAGAAGGCAGGCAGGGAAAAGTTTTCTCTCTTGGAGTTGACAGTCTGCCTCCAAAAAATTATTGTTTATCTTTGGGAAGTATGTGAATTTGATCGCACAGTCAGAACAGTAATTAACAATGTTTTTAGTTATCCCTGGAGGGAAGAGTTTCAGGGGGACTAGACTAGGAGATCTTGTTCATCAAAAACTATTTTGTCTAATTGGGAGTAACGGGGCCTCTTCTCCCATCCTCCATCTCTTCGGTGCCTGCAATTTTGTGATGTATAAGAAATATATATTTTGTTATTCAGATGGCCAAACTTTATTTCTCATATGCATTTGGTTTTTGTCCAAGGCTCCTGGCTCAGAGCTGGCAACACACTTGGAATTTCCTGTGATAAGAGCAGTAAAGGCGTCTTCTATTATGTTAATAATGCAGTTTTTGTAAAGCTCTTGGATAACCTAAGGGTTGGAAGCTGGTTGTCAGGAAAACCAACCTTGTGATTAGAGGGTTGGAACTTTCAGTCCTACGGCCTTACCTTTGAGGAGGGGGAGAGGATTTGGAGGTCGAATCAATCACCAATGCCCAATGATGTAATCAAACGGGCCTATGTAATGAAGCTTTCATAAAAACGCGGAAGGACAGGGTTTGGAAAGCTTCTGGGTTGGTGAGCCTGTGGAGATACAGGGAGACCACTGCACTGGAAGAGGACATGGAAGCTCCATGCTCTTACTGCACACCTTGCCCTATGCATTTTTTTCCATCTGGCTGTTCCTGAGTGATATCCTTTATAATAAACTGGTGATCTAGTAAGTAAATGTTTCTCTAAGTTCTGTGAACTGCCCTAGCAATTAGTCAAACCTTAGGAGGAGGTCCTGGGAAGCTCTGTCAGCACAGGAAACAGCCTGAGGCTTGCCCCACTGGCATCTGAAATGGAGAGGGGGGAGGGCAGTCTCATAGTATTGAACCCCTAACCTATGGAATCTGATACCTGCTGGTGTGTGTGTGTGTGGGGGGGGACTCTCTCCCATTTTGGAATTGGGTCTAGGAACCCTAGAACACTCTACCCTCCACATGTCTCCCAACAAAAGTAAAATATGTGCTTAATTCAAAGGGCAAAAATCCTCTTAAAAGTGATTGGCAGGTGACCTAAAGGTTTAATTTACACTGAGTTTCTTAGACTTGGGACTTTTGCTGTTGGGGAAAGGGGGATGGGTCCTGAAGGAGAGATTAAATGGATGGAGTTTCCTAAAAGGTTGTTGGAAATTTAGATGTTAAAGGTTAGAAAGACATTTTCCCAGAGAGGCTCAACATGAAGATAAGGAAACAGGATAGAATCTAGAATTGTTTATGACCTGGAAGGTTTTAACTTCTTGGCTGCTTTTTCTTGGTTTTACATATGATCCTTTCCTGCATACATTAATGCTACTAGAGTAGGCAGTTACTTGGCTTTAACAGGATTCCTGGAGGCCAGCAAAGGGTCATGGCTGGCTCTTGGGGAAGTTAGAGACCCGTCCTGGCCTTCCAAAGCAAAGCCACCAAAAGCATTCCAAAAGCAAAGCCACCAGAAGCCAAATCAAACTAGACAGGCCAAAGACAAAGAAGGTCAGAGACCCCGACCAAGTAAGGAAGAAAAGCATGAAACCTTGCTCTCAAAGAAATCTCCTCCTCCCAGTAATAAATACTCCATCCCCTAGTTAACAATTGTCAATAAAAAATAGAGACCCAAACCACTGGGTTTGGGTTTGGGTTTGGGTTTGAGCTCTCCCTTTAGCCCACTTACTCTTACATCTTACTTTAATAAACTTTCCTACTTGTACCACTCAACTATTGTGTCTGGTCTATTTTTGAATTCCTTCTTCAGAGGAGACCAAGACCTCCTGAGGATGGGTTGGATGGAGACCCCAGGGCCTAACAGTCTCCCCAGTCCACCTGGCAACATTACTAACCACATGATCTCTGAGAAAATTCTAATAAACGTATAAAATCCTTGTTTACATATGAAAATCAAGGAATCAAGGAGTGAGGACTGAGCTGGCAAGGAAAGAACAAGAATTGAATTAATTCACCATCAGATGAGCAGAGTCTGAGATAATCATGAGAATATAATGCACCCAGGAATTCACAACAGCCTTGGGGAGGGCACTGGACTTGCCACCAATCATGGAGTACAGGTTGAGTCTAAATTATCTGTCAAAGGATAGTGTTTCTAGCAGATTTTTGAATCCCACACTTAGTAAACATTCCCTATAGCTCTCTCAACCTCTGCGTCCTAAATTTAAGCAATCTCATCCACTCCCTTGGCAGAGAGCATCGAGTCTTATACCTGGGACATATTCAGTCATTTGTTAGATTGAATTTCCCAGTTGAGATCACTTAAAATAATCTCATTACTAGGTAAAGAACAGAATCATTTTGCTGATACCTGAGGCAGTGACTGAGTCTACTCTGAACACTATTAAGCCCAGTGTGACTAGTAGAGTGCCTTGATCTCTGAGAAGTGCTTAGTAAATGTTTATTGATGATTAATCCAAAATGTTCCAGAAGCTTTACAGGAAGTTATAAACAGACTGAAAAAATCTATAAATCCCTCAAGACAGGGCCAGTCTTACAAGAGTATTCAAACTGTTTTCTCTGAAGCAGTTTTAGAAGAAAGAACCATGAAAGGACAATTCTATATATCCTATCTTATGATATGGGTTTGCAAATGCAATCAGAATGCCAAGTATTCATATAAAGAGCTTATCTTTCTGTTGTTGTTGTTTTAACCTTCCCTTATTCCCCATTTTATGATGAATAATTTCAAACAGAAAATTGAAATAATAAATGAGTACTCGTATGTTTATCATCTAAATTCAACAAGTATTAATATTTTGCCATATTTACTTGCTTTCTCTCTTACTCTCTTCTAATTCTGGGAGG
The DNA here is from genome assembly GCF_003009895.1 of Hyaena hyaena. NCBI lineage: Eukaryota > Metazoa > Chordata > Mammalia > Carnivora > Hyaenidae > Hyaena > Hyaena hyaena. The sequence continues at coordinate 587,255 of NW_024081388.1, read as the reverse complement.
AACATGTCTTTCCCACTAATAATTTAATATTCATCTCCCAAGAATAAGCATATTTTCCTTTGTAGCCATAATACATCATTATCACGCTTAAAAATTTAGCAATTCTGCAATATTATTCAATATCCAATTTATATTCAAATACTCTCAGTTGTCCCTAAAATTTCTACTATAGTTACTTTTTTAAATCAAGATCCAATAAATTTTCCCATATTGCTTTTGCTTGTTATGTCTAGAGCATTCCTTGACCACTTTTTTCCCCCTCATTACATTGACTTTTTGAAGACATCAGGGCAGTTGTTTTGTAGAATGACCTACAATCTGGATTTCTCATATTGTTTCTTCCTGATGTTAAGTAACCTGTTTCTCTGTTCTCTGCATCCTGTGAACAGAAAGTTAGATCTAAAGGCTTGGTTAGATATTTTAAAAAATATATACTTTTAAGTTTGTTTATTTATTTTGAGTGAGGGAGGGACAGAGAGAGAGAGAGGGAGAGATAGAAAAAATCCCAAGCAGGTTCTGTGCTGTCAGCCTGGAGCCCAACGCAGAGCTTGATCTCAGAAACTGTGAGATTGTGACCTGAGCTAAAATCAGACACTTAAGCAACCAACTGAGCCACACAGGTGCCCCTTAAGTTAAACAGTCTTGACAAGAATACTCTATAGGCAATACTTTGCACTTCATATTACTTCAGAATGCACAAAATATCAGCTTCTCCCATTACTAATGAAGTTAAATTTGATGTCTTGGTTAAAGTGGTTTCCACCAGATTTTTTCAGTAAAGATAAGTTTTCCCATTTGTAATTGACAAGTAATCTGTAAGGTAATATTCTGAAATTTTACTATTACTCTGTTAACTACTAAAACTTTCATATAATGGCTTCAGCATCCATTGGTAATCTATTTCTGAATCAATTGTTTTACTTGGAATTACTCATCACTTTCTATTATTACCATAAACACAAGTTAAGTGATATCCTACAGGAAGTACAAAGAGGAAGCCAAACCATTAATGGGAATTTTTTTGTCTTGAACTCATTTGGGAGCCTCCGGATCAGCATATAAATAAATAGACAGTAGATGGGATATGTTGAACACATAGCAGAACATGTTTGTTTCTATGCAAAAGATACTTGAAAATTAGTTCAAGGATTTAAGGAAGTTTGGAGAAGATATCCTTTATAGTTTGTCATATGCACTATGGTGATCCTTGTCCATCGTTAGTTACTTATTTTAAGAGAATCTGAAACAGTTTGATAATAAGCATGTTAGTATTACTTAACAAGAAGCAAGAAACAAAGGTGGGGGGGTAACATAAACAGTAAATACCTTTGAAATCTGAATAGTAAGACAGTAAAAGTAACTTAGACCAACTGATATCTTCAAGAACGGAAAGAATTTCTAGATTTCTCTGGTGCAGATCATTTCAACACTATCTAAATCAGGAATTGAGTGAGTACAAAGGGCTGGAAGTTCCTTGAGTCATTAAGAAGCACAACTCATCTGTGAATCTGAGTTTGTGAGTGAGAGTGACCCAAGTGGTTTTGTCAGCCTAACTGCACGAGTTTATATTCTAGTACTATGATCTAAGATAGAAAATAGGAGGCTTGCCTTTATTTTTTTTCTGAGTATATATATATATACATACATATATATGCACACACACATAATATGTATATATATATTTTTCTGAGTATATATACATACATATATATGCACACACAATATCTCTATCTCTATCTATCTATCTATCTATCTATCTATCTATCTATCTATCTATCATCTATCTGTTATGCCATTAGTAAAACATGCAAAGTTATAAGGAGAATAATAAATATATCCCCTAATTACACCTTCCAGATATATCCTTTTCAAATATTTTAGTTTATAACATTCAGGATTTTTTTCTATACATATATATTTTAAGAAAAATACAATGATGCTATTTCACTGTTTCTGTAATATACTTTTTCATCTAATGTATACTATGGACACCTTTCTGTCTCAATAATATAGTTTTATATTATCATTATGATGGTAGAAATTATTACATTATATAGATGTACTATGGTTTATTAATAGCAATCTGTTGAAAGTAACAGGACATTACTAGTTTTCAGTGTTGTGAAAATATTACAGTGATTTTTCCTGTATTTCGATTTTTTTCTGTTATCTTAATATTTTCCCATATAAAAGTTCTCAAAGTAGAATTGCTAAATCCAAAGATATACACTTAAAAACAACTACTTGCAATACATTTAAATCCATTTGTTGCTACATACTTAGCTCTTTGCTTAAAATTTTTGTTTAAATCTGACTTTTAAATTTTATTTTGCCTAAATTTCATTTTTAGAGCACTTTCTTATCACATATTGCTTATTAGCTTCTATAAATCTACCAGAAAGCTAGATATGACATCACCATCACCCTCAAGTGTCTCTTTGTTTTGTAAATATCTTTAGCCTAGTAATCTAAGGCAAGTGGAGTTCTATAGATCTCCAGACTACCAAGTGGTTTATTACAATGACAGCAAATCTTACACCAAATTCTTTTACAAGGGTTGATTGGCAAGCGGACACAAACATCATACACCCTTTTCTTATAAGTTCAAGGGAGCTCATTTCTCTGTCCTGAGAATCTTTGGATAAAACTGTGAATGGAAATTCCTTTTCTTTTATATTCTAGGGATTTGCAACAATGGAAGGGCCAGCCAATTTTTGAGCTGGGTCAGGCAACAAAATAACTCCATGAAAGGGAATGACGTAGTACTGCATGGTGGTTCAGACCTGAAACACATTTTTAAAGGTATGGAGCTATTGGGCTTTTTGTATTCTAATACTTGTTTAGGAAAGGGTAGTGATGTCCTTATCATCTTTCCAGGCAACAGCAAACTTTAAACACCTGTCACTTTACTACATAGATTTCTAAGATCCTTCATACTGAATGGCAAACTTTCTGGTGTAGTTTCATTAATAATATTTGAAGTGCTTACCTTGAAATGTGGATTACTCATCAGAGCTTTTCAAATATTAGGCAATAGTTTACATTTAATTTAAACAGTCACCCATACACACATGTTACACTCTTTAACCAGAGTTTTAAAAAAGTAAATTATCTTCAGGCAGTATAACACGTGCTATTATTTCTTATTGCTGTTATTAGTATTATCATTATTATTCCTATTTTATAGATGAGAGAACTAAAGTTCAGGGTTTAAATAATTTGCTGAAAATCATACAACTAATATGGAAACAACTCTGTTTACGTAAATCAATACTTAGCTCTGGGCTTTCATCATCCACAATAAGGAGGTAAACACTATGGTTATGTAATTTTCACAGCTAATCAAAGAACTTGGAGAACAAACATGAATATGTGTGGAAACATAGATATTAATCATTTTGAACAATATAATAGACAATACACTTGTTATTAACAGTTTGAGCAATGAAGAGATGTTCCCATGTGTGATTATTTCCTATATTAGACTTGGAGAAAGGCCAGGGTATCATGCTACCTACAGGAGGCGTCAAAATTCATGATGATGCTTAAAAGCTTCTTGGTAACCTGGCTTTATATAGAGATGAAGCTTAACAAATGAATGATATATATATCCATTATGTTATTTTTTCTCTTCTTTGGAAGAGGCTATGATGAATAAGAATCTCATGAAATCTTTCAAAATATATGCCTACATCCCTGTGACAATTTTTTAAAAACTTTTTTGAAATGTTTTTTATTTATTTATGAGAGAGACAGTATGAGCAGTGGAGGGTCAGAGAGAGAGGGAGATACAGAATCTGAAGACAGGCTCCAGGCTCTGAGCTAGCTGTCAGCACAGAGCCCGACGCGGGGCTCGAACCCACGAACCGTGAGATCATGACCTGAGCCGAAGTCGGACGCTTAACTGACTGAGCCACTCAGGTGCCCCCCGTGACAATTTTTAAAATATTGTCTCAGTAAGCATTTGGCAGGAACTGTATGCCAGACATTACAAAAATACAATTTCTAGCAAATAATTTCAGAATCAGTATTCTCTGATATGGACTGAGGGATGTTCTGCATCTTCTAAACTTTTAGTATAAAAATCAAATTTCTAAACTCAGTTTTTATTGTCTTTTCTCATTTCTTTTCTCCTGCTAGCCTAATTTTCTGTCTTCATGAATGACCACAACTCTGTTAACACACTGTCCTGTCCTTTGGCCTTTATTTTTATTGCCTGCTCCGTGTGGTACACCTTCGCGATACTGTGTCCTTGCCACCACCTCCCAGCTTTTTTTTTTTTTTTAATGTTGTGTCTCTTGTATGCCACATTACCTGACATATCACAGGTCCTTAAGACTGTGTGGAACAAGGGGCGCCTGGGTGGCTCAGTCGGTTAAGCGTCTAACTCCGGCTCAGTTCATGATCTCACAGTTCGTGGGTTCGAGCCCCGCGTCGGGCTCTGTGCTGACAGCTAGCTCAGAGCCTGGAGCCTGTCTTCAGATTCTTTATCTCCCTTTCTCTCTGACCCTCCCCTGCTCAGGCTGTCTATCCCTTTCTCTGAGAAATAAATATAACATTAAAAAAAAAAAGACTGTGTGGAATGAATAAAGGCATGAACACATATATTCATTTTTATCTATTACGTTTTGCCTGATCTATTTGGATTTCCCAGACCTTAGAGCTGCCAGGAAAGGAAAAAAATTTGGTTTGGGCACTGGAAAAAGATTTAGGGGCATGTGGTGGGTCTGCAACACAGAGATGTGACCTCAGGGAAGTATCATCTGCACTTTATCCTGAAGTTCTATTTCTTTCCTTGTGTGCACTGCGGCTGCATTCTGTATTCTAGCAACAGACAGGCCCAAACAGATGCTGATGATTACATGAGAACTGTGGATTTAGTGACCACATAGTAAGATCAGTAATAAATGCAAAGGCATTATTTACCTGAAGTTTACATATGAGTTTTCAATGGCAAATGTATTGGAGCAGACACTGCAAAATTATACTTACAACCCATTTAACTTAAATTTAGGTAACTTATTTTATGGAGGTACATTAGCTACTTTAGTTTTGCATGATTTTAAACAATTATTATTAAATACAAATATTTCTTTACCTATGTAGTGGTATGGACTGACATAGTTCCCAGTCCTAGGCTTAAAGGTAATGTTATACTATTTCACTGACTGGGAGACCCCACCTAGCCAGCAGCACAGATGATGTCTAGCCAGCACTATTTTAAACATGTCAAAGAACCTAACAAGCCCATCTTTTTTTTAATGTTTTATTTATTTCTGAGAGAGGGAGAGAGACAACGTGAGCAGGGGGAGGTTTAGAGAGAGAGGGAGATACAGAATCCGAAACAGGCTTCTGGCTCTGAGCTGGCTGTCAGCACAGAGCCCAACATGGGGCTTGAACTGACAAACCATGAGATCATGACCTGAGCCGAAGTCAGATACTTAACCGACTGAGCCACCTAGGTGCCCCCTAACAAGCCCATCTTAATCCAAGTGTCATATGCACCTTGATTGCTAAATTTAACTTTGTGAATTCTTGTTTCCTAAGAATATATGCATTTTCAGCTCTACTAAACACTTTTTATTAGATACAGTAGAATTAATGTATGCGTGTGTGTGTGTGTGTGTGTGTGTGTGTGTGTGTGTGTGTTGTATACCTGTTGGGGGAACAGGAGAAACAGGTGATATATTGAAACACACTTGTTCATCCATTCCATACAAATTGTCTGGGATTCTTACTTCTTTACATTCTAAACCAAAAAATCGACTCTTTGGGCTTCAAGACTTCTAAGACTTGAAGGTACAGGATAGAAGATTTCTTTGGCAGCCTAAGACATCTGAAACCAAATGAAGGCTTAATAAGGAGTGGAAAGCCATCCACTTTTATAGGATGCTTATCTGCTGATATTAGGTTTCTCGTGCCAAATTTGACAGCAGGCTAACCATACATACTTGGGCATGTTTGAATTGGGGATTGTTACCTCTAATGTCTAGGTAATGACCTCAAACAGATGTAGCATTCTTTTGCTCTTCGCAGGACAAGGACGCACTCTGAAAATAAATTTGTCTCTAATTTCCTTTGTTTCCACTTCTATTTTGATTTCCTGAGACTGCTGTATTTGGCACGCGGACACATTTTCCAGATGAGGCCGTGAGAAAAGCAACAATCAGGACATGGTTTATGATGTTCTTTTCAGGTTGCTTTATGCAGCACCATATCTAAAGAAACCAGCCTTCCTGAATGTCCAGGCAGGTGGCTCTTTTATTAAGCCCACTGAAATAGCTCATCCCAAAATGGACAAGTTACAAGCTACCAACTGAGCAGGTAAAAGCACTGCACTCCAAGTTCTCTGAGGTCAGTCAGTTTGACTAAATGTACGAAGACAAGAACTACACGAACTTTGAGGCTGCTTTTAAAATGGGTCAATAAATAATCACCATTCAATCAGAGCAGCAGTGGAAAGACTGGATGTATTCAACGGCAGTAAAATGGAGTTGAAAGCTACTTTCTTTCCATTTAACCGAGCTGTTGTAAGGATCAAGTGAGAATCCAAATAAAAATGTTTCAGAAAACGTTAAATGTAATTCCTATCTATCCCACACATTATCTTTTCTATTATTATTCTATTATTTTTTTCATGACTCCAGCTAGAGAGAGCTAGAAGTAATATCTGAATTATTACTCTTTACAAAATTATTAGAAATGAATGCTCTCTTAACAAAACAAATATAGGATGGGTAGCAAATTAGTGGCTCTCAGGTCAAGCTTGTAGGTGTATTTGGTCACAATGGACTTTTCATTTTAATACACTAGTCATAAAAATTAAAAATTCAGAATGCTTCCAAAAGAAATGTTGGATTTCTCTTCTTTATTGAGAAATTGGGATATTTGGAAGCAATGGGTTCTCATTTAGCATTAAATCAGTCACTCACTCAACAATATTTATTGAGGTTCTATTACATGCCTGGCACATTTCTAGGTATTAAGAAGGTGACAGAACAAAGTCTGGCAAAAAGCAGCTAAAAAATATCAGGAGCTGCTTCCTTGTATAGGCACATGCTATCTAGTTTTTATCACAGCACCCACCCCCCCCATCCATAGTCTGAATACCAAGCCTACAGTACTCATTTATTTTAACTGCCTGGTCCCTGTAAACATTGGTGTCTGTGATACTTGCAATGTACTTGCAGTTTACACATATACGCCTATGTTCTAGAAAAATGTATTTAATGGACCAGGTTTATTCATTTCAAACAGTAGTACATGAGAGGTTAGGTTAGGAGGAAAATTGCTGTTATTAAACTCAACTCAAGCTTCTATCGAGTACCTGCTATATGTACATTCTTTGAGAGGATAGTCTGGGAATAGAGCCTTGAAAAGAGTGGAATTTCCACAGTAGAACGTGTGTGTGTGTGTAAGTGATATGTCTGGGGAAGGTGGTAGAACTGGACTGTTCAAAAGTGTTGAAGAGACCAGCTTGGCAGGAACACGGGACAAAGGAAGGAGAAGAATATTCCGTGACACTCCACACAGTCAGAAGGGGCCAGTGCAACTGTCACTCTGTTCAAAGAATTAGCTATTCCAGGTAAACAAATCCTCCAGAAAAGAACAGAAGGATAACATAGAATCAAGTAGTTTTAAAATACTATATTCTTATAATGCCTACATAATAGAACAGGAGCACATACTTGGATTATGCAGTTGCTACTATACTTCTAAAGCTTTGAAAAGGGAAAACAGACAATTGAAAGTTTTTAAATGTCTACATTATTTGGTCCCACATAAATTCCCACATACTTGGGCATGATTGAATAATTTAAATCAGTTTTCTCACACAGTACCCCAACATATTAAGCTTGATGAATCATCGTGATGAAAATATTGATTAAGCCCTGGCTTCAGTCTAGGAAATACTTTATTTAGCTTGTTCATGGGTCAAAAATAGCCTCTGAAATCATATAAGTCCCATGACACTTCTGGAAAGGATGGTAAAATGTAGTAAATTGTATGTGCACATAAACTATATATAACTATATTATGGATAGAGTTTAGAGCAGTAGTTAAGGAGGTAGAATGCCATGTTAGCACATGACATTTTGTAGTTCAGGAAAGAAAACTTCTAATGTCTTTAGAGGGCAAGAAATCTCCTCCTGATCAACATCCAATTTATTTACCTTATTTTTGTAAGTACTGTGTAAATACCATGTGCCTGGTGCTAGATTAAGGACAATGGAAATGGCAGCTTAGAGAAATCACAGAACTTGTCCTTGAGGAACTCATAATTTTCAGGGGTCTGGTTTTCCAATGTAGCATTTGTATAGGGTTAAGGGAAAGCAGAGTATCTCATTTTCTATTCTCTTCTCAGTCCCAGGGTAAGGCAAGTTTTGTTGTTAGGAATTGATTGACTCCTAAACTATATTAGCAATTGTGATGAGTACAATTAACTGATGAAGAATTTATTATCACATAACAGTATCCTAAGAATTACATCTGATGTTTATTTCATCTTGTTCTGTATAGTACATTGGGCAAAGAGGGATACAAAGAAATAATAAAAATCACATCCTTTTGACACTTGGCTCATCTGTACCTGTCACTCCACTAGACACTTCATGGACATTATAATTTTTAAACTATGACCCAGGTCTGTCAGGTTGCAAAGTCTATTTTCTTTCCCCCCTATACTAGCTCTGGTGCTTGCCCTTAGCAAACTCATAAATCTAGTGGGAAAGGCAAGGCTGCTACATCCACATAGAGCAATAACAGAATAAACAGAATCTAGTTCTGTCCCCTTGATTTTAATGCCAAAACAAACAAACAGCAACAACAGAAACAGCAAAACTAGTTCAGGAAAGGGCTAAGTTACTCAGAGCAGGACTTCTGGGCTCCATCTCTCCTGCATCATAGACCTAGGTTTGAACATCAGGTTTTCCCTACACCACTTTTTAATGTGTGACCTTGAACAGTGATGCTATTTCCTTGTCTGCCCCATGGCAATAATACCTACTGCACTCTGAGAATTACAGTTAGGTGTAAGGCACCCTGCATGGTGTATGATGCAAAAAAGAACCTCTGTGTTATTCACTTCAATCGGCAGTTTTTTTGCCCCCTCACATTATTTGACCACAGTAATTTTTGACAAGGCAACGAGTGATAATTCTCCTGAAACAACCTCATTTCTTAGGTCCTGAGATTCCAGTCTTAAAGTTTTTCTTCTATCTCTTTGGATAAGCTTGCTTTATTTATTTATTTATTTATTTGTTTGTTTGTTCGTTCATTCATTCATTCATTTAGTTATGGCTCAGTGCTAGGCCTTTACTTATTTCTTTTTTCATAGTATACTCTCTTTCTGTACAATCTCATGTGCAACCAACAGATACATGCACACATACATTCCAACAAATCCATAGTGACATTTCAGACTTTGACTTCTCTTTTGAGTCTCAAACAGGATTGTGCAACTATTTAATACCTCTACTCATTGATGAATCACTAAATTCTACTCCTGAAACCAGCATTACATTATATATTAACTAACTAGAATTTAAATAAAAACTAAAAAAATAAATACCCCCAAATCGCTCCACTTGACCAGCATCCCAATGGGCATATGTCTACACCTTGAACTCCCTATATCACACTGACTCCTCCACTCAACCACCTCTTCCTCTACTCCTGTTTTAGATAATGACACCACTAACCTTCTAGTTGTTCAAACCAGACAGCCATGCGTCATCTTTGACAATCCTCATTTCCTTTTCCCCATATCAAATTGATTGTGAAGTTTTTCACAATATATACTTTAAATCAAAACTTCAACTTTTTATCCACCCTCATTGCACTCTTGTGCAAGCCAACTTTGCCTCCAGACTGAACTATAGAATTTTATATACTTTATCTTTTTTGATCCAAATCATCCTACACATAGTCATCAAAAAGTTCTTTTAAAACTGAAAACCTACTCATATGGTACCTCTACTTTAAGCCCTTTAATGGCTTTCCATTGCTTTTGAAATAAAGAAAAAATCTTAGCCTTTGCCTACACTGTAATCTGCCACTTAAGTATTTCTCCAGCTTCACCTCATACCATTTATTCCACATCACCTTTGATGATCTTCAGCTAGACTATCCTTTGTCAAGTTCTTCAAACGCTCCAAATCTTTTCCTGCGTCAGGTTTTTTTGCACCTGCTGTCCTTTCTACATCTTTGCCTGGTAAATTCTTTGTCAAATGGCATGTATTAGTTTAAACTTTCTCAGAGAAACCTCCAGGAACCTCTAGACTGAGCTGGATGTGTATTTTGTTTTGTTTTGTTTTTGTTGTTTTTTGTTTTGTTTTTTTCTTTATGCTTTCACAGAACTTTGTGTTTCTACTTCTTAGCACTTAGCATAGTCATAATATATTTGTTTCTTTTCCATTCTCTGCTGAAGCTTGCTCCATAGAACAAAAACTATTACTTTCATTCACCAGTGCCAGTATATCCCCGCTACCTAGTACAGTGCTTTGTATAAAATAGGTGGTCAATAAATATTTGTTGATAGATTTTTTAATGTTCAACAAATGGTAACAAACAAAAGAAAACACCCACTTGACTATAAACTCAACATTGACTGCTCATTGGCAGAAATCTTTGACCACCTACTGGCTATGTAGGCTCTTAGCTGTCTATCTCTTATTAATTCACCAGCAACAAATCCCACTGTTCTGCCTACTCAGGTGACCATGGTTTTTTCATCCTTTTATTACTGGTTTTCATTTCCAAAACCTTCCTGTAAATGGTTCTCTATCTTTACTTTGGGATTCCCAGTTGTGAACCCTGATGAGTTGGTATGGTATAGAAATATATTTGGTCTTTGTCCCTGTTTCATGAGACAGAGCTCTTAAAACCTTTTGGATTTTCTGAATGACAGCAGTGTCTTTTGTTATTTATAAGGAGTTCCTTTTGAGCACATCTGAGTTTATGCTCATGAGGTGACTTGGGACAGGTTTGGTCACTAGAAGTGTTTAGAAGGTAGGGTTCTCATCCCCACCAACCAACCTTTGGGAAGGAGTTGCAAGAAGAGAAAACTGGAGATTCAGCTCTATAAAAAGTCTTGAACCATGGGACTTGATGAGCTTCTAGGTCACAGAAGGGGAAGAATGTGGTGCATATAGAGAGAGCGGGAAAGCTCTACACACCCTTTTCCTTAAGCCTCACCCTATGTGTCTCTTCCATCTAGCTGTTTCTGAGTTCTATCCTTTTATAATAAATCAATAAATGTTTCTGTGAGTTCTGTGAGCCATTCTAGCAAATTATCAAAACTGAGGAGGGGGTTGTGGGAATCCCATTTATAGCTGGTTAATCAGAAGTATTGGTGAGGACCTGGACTGGTGATTGGCATCTGCAGTGGGAGCAGTCTTGTGGGGCTAAGCCTCTAAGCAGTGGGGATTTGGTGCTATCTCCAGGTAGAAAGTATCAGAATTAAGTTCAATTAGTAGGACACCCAGTCATTGTCAGCTGAGAAATTGGAGAGTTGGCTGCTGTAAGAAAACCGCCACTTATCTGGTATCAGGAATATGGAGAATAGAGGAGAAAAGTGGTTTTCCCTTACAGCTGGAGACTACACTAAAGAGCTTAATGTTAGGTGAAGTTATCTTAAATTAAGTATCTGTAGTTCTATTTACCTACTACCTAAATGTGTAACTGGTAGCGTCTGGGATTCTCATTCCTGGTGTTTCTAAATTGTGCTCAAATATTAGTGATTATTTGAATAGAGTTGACCCTAAAACAACATGGAGTTAGGGGTGTCAAAAATCCACGTATAACTTTTTGAGTCCCCCAAAACTTAATTTCTAATAGTCAACTGTTACTGGAAGCCTTACTGATAACACAAACAGTCAGTTACCATATTTTGTATATGTATTATATACTATATTCTAACAAAAAATAAGCCAGAGAAAAGAAGATATTATTAATAAAATCATAAAAAAGAGAAAATATGTTTACAGTACTATACTGTATTTCTTTTTTTTTTAAATGTTTATTTCTTTTTGAAGGAGAGAGAGACAGTGAGAGTGGGGCAGGGGCAGAGACAGAGGGAGACACAGAATCTGAACCAGGCTCCAGGCTCTGATCTTTCAGCACAGAGACCGATGTGGGGCTTGAACTCATGAACTGTGAAATAATAACCTGAGTCGAAATCAGATGTTTAACCAACGGAGCCACCCAGGCGCCCCTGCATTTCTAACAACAACAACAACAACAACAAAATCCTTATATAATTTGACCTGTACAGTTCAGATCCTGTTGTTCAAGAGTCAACTGTATATGCTTCTTATCTTAAAAAGCTTTCTCCTTATCTCCTTTGAAGGATGGCATATGTATTTATTTATTTGTTTATTTATCTATTTATTTGTTTTTAAATAACATGGTGCTGAAACCAATTTTCTTTGTACATCTCTGACTATGAAAGCTACAAGTGTATACAGGCATGACAGATTCAGCTATGAAAAAAAAAAGAAAGAAATCTCTCTTCTCTGTTATTTAAAAAACATAAAAGAAGCAAGGCTAGGAATGATTTTGCAAGTGAGAGAGTAGCCAGGGCAAGCAATCTTTGGTTTTGGAGATCTAGTTCTAGGTTTTGGCTTAAAAACAATGTCACTGTTAAATCTGAAGGGCAGATTTGCCACATGATAATCACAGGGATGTCATAAATTGCATTCTTTCCTTCTCCCTGAAGAGGTTATTATAGAGCAAAAATTATTTTGAAAATGTCATCAGAGAGGTGGAAAAAAATAATCTTCCCCTCTAGGTAGAAGATAATAAAAGACTAAGGGATCCTGGTGGATTTTCAGCTAACACAGGGCACGAACCTTCTTTCAGTTAAAGCAAGAAAGAACGCAGCAAGGTTACATTTCCTTTGTATGACCCTGCTATTTTTATTTTATGGTTATTAAACCTTCATGCTCAAGCTCTTATAGAACATGCAGAGAGCCAGTTTTCAAAATGGGTTAAAACTTTAAGTGAAGAAATTTTGCTCTCAAGGAGGTTGCCTCCTAAAAAAGGAAAAATAGTCAGTTGCAGGTGACATTAAATAACTTACAGTGTTTTCATGGAGACTCAAAATGGGCAATATCACTGGGCTTAGGAAATATGTTTACTCACTTCTCCTTTCATCTATATTCTTAATTCCATAGGACATTTCAAGGCAGCATGATCAAGAGCCAAGTCCAGAGGTGAAGTGATTTCACAGAGGGGAAAGAGAAGTCTTTACTTATACAAAATGGGAAAAACCTATATAAAATACAGTAAAAGAATAGTTGAAGGGGCTTGTGAGTATCATTTAAAAGCAGGAAAGTCTGCTTGATTTTAAGAAAAAAATGACAAGTGTAAGAATAGTGAGTTTGGTTTCTCATATTTACATGCATGTGTAGGTTTAGCTCTACAAAATAATTAGAGACATAATGTTTGGGTAGTATATTCTAGTTTATGATTTTGTTCCTATAAAATCCTATGTACCTTAAATGCTAGGCGCTTTAATATGCGAGTGTATAGTTCTCATTGTGTAAGATCCTGGAGGTGTAGAAGGTGTTTATATTTGCTGAAAAAGTCAATGATGAGAATTGGAAATTGAGCATCTATTCAGAATTAAATTTCATTCCCTTAGCTATGGAGCAAAGTTGTTGTTGTTGTTGTTGTTTTCTTCTTCTTCTACTTCCTTTACTGTGCTGAAGGTCTACCTTAGAACCAGTTTCTAGAGCTACTTGAAGCTCAGGCCGTAATCGCGGATTGCATTAATTTTATACACTTGCCAACTTGTCTGGAATACAAATGTGGATCAATGTGGCAGTGTTGCCCTGTGCTCTACACACAGCATTTTCACACAAAGCACAGGTCACCTATTGGGTGGAAATGTGTCTGGTCAGTGATCTCAAAATAAAATGCTGTTGTAGACAATAGCACTCTCAGGCACACTCATTCCACTTAGGACCTATGGACAGAGTGGAAGCCAAGTAGAGTTGAAAAGGTCAAGTGGCTCTCAGACAGAACTCACTGCTTTTGTTCTTTCAAATGCTGTCACTAGTCTTTGCTCTAAAACAGCAGAAATAATGAGCGTATGTGCTTCGCCTGAACCCTCGATGTTTTACCAGCTATAGGGCACATTCAGTGGTAGCCAATTGACTCTAAAGGTATCATTCAAATTGAACTTGAATATGTGTGGCTCTGAGGTACTTCCTAGTGCATAAGTTACAGGAGTTTGAAAGCTTCAGACTACTTAGATTACTGAAGTGAAGAGCTAACATAACAAGGCCTATTCCTTTGCAGATTCAGATACATTGCCCATCAGATAATGACTGTTGGGTCTTATTATTTACCAAAAGCCAGGAACATAGGCAGCATAGTGGTATTAAGTGAAGCCTAGATTCAGAGTTAAGTGGTTCAGAGTTCTAGTCTTGGTTCTAGCACTTTTAAATTATGAGACCTTGGTCAATAAACTTTATATTTTGAGGCTTAAAATTCTACCTTTGGGAGATTAACTTTCCTTTATCAATTCAACCTCCACTCTAGAGGGAGGGAGGGAAAAGGGAGAGAAGGCGAGAGAGAGATAGGGAGGAAGAGATTTTTCTAAAAGTCAAACATGACCATGTCATATCCTGCTCTAAAATCTCCAATTATTAAATATCATGGGTTCAAATTTAAGTTCTTTTTTTTTTTTCCAAATTTAAGTTCTTAAGGAAGAAAAATGGGTCACTGGTAGATATTTTCTAGAGAGTCAAATGAATAAGTGATCCAATGAGGTAATCAGATAGGTAAAACTGATGATGATAAGACAACATTTTTTGAACACTTGCTATGTGCTTGATGTCCTGTTGCATCATATAATCAGTTTATTTGATCCTTACAACTACAAGCTTCTAATGATATTCTTACATCGATTATTTTGTTATATTTGGAATCTAGTTTCTTAATGTTTGTTATTTTTAATGTTAATGAACATTTTTGTGAAATACCTAGGCATCTAGACCAGTGGTTTGCAAAGTGTGACTACAGTATTTCATGAGATACCATGATCATTAAAACAAACAAACAAACAAAGATGTTTAGTATTCATATTAAGAAAAGCTAGGTGAAACAGAGATAAATAAGTTTATTTACTATAGGAATTCCCTGACTTTTAATAAAAGTTGGTGTCCTATGAATGTCCCAGGGGTATGGGGTTACTGCTATATTAGTAGGATTCTTCTTGGTTGAACACATATTGAACTATATTAGTTCTCCACAGAACACAGCTGGAGAAATTCTAATCTAGATAAATCAATCCTAGAATGATGAGTACTTGGCAAATATCCCCAGAGCACTTCCCAAGTCAAAAGGAGCTTGCTACCGCCTGAGGGTTTGGCTTCTAAGTAAGTCATACAGTAACCTTGTAGTCATTCTAAGAAGAAATGCTTGTTCTGAAGCAGTTTTAGAGCCCCCAGCAAGAGCATGTAATATAGAACAGAGGACCTTAATTCAAGTCCACAGAATAATTTGGTACCTGACAAAGCTTTCATAGATCCATGTGAAATTAGAACATTGCACAGTTTAATGGGATTGCACAAAATTTTAAGACAAAGAGGATGTTTAAAAATTATGGTAAATCCAATCTATGCAGTATTATGAAGTGTACTACTGTTTATTCTACTTACTAGAGTGAAGTAGACCTGCATGTCCTGCAAGGGAAACTGTCTACGGCATATTATTAAGTGAGAAAGAAAAATTAAAGAAAGCATATTCTATAATGATTATGTTTATAATGTTAAGATACGTGTACATTTAGAAATACATGGAAATGAGCCTGGAAATATGAATATGAAATACTCAGTGTTGTCTGCTGAAAAGATGAACTCTGGGGTATTAAGTTGTGGGTGAAGGAAACATTCAGTTTTACTCTTATAGCCTTAGTATTATTTTAGATTTTGATAACTGGCATGCATTAATTTTGTAATACATTTATTTTAATTGAATCATACATATTCTAAGCATGAAGAAAAAAACATATTCCAGTGATTTTCTTTTCCTTTGTCTAGAGATGGAATATCAATTATTAATGCCTTTTAAAAGATTATAGAGAAGAATATTAGGAGTATACAGAGTTATTTACTATAGGTTCTGGAAAACACCAGGCATTGTTCACATCCAGCTAGGTACCTTATCCAAGCCTGGGGTATGAGTGGGAAAGGCCATACTGTTGCTTTTAGTATGGAGCCAAAGCCCCAGTACCTTACTTGCACTCCACATGTATAAAACTTCTTTCCAGATCCTTCCAAATGCTTAGATTTCTCTTCTCTTCTTTTCTTGTCTTTTTTTCTTTTAGATCACATAGGCAGCCAAATGTTAGAAACATCTTTCTTTCTACTACCCCCATGTACTTGTTGACATCTAAGAATCCTTTAAGAATAACTTCACAATTTTACTCTTTCATGAAATGTTGCCTGACTTAGCTCCTTCTCCATCACAGGTGAATAAATGATGCTTTTATTTAGCACATATTATAATGCATTGAAATTATTGTATAACCTTAGCTCTCATCACTAAATCATATACTTTAAAACATTTATCTATCTATCTATCTATCTATCTATCTATCTATCTATCATCTATCTATCTATCTATCTATCTATTGTTCTAATCCCAGAGCCTGCATATAGCAGAGTTCATAGTCAGTGCTCAAATAAGTATTTAAAATATGGATGGCTTGGGACACCTGGGGGGCTCAGTCAGTTGAGCATCTGACTCTTGATTTTGACTTAGGTCATGATCCCAAGGTTGTGGGACTAAGCCTTACATCTGGCTCTGAGCCAAGCATGGAACCTGCTTAAGATTCTCTCTCTCTCTCTCTCTCTCTCTCTCCCTCTCTCTCTCTCTCTCTCTCCCTCTCTCTCTCTCTCCCCTGCCTCTGCCCATCTTCCCTATTGTCTATATCTCTCTAAAAAAAGAAAGAAAGAAAATGGATAGCTTTGGTCATGAAGTTAGAATGCTGTGTGTAAGATGCTATAGTGGGCTCTCTGAGGCCTCTGAGGTTCAAGCAGGCTCCCCTAGGAAAATAAGTGAAATGCATACAAATAAGTATCATACTAAGAAGAAAGTGATTAGAGTCATGAGAGGAATTTAGAGACAGTGTTTGCTGTTCTCTCCCCTGAAAAAAAAAATTGCTGAACAGTGGCAAATAGTCATGGCTGAAACAATTTATGAATTTTAAAAATAAAAAAATAAATTAAAAGAAGGAAATCAGTAGATTTTAAAAAACAAGATGAAAAATCCACAAAATAAGTAATAATGGTATGACCTTCATTATCAGAAAAGAGAGAAGGAAAAAAAAATAGCCTTCATGAAACAAATTTATTCCCTGCATGTAGGATTTTATTTCTTGTTCTCTGTGAAGCCAGATTAGAATCAATTCCCAAAAGAGTGTTGGACTTGAATATGTGTAAAGATTATATGTTGAATAAAAGGCATTTGTACCGGCTAGTAAAATAAAAATAATCTATGGAAAAGAAATTAATAGAGATTCCCTCTAATCTTTGGTTAAATCAATCACATCTTTTTTACAGATTTCAGAGCTTCCAAGCCGGTATGTTGCACAGAGATTGCAGGTGTATTAGATATTGACCTCCTGCCACCCTCATGGTCATTCCTCACCAGCCGTAAGCAGGCTGGCTCATTTGTCCCAGTGATTTTCTTTGTGTGCTATGATATAAGAAACTTGAGACACATTGATCTACTGTCATTTGAAATCTTCATTCTTTCACATGAACCAGCTTTTTTATAAATGCCTATTACAGATGGTAATATAATTGAAGGAAATGGCAGCATAACAAAATAAGATATAAAGTTTAAAAATTAATGATCATTATCAATTCAAAATTATCTGTGTCCTAAAGAAGTGACTTAACTTCTTTTATCCTTAGTTTGCTTATCTAAAATGTACAAAGGAGTGTCTGCCAAGACTATTTTCATATGATTTCTACAAATATCACATAAAATAATGGATATAAAAGTGCTTTGAGCTTTGTGTGTTATTAAATTATAAGACCGTCAATGGCAGCTTACACTTCTCCCCTCTATGGAATGGAAATCACTTTACATACATTATTTTGTTAATTCTTCTAAGAAATGAGAAAATATTATAAGTGAAAGTCATTCAGTCCTAAAATGAAATTTAACTGGATTAAGGTTCATATGCCTTCGATTTCAATCGCCATCATCTACGAATATTTGAATTCTATATTTGTAGCAAGTTAATATTGAAATCCAAAATCAACATTTAGCTTTTTAATATGTGAGTCTATAGTTCCCAAATTCTATTTTTGCCTATGTCTCCCAAAAATATTACATGTCTCAATCCATAGCGCAGTATTCATAAATGTAAGAAGATAGTGATGTTTTGATGATGATGATAGTGGTGGCAGTAAGGATCGTGATAAGATGATGATGGTGAAAATCTCTTACTTTTGACTCAGCCTTTGTCTGAAGCCCTTATGTCCTCTAGTGCAGCATTTATAAAAGTGATCTGACAAATTCCTTAGAAGCTATTAGGTTTAGGATTTGAGGTGTTAATAATTCTCCTTTTGTACTGGACTTCCTAGAGGTTTAATATACCCTACAGGTTTTCACTGTAAGTTTTTAGAGGGTAGATGGCATATGCAGAATTCCCTATGGGAACAGTTCATTCCCTCACCCCCAAACATCAAGTGGAATATTAAGTATTTGGTAGAATATACTTTGTGGTGCTTTCATCTCATGAATAGATACATAGAACCTCAGTGTTAGAGATGACCATAGTCTCATGTCATCTAGTTCCACATCTTCACTGAGCATAAGGGGCTTTGAGGATCAGAGGATTTAAATGACATCTTCTGGGCTACATAGAAAATCAGTGGTAGAGGAGAAATTATAGTCCAAATTTCTCAATCCAGGGGTGTGTCATTTTCATTACATCATCTAAGATGTAAGAATAGCTCCAGACTTCCTTTATCTCTGCTCAGTCTCCAAGTTAACTCTGACATCCTTTCCTTCGTCACCTAGTCCTAGACTCTTATGCTTTTCATTTCTTGCATCAGGGATTCAAAAGTTATCTCCATGACCTCCAGGCTCTCTGGCTTCAAGGACTTCTCAATGAATCATTTATCTTTATTTGGATTCTGTAATATGGTTTTATATATCTGTTTAACAGATGAGGAAAACAAAATTCAGAAGATAAGATTTGTTCAAGGTCAGGCAGCAATTAGTGACATGAAGAACCAGGGTTGAAGCCAAAACAATGTCTGATATCTAATCCTATTTACCCATAAGCTTTATTTTTTACAAAAAAAATGGCTATCATTTATTGAACTTAAATGTCAGTCTTTGTGCCTAACTAAATACTTTAGTTATCTCAGTTAATCTTTTCACTGGCAAATGAATAAACTCAGGGTGATTAAATTCACTTGCCACAGTCCCAGAACTAGCAAGCAGCATTACAGGATTTGAACACAAATCGAACTTCAGTATACTACTCTGCTGACCATACTTGGCTGAATTGTATTTTTAATTTGCAAATAAGAAAAATGAAAATCATAGGAAATGCTGAGAGAGAAAAGTCTACTATCTTGGGATCACTTTAAACGTCAGTATAGTTAATAGTCCTTTGCTAACCAGGTAGCATGGATGTTCCTGTCAAGGTTTGGAAAACCTAGGTTCTGATCCAATTTTTGCTTTTTATTGGCTTTCTAATTTTGAATGAATCACTCTGTTCTTCAGTTTCCTTGCCTTGGAAAGATGAATAAGGATGCTTACAATTTTGTAAGATAATTGTGAGACTAAGGAATCTGGACAGCCAGAGATGATAGGGTGTCAGGAGACCCTACCAGGTGAAAGAGGAGACCTAAAGGTCTTGTTGAGAACCTTCCAGTTTGGGTAAAAATGGGCCTGAAGGAGAGAGATGCATTTGCCAGGACCCTCTGTTCAGGTGAACAATGATAACAGCACCTTTCAGATTATGTAGAAGTACATGGAGACTACGCAGTATAATATACACATGACAAACATAAGTAGAGCTACGTGAGTAATATCATGTTTCCCAAAGTTGTAATTTAAGACGAAACAGATTTTGAAAGAAAGAAGTCATGGTTTTTGTTTTCTTTTGTTTTTTTTGACAGATCAATTATTTGTGGGACTTGGTCTAGTTGAAACTAAAAGCCTCATTGAGTGAGGCATCAGATAAACTGGTATGAAGCATCCACTTTACAATATTTAGAGTACTCCTGGGAGTTTTGGAATTGTTTATATGTCATTTTAAAAAGGAAGATTATGCAAAATGAGAGAAGAGATCATTTTTACAACTTCAGTCATATTACTAGGGGCTTTATGTTGATATTTGTAGATTGGTATTTTAATGAGTTACATAAAGTCTCCCCCTTAATGTTTATGACATATGGTTGTTACTGCAAGCTGTGTTTCTAGGAACTCAAATGCCTAAATACTTCCAGTATCCTAAAAGCCATGTGGGTAAAAACAGCCAGGAAAACACAGTAGTTTGGATCATGTGGCATAAAAACTAAAGCCTGTGGATGTACAACACTGAAAAATTAAAACCAGAACCTCAGTCTAAATATATATGATGCAGAAATATATTTCTGTTACACAAAAGTAGTTCCATTTAACATATGTTGAATATTTCTAGCTAATATTTGTACCACTTAATCTAAAAATAGAGAAGGAGAGGGAGATAAGGTTGGAGAAGAAAGCTTCTGGCAAAATGAAAAATTATCTCTATTAGAGTGGCACCTACTATTGCTGAGTTGTAGTTAAGTTCTGTCTGAGCTGATGCAATAAATCCTGAATTCCAAAGATTTACACTGTAACTATAAAAGGGCTGATATAGCCCCTTCAAATTTTCAGCCCTTAAGATTTAAATTGACTCGGGGTGCTTGGGTGGCTCAGTCAGTTAAGTGTCCGACTTCAGCTCAGGTCATGATCTCACGGTTCGTGGGTTCAAGCCCCTCATTGGGCTCTGTGCTGACAGCTCAGAGCCTGGAGCCTGCTTCAGATTCTGTGTCTCCCTCTCTCTCTGACTCTCCCCTGCTCATGCTGTCTCTCTCTCTCTCTCTCTCTCAGAAATAAATAAAACATTAAAAGAATACTAAAAAGAAAGATTTAAATTGACTTATCTATGTTCAGCTAGTGATATATAAAAACTTAACAGTGGGCTTTTCAAAATATCAGAAATATTTTAAGGATCATTTTTTATGTTATATTTCTAAATATTAGCTGTGTAAGATGTATACAAGTGATTTTATTAAATCTACACAACAGCTCTGTGACATAGTTGTTATTTGCATTCACATTTTAAATAATTAAATTGAGGCTCAGAGTAGTTCAGTGATGATTCCAAGGTCACACAGCTAATCAATGGCAAAGCAAGGATAGAAATCTAGCTAGGTTGATTCTTAGCTACAATTGTTTATGTAGAAGTTAAGCTCATTAGTTCTTATTACCAGATCTGAAACAACACAGAGTGTCTTCAGTTGCTGTTCTTATGACAATAATTGTTACAAAGCCCTCGGGACAAAAGGGGATTTAAAGTTATTTTAGCTAAGGGATACGAGGGGGATAAGAAAGTTGTACTACCACAAAGTTTTAAATTACCTTTTACTGACACTTGCCCTTAATAAATACTACAGTAGAATACATTTGAATGAAAGAGTAAAGATTATGTCTCCTGAAACTTTGTCTCATTTTGAAAATAAAGCCTATCCTTTTTTGTATTGCTTTTACTTTATCATTTTTCTTCAGAAACATTTGAAGTTCAAAATAACTGTATGGTACTGATTCTTTGAAGATCAATGTTTTGAAAGTATATGAAATTAATATCCTCATCTACTGACATGTGAAAATGTATCTTTTGGAGCTGTATATTGTTGATAAGCAAATGCTCTTAAGAGGGATGCATCCAAGTGAGGAAAAAATGTCAAAGCACTCACGCCTGCTATAGAATATAAAAAGTAAACACTAAAAGTCTTGTATGGGTGGTGAGGTTATTTCTGTTTTGACTATTTTCATCTTCCTCTCTTTACTAATGCTTATATCCTACAATAACATGAATATTCATTGAAAGTGGGAATGCAGAAATTATAAAGGATACTATGTGCACGTAAGTATATTTGTTTATATCATATTCTATAAAAAGAATACATACAAACATACATGCTGTGTTTAGCCATAAAGATTTGTGGTTTGTATCAAGTTGTTTTGAGGATCAATTAAAGGAGAAAAAGGCAATCTCATTGATTCATTTGTTCACTGTTTATTGAGTGCCTACTATATGCTAACCACTGTGCTTTATTCAAGAGTAATCAGTAACAGGTCCTAAATAATGAATAAATCATATTTGTATTTCAGTCTAACATATTTTTAAAAATGTGATGTTATTGGGCTATAAATAAGGATGTCTAAATCAATTTACTTTTGTCTTCTACTGCTTGAATTCATCATTTTAACAGAGAAGCAGAAGTAACGAGTGACATTTTAGAATGACTTTTCAATACAACTGAAGATATAAAGTACATTCTGCCTCCAACTTGGGTCGTTAATCTGTGTCATGGATCTATTGAACAGTGAGAAGACAGTGATATTAGCAAATATCACTGAAAAGGCATTGAGTAAAAAAAAAAAAAAGAGAAATTGGAATTGCAGTGTTCAGTTCAGAATAATAATAATAATAACAATAATAATAATGATATCTCCCACATTTATTTTAATGATTATATGCACAAAATTCAAACTCTATTTTGTGAATTAGTCCTCATATTCGTAACAGTCTTCTAAAGTATGGAGAAGGGTTTTTTTTTAACTTAATATATGGTAATAGATTAAAAGAAAGTTTAAATTGATATTGATCTATCTATTTTAATCTCCAGGTGACTTTATTTTTCAATTGGATAATTTGTGAAGTTCCTATATGTGAACTGCCTATATATCAGAAGACTTAGTTCTTATATCTCACTTAGAAATCTTTCTAAGCCATTAGAAATTTCCCTAATTCATGATCTAGTAGTAAGGACTTATATATTAATTTGGCAAATGTTTGGATATTACTTTGTGACATTTCTTGGGTCATTCTCTTAAACTATTGCTTTTCTTATGTATCAACTGTTCAACTAGATAATAACCATCTTATGAGCTGTGTCCTTCTTTTAGAACAGCACTTGAAAATTGGGCTGGGTTCACTGGTAGATCTAACAGTACATATATTTGATGTGGTCTAATATATTCTTAATTGGGTTTAATATGCACAGAATTTGACCCTTGTTTCATGACATGCTTTCCTTGTAGGCTCATGTGTGGCACTCATTTATTTAGTTCTCTTTTAATTGGTTATTTTTAATAATGTATATATAGCACTCAGGAATTTAAATCATAAGACAGAAGCTTAATATTAACCTGTATCCAATAATTTGTTCCCTTCCTTTCTTCACTAAATATAAGTGCCACTTTCTATATCCCTTGTGTTCATTATTCCATTGCTTTCCTTTATCTAGGGTTTTATTACATATGTATGTATTTATGAAAGGTTGATTTTAGACCTTTAAAGTTTATTGATTTCTTTGGAGAGAGAGAGAGCAGGGGAGGGGCAGAGAGAGAAGTAGAGAGAGAATCCCAAGCAGACTCCATGCTATCAGCACAGGCCTGATGCAGGGCTAGACCTCACAACGGTGAGATCATGACCTGAGCTGACATCAAGAATCACCTTTAACAGAATGGAGCCATCCAGGTGCCCCAGATTTTATAACTTTAAACTTTACAAAAAGGTAAAAATGCTAAGTAAAACATTTAGGGATTCTATTTTTTATTTAATATATTGTTAAGCTTCATTTGTATTTTGCATATTCCTGTAATTCATTTGTTTTGGCCACAGTGGGCTTAAAAACACATGATATAGGGGCTCCTGGGTGGCTCAGTCAGTTAAGTGACACATTCTTGGTTTTGGCTCAGGTTATAATTTCACGGTTCATGGGTGTGAGCACTGAGTCAGGCTCCATTCTGATGGTGCAGAGCCTGCTTGGGATTCTCTCTCTTTCTCTCACTCTCTCTTTCTCTCTCTTTGCCTCCCCCTCAAAATTGGTAAATAAATTAAAAAAAAACAACTGGAAATAATTGCCACCATTTAAAGACTGGGAGAAATCCAAAGTTAAGCAATTGTAAATCTGGAGATATTTGTTCCACATGTTTACATATGATACATCAGAGGCAAGAAGCACTACTTCTGGACTATGTTTTCCAGACCATACCATATGTTACATTCCACCCCCTGTCGATTTCACTACCTGACCAACATACTATGGAATGTGAGTTGGTGCCTCCTTTTTTAGAATGACTGATAAGAAATTGAAAAATAATACCTAATATTTAAGAAAACCACAGAATCTCAACTCTTTAAAATGACTTTTTTTTCTTTAGAAAGAAATAAAGGGGGGGGAGGGGGAGAGAGAGAGAGAGAGGGAGAGAGAGAGAGAGATTGAGAATATCTTAAGTAGGCTCCATGCTGAGTGTGGAGCCTGAGGCAGGGGTCATTTCCACGACACTGGAGTCATTACCTGAGCTGAAATCAAGAGTCAGAAGCTCAACTTACTGAGTCCTAATATGACTTTTTCTTTTAAAAAAAAATGGCAATTTAAAAAATAATCTGCTCTGGTTGATCCACAAGTTACTGCTGCTTAGTGCCAGGTGGTACCCAAGCGTGTATAAGAAAGACTGACAATAAATATTTCTCAACACTTGCCTTAGGTGTTTCTGAATGTGACCTTTAAAAAAATAGCAGTAACTATTTACCAAAAGCCAGAAAAGGACTGTTCTCTGGAATAATATATTTCTTATATTTCTTGTTTAGTGCTTTAAATTTGTTTAACCTATTTACATTTTACCCTGAGTGTCCCTTGGCTAAAAGAAAATGCTCTAAGGCTCTATGTTTATATAGTCAAAATACAGTGAAAATTGAGGCATTTGTCCAGATAATTTAAACAAAGAGTCATGACACTAGAAAAATAATTCTTTGGTCATATAACATATCTTGGCAGAATACATCAAGCAAACATATTTTATCCTTTACAATTATTCATTTGTTCATACATTGGATTTTTTTCCTGTTTAAAATTATGGTTTTTAAAAAAGTTTTTATTTAAATTCCAGTTAGTTAACATACAGTGTAATATTAGTTTCAGGTGTACAATTCGGTGATTCAGTGATTATATATACATCACCCAGTGCTCATTACAAACACACTTCTTAATCCCCATCACCTATTTCACCCATCCCAACTTACTACTCCTCTGATAACCATCAGTGTGTTTTCTCTAGTTAACGTCTGTTTCTTGGTTTGCCTCTCTCTCTGTTTCCCCCCCATGCTTATTTGCTTTGTTTCTTAAATTCCAAATGAGTGAAATCATAGGGTATTTCTCTTTTTCTCTTTCTCTGGCTCATTTTAATGGAATATTATATATATTGGAATATATATCTATACCTCTATCTTCTTTATCCATTCATTAGTTGATGGACTGATAAGATATTTGGGTTATTTCCATTAGTTTGGCTATTGTAGATAATGCTGTTATAAACATCAGGATGCATGTATTCCTTTGAATTAGTGTTTTTGCATTCTTTGGGTAAATACTTAGTAGTGCAATTGCTGCATCATAGGGTAGTTCTATTTTTAACTTTTTGAGAAACCTCCCTACCCTGGGTATTTCTTGAGTATTTACTATATGGTAAGCATTGTCCTTGGGGTCGGTTTCACAATAGCTATCTCTCATTTGACAACGTTCATTCATTTTTACAAGGTCCTTAAACTCAAAGGAAAAATACCTGAAAATCCAGTTAGTAAAGAATAAAACCATTTGTTTTCCAGTAGTTGCAGGTTTTTATGCTTTTTTTCCCCTAGATGTCAGATGCAAACAACAAGAGACATAATATCTAACTTTATCTGAGAAAATGAAAGAAAACAAATGTTCATTTAAAACAGCAAGATAGGAATATAATCAGGATACATAAAAATGCAAGCAACCCAACTGAATGCTGCAATGAGTCCATGTGGGAGGTAGAGATGTGGAAAAGAAAGTACAAATCTATAGGGAAATGTAGCACTGTACTCGATGGAATAGAGAATTAAATAACTACAAATCAGGGAAATGTTCACTAAGGAGAAGCCACCCAAGTGAACATCTGTAGTTTCAGGCTTTAACAAGTCTGGGGAAGTATGTACTGGCAGAATGTTCTAAAAATGACAAATCGAGTGCATACCACTCTGAAAACTGAAAAATGTGAAACACTCCACAGAATTCAATGAAGGCAGTGTTTTAGGTTTTTGTAGCTCTTTAACATGTTTTTAACTCACAAAAAGGGCTTTGCATTTTCTCCCTGTTCAACTGACTAAGTGAGAAATGGTTTAAGAACTCATGGACTGCTTCTGATTTTACTTCAGACATGAATGCTACAGCATCAGCAGACATGAATCCACATTTAAATTTCAAAGGATTTGTTCCTAGAGAGTAACACCAAATGTAACCCTGGAATGGATCTTTAGAGGTTTAAAATATCTTCACATCTATGCTTATCATAAATATTCCAATAAGGTACAACCCATTAATGGCTAATACTTTTTTCCACCCTGAATAAAAATTCAAAAGAATCCAAAATAAAGAAGGATAAAAGAATATGATTAATATGTTAGTTTCTTATGGAGTCTTAAGGTCAGCAGGGAGAAAAATATCATCAAAGGAAAGGAGTGATAACTCTTTTGACAGTGTTGGACAAATAAAATGTTTATGAAAATTAGGTGGCTTAATAAAATGTGTATGGTCAAAAAAGAGGATGGACTTCTTATAAGTTAGAAATAGATAATAAAAATTGAGAAGCAACTTCAAAAAGCTATAATGGCCATTTGGCAGCACATAACAGTGACTTTTCAAAGCTAGTTAAATCCAAACTAGAACGTGATGCACAAGAAATAATGCACAGTCAATAGGAGGCTGCAAACAAATATAGGGGAAAATGCTTTTGAAAGTTTAAATAAGGGTAGTTATTTTTTTTTAAGTTTATTTACTTATTTTGAGAGAGAGACAGAAAGATAGAGAGACAGAGAGACAGAGAGATAGAGAGAGAGAGAACATCCCAAGTAGGCTCCATGCTGTCAGCACAGAGCCCAACATGGGGCTCAAACTCACAAACCAGTGAGATCATGACCTGCTGAAACCAAGAGTCAGACACTTAACCAGCTGAGCCATCCAGGTACCCTAGGGGGGTATTATTTTTTAAATTTCTCCAGAAGGGTAAATCACCCCCAAAGTACAATAATGATAATTTAAGATCATTAGAAGGTACTTATTTTCAGATTATGTAATGCTATTAGTCATTTTTCATTTCTCCCTTTCCAAATAAACCAGTTATTTCTAAAAGCTTAGAAAAAGAAAAAAAAAGTCCTGAGTACATACACACAAGTACATATGCGTGTGCGCGTGCACACACTCACACCCCAATGAGTCTCCAGAGAATTAATCTGAGTGAAAATTGTCAGTCTTAAACCTTAGTTACTACATGACTCCATTTATATAACGTTCTTGAAATGACAAAATTATAGACTAAGAACAGATTAGTAGTTGCCAAGGGACAAGGAACAAGTAGCGGGGAGGGAGGGAGCTGGGTGTGGCTAAAAAAGGGCAACAGGAGAGTTCCTTGTGGTCGTGGAATTGTTCTTTACCTTGCCTGCATCAATACAAGATCCTGGTTGTGGCATTTTACTGTAGTTTCATAACACAATGTCACAGCAGGAAATTGGGTAAAGGCAACATGGGATCTCTGTGTAACTTCTCAACACTATGGATATCTACAGTTATCTCAAGTAAAATTAAGAAAGTTCCATTAAGAAATACCACGTTACAGAAATCATGGCTATTAATTTCTTTGAGTAAGTGAAATGAAGTAAAATAATTCTCAAAATCATGTGAGAGACAAGAATATTTTGTTGCGGAAGCCTGAGCATGGGTGTCTGGAAGATTTTTGTACATCCGCTCTGGATCCAGGAATATTAAAAGAAAAGATATGACACAAAAATGTTAGCTTTAGTTTATAATGGAAAAATGTAACCAATGTTGAATTTTTGAGAAAATGTTATACCCGAAGAATAGCACTAAATCCTTGGTGAATAAAAGCATATATGAGAGAGCTCCTTAATCTCAAAAACACATCAGGACAGGTTACAAACTTTACACTAGGTTTAGATTCTTTTTTTTCCTTAAAAATTTTTAACGTTTATTTAGTTGAGAGAGAGAGAGAGAAAGAGAGAGAACAAGTAGGGGAGGGGCAGAGAGAGAGGGAGACATAGAATCTGAAGCAGGCTCCAGGTGCTGAGCTGTCAGCACAGAGCCAATGCAGGGCTCAGACTAATGGACAACGAGATCATGATGTGAGCTGAAGTTGGAAGCCTAACCGAATGAGCCACCGAGGCGCCCCCACTAGGTTTAGATTCTAACATCAGTTAAAATTGTTCTTCCATGATTCTAGTTGTAAGACTTTGATCAGATGATTTAAATTTTTTAACTTTTACTCATCTGTTAAAGAAGACTAATGATTCTTATCAAGGACTGAATGAGATATTTGTATGTGTATGTGTGCAGGTGCCTGGTGTGTATCTGGGGTTTTTGAAATAATTTTATTTGAGTATAGTCAACACACAATATTACATTAGTTTCAGGTGTACAAAATAGTGATTAAACTCCTCTATGTGTCAACTTTTGCTCATCACACATGTAGTTACCATCTGTCATCATACAAAGCTATAATGATGTCACTGACTGTATTCCCTATGCGGTGACTTTCATTCCTGTGATTTATTCATTCCATAACTGGAAGCCTATATCACCCACTCTCCTTCATCAATTTTGTCCAACCCCCCTCATCCCCTTCCCTCTGGCAACTGTCAGTTTGTTCTGTTTTTTGCTTGTTTTTCATTTGTTTTGCATTTTAGATTCCACATATGAGTGAAATAATATAGTATTTGTGTTTCTTATTGCAACATTATTTACAATATCCAAGATATGGAAGCAACCAAAGTGTCCATCAATAGGTGAATGAGATATTTTATGTAAAGATCTCATCATATCACCTCACGCCAGTCAGAGTGGCTAAAATGAGCAAATCAGAGGACTCTAGATGCTGGCAAGGATGTGGAGAAATGGTCACTCTCTTACACTGTTGGTGGGAATGTAAACTGGTACAGCCCCTCTGGAAAATGGTGTGGAGATTCCTCAAAAAATTAACAATAGAACTCCCCTATGACCCAACAGTAGCACTGCTGGGAATTTACCCAAGGGATACAGAAGTGCTGATGCATAGGGGCACATGGATCCCAATGTTCATAGCAGCACTCTCAACAATAGCCAAAACATGGGAAGTGCCTAAGTGTCCATCAACTGAAAAATGGATCAAGCTATAATGGAATACTACACGGCAATGAGAAAAAATGAAATCTGGCCATGTGTAGCAACATGGATGGACCTTGAGGGTGTTATGCTGAGCGAAATAAGTCAGACAGAGAAGGACAGATACCATATGTTTGCACGTATAGGAGGATTAGGAGGAACCTAACAAAAGTCCGTGGGGAAGAAGGGGAAAAATAGTGGAGGAGAGGGAGGGAGGCAAACCAAGAGAGACTCTTGAATGCTGAGAACAAACTGAGGACTCATGGGTGTGTGGGGGGAAGGGGGAGATGGGCACGGAGGAGGACACTTGTGGGGATGAGCACTAGGTGTTATATGGAAACCAACTTGACAATAAACTATTCAAAAAAAATAAATATTAAAAAAAAAAGATCTCATCACTAGGTCAGGTACAATATAGTTCTCAATAAATGGTAGTTATTGCATAAATTTCAGGGATTCAAGATCCTAGGTGAAGACTAACCTACCTTCTTCAGCAGATTACCAATGTGACCCAGACACATTTTGTGGCCATGGGATACTGTACCCATTTACACAATGCACCAAAACCACATCAGGGATAGTATACATTTTCATGGGGTCCCTAGTGTCTTCTGTATTAATATTTTTTATTGGAGAAGTGGCAGGAACTCACTAGGTAAAAATTTTAAAGGTGGGAACACCAGAAGCTAGAAAGTTATATATATCCAAGGGAAAAAACAACAACGATCTTCTCAATATGGTGAAGACACTTGCCCAGAATTAAAATGATCTGGTGTCACTGATTTAAGTGCCAGCAAAATCCTTAATCGAAACAATCAAGCTAGAAACTCAGTTTCAATTCCTCCCCTTCTGGCACCTTCCACATGAGTCAAACTTAAGTCTTAGAAATTAGACTTTCTGATCTACGTTTTGGTCTCTCCTTTTTCTTAGCTCTACCCTACTTTCTAAAACATACATATATGTTATTTTTTACTCATACTTATGCTATAGCCACCTCACCCAAATCTGTGAATCTGCATTCTTTTCCTTTCTTGCTGCTGGTTACAATATGAGTATACATATATTGTTCATCATTGCCCACTCTTGCCACAAGCCATACCCTATAAACTCATTTCAAATCATGTAATTTCCTGATCAGTAGAAATCTTTGGTAGATCCACAGTGGCTCCAGAATAATTTCTGAACTCCTCATCATGGCACTTTATACCTTATGTGACCTAATCCTAATTTCATGCTACTCATCTAGACATAACCTGTGATCCTGCCAAAATAAACTATTACCTTTAACTCTGCTGACTTGTACATCTTCACAATTATGAGCATATCTCTCCACCTCTTCATCACTTACAAAAATCCTACTCATTTGCAAGATCGCACTCCTCTCTGAAGCCCTGTTTAATCAAAGTTAGAATAAAAACAAAACCAAAAAAATAAAAAAACCCTCAACTTCTTTCTTATGTGCTATTATAGCTCATCATATATATATTTATTATATTCTTTCTTTTATTCTTATTTAGATTATACCTAACTTTTCATGTGTCTAACTTGCATTACATGTCATGTTAGATATTGAATTTTTAAAATAAATATTACAAATCCTCAAAGACACAATCCATGCCTACTAAGATTATCTTTGAATTTCTAGTATGCTCCCTGGTATTAGGTACATGCAGAGCACTCAGGTCTAAATGTTCAATAGATATTTTTTTGAGTAAAGGAATGAATAACTGCGCATATCTGTATCTCTCTACAAATATACCCAGTGCAATATATCTTTTTTTTTTTTTTTTTATTTCTAGGAGAGAGAGAGAGAGAGACAGCGTGATCAGGGGAGGGTCAGAGAGAGAGGGAGACACAGACTGAAACAGGCTCCAGGCTCTGAGATGGCAGTCAACATAGAGCCCGATGCGGGGCTCGAACCCACGAACCGCGAGATCATGACCTAAGTGAAAGTCGGACGCTTAACCGACTAAGCCACCCAGGCACCCCCCAGTGCAATATATCTAATAAGTGCTCAGTTAAAGCTGAGTAAAATAGCTTTGAGTGAAATATTATTATAACATTTCTAAAATTCATATGACCAGTTTGATTGAAATATTACTATAATATTTTTGAAGCTCAAATAATCAAACCATAGAACATGACTAGAAAGAGGAAGAAACAAACTGGTACAGAAGAAATAAGGAAATATAGACCAAAAAAAGATGATATGTAATGCTGAAAGGAGAAATGAGAAGCTATTGTGAAAGACTATGAAATGAGAAATTGTATTAAATCTATGTGTAGAAAAAGATAAAGTAAAATATCAATCCTCTACAAGATGAGAAGAAACATCTGGGTGTTCTTATGTTTCTGCCTTTACTCAAAACATGAACTAGGAAATGTTACCAATAACCTACATGAAGGAACAACAAAATAATAAATATTAGTTGTGTGAAGTACATAGAATTAGTTATCACGGAGAAATGAAAAAAAAAGAAAGGTGTTATGTTGTGGTTATTTCCCCTCAAAATCTTAGAACATGTATATAGAATTTAACTGGTAAATAAATATATAGCTATGCCATACAGTATAAACTATATCCCAGAACATTGGTAGTGGGGGATTTAGGTGTGATTCTAATAGGTAATAGTATCTTTTATGCTACATACAGCAGTTCACCATACCACTAATATACTGCGACATAACAAAAAGCCTATTTTCAAAGGCATGTTTTCTTATAAAATGCAGATAGGTTATATTATTTGACTGTATTGTAGTAACATTACCCATTTATCAGGACATTTAACTGCCAACTCCCATCATTGTGTCTTAAAATAAAATCTGCTCCAGTTCCAAATACTCAGATGAGAAGATTCTCTGGCTATTTGTGATGGTCCTTTCCAACAGTAAATTTTTAATTTGAGGAAAAGTGATATTTGGATAAGCAGGAATGAGCCTTGATCTGTAAAATTAACTACTCTGAAATATTTTTTAAAGGATTTTTAAAATGTTAATAGTAATTATTACTCTGTAGAATATTCTCTCCAAGTCCAAAATTTTTTGAGGAAATTGCTTTTTATTTCTAATCAGTTTTATGCTTGATCAAAACCTTTCTTGAAACATTTCAACAAATGTGACACACTAGGAAATTCTATGTAGAAAAATGAAATGTTACTCACTATGACTAACTTCTAATGCAAATAAACCAAATGTCAAAACAATGTTGAAGCTATAAGTACAACTGCAAGCTGCGAAAAAGATTTACAGTTCTTCCCAGTCCCCCATTTATTTTATAGCTGCCATATGAGATTTTATTTCTGGATGAAAGCTGCATTGATAAAGAGGTTTAATTGTCTGTCAGTGTGCCTTATGGTGAAGTTGCTTCATTTACTTCAAGCCTGAATCTCATTACCAGTTCAATTCTCCAGGCTCCTCTTCATCTTAAGGCGGTGCTTAATTAGTGCAGCCGTGGTGATGAAGGCAAATACGGCGAATCTAATAGACTATTGATTTTCCATCCTTAAATAGATCAGGCACCATTCAATCATGATATTAGCTGTCCATTAGCTGGAATTTCCCGCTCTGATGGGCTGTCAACGCCATCAAGGCCATCCAATCAACCAATCAACAACTACGTAGCACCTGCAAGTATGGATCTCTTTAAAAATCATGCCTAAAATGCTGGTCTTTATTTTAGAGGAGTTTTTATTTCTATTCCCATTTTTCTTATTTAGCATTTGAATACGACTTTCATTTCATAACAACTATACTACTTGGAAAGAGGTGTTTGCTTTTGAAAGGTTGATTGTGTTATCTGCCGACAAGCTATAATTTTACTCAAAACTAATTCTACCCCTTTTCCACATCTGTAATATTTTGAAAATAATCTGACACTATAAACAGTTAGAACTTGTCAAAGCAAATAGATCCTTCTAATTTTAGAAAATAGATCTTTATTAATTTCTACTATGGTTTTAGGAGATGATTATCATATTAAAAAGTGAAGGGGGGGATGAATATTTCACTTCCCCCCACCACTCAATCACATGAACATTCAACAGTTAAACCAAAAGGAAAAAGAGAGTGACTGTGATTTTGTTTAAACTGCATATCGACATAGGAAAAATCACACCTAGCAACATGTCTGTCACTGAAAAGAATGACAACCTTAAACACCTTCAGAGGGTAGAAAGTCTGAACTTTTGCATTCAGATTTAAAAATACTCTTTGTTGTTTTTTTAAAGTTATAATACATGTTATTGACTAAGATTTTCACTGTATAATGAAAATAATGGTGATCAGAACCTCTATCTAAAATGCCATTTCTTCTTACATCTTTCTACATGTTGAAGTTTATTCAATTGCCATTTTCTATGTGAATACTTCCTAATCACCCCAGTGGACACAGATGCAATGTCTTCACTACTTACATTATCTTTTATTCATTAGGGCACGTCTGACATTTACTATGGCTTCTGTAAAAGCACTTTTCTTCCCTTGAGGGCAAGTAGTCTATTTTCATTCATTCATTCATTCATTCATTCATTCAGTGAGTCAATCATTCTTTTAGTCCATTTCATGAACATTAATTATAAATCTATAATGTGGCAGCTACTGTACTAGGCCTCAAGGAAAAATAAAGGACAAACACAAGTCTCTCTTTAAGAAGTTCACAGTCCAGAGGTACCTGGGCACGTTAGTCGGTTAAGCATCTGTCTCTTGATTTTGGCTCAGGTCAGGTCATGATCTCACGGTTTTGTGGGATTGCGATCCATGTCGGGCTCTGTGCTGACAGTGTGGAGCCTGCTTGATGTTCTCTCTCTCTCTCTCTCTCTCTCTCTCTCCTCTCTATCTGCCCTTTCTCCACTCACACTCTCTCTCTCTCTCTCTGTCTCTCTCTCAAAATGAATAATAAAAAGTTAAAAAGCATTCATTGTCCAGTGAAGGAAGTAACATGTAATTACTACAGAGTGCCATTATTAAGTTTTAAAAAAAGGCTGTAATTTATTGAGAGCCCACAATGCATCAGGCACTAAGCTGTGAAGTTTGTATGCATAATTGAATTTAAAATCACAAACCACTAGAAGTAAGCTATCACTGTTCCAATTTTATGGGTAATGAAATAGAGGCCAAAGAGAGCTAAGTCAGTACCTGTGTTCAGAAGGTACTGTAGTTGACAGAAGGTGAAAGTGGGGTTTGAAATCAGACCTGGTTGACTTCAAAACAGTTATGTTCCTGGCCGCTTACTTGCTGCACAAGGTTGTCTGTAGAAGTGTGATGGCCTTGTAATATATTACCCAAACTTGGACAATCACTGTATTGCCAGGTAAAGAGGGTGCTACCCAAATGGAATGCTGAGAAAACAGACATAGTTAAGTTTCCTAGTCGGCCAGGAAAATGGTTGCTCCATCCAGAAGAGAAAACTTTCTTTCCCTTTAGTGGGATTTTAGAATGCTTTTGGCAGGAGATGATTTCTCAACTGAAATTGGGAGATTTCGGAGAAAGAACACAAAGTGATTTTCAGATATAAACCACAGCCTCTATAAAGCCCTGGTGGTTTGATGGGGGAAGCACTCTTAGAATTCAATATGGAATCCAGGATGTGAGAGTAAAGAAGTTGGATGCAAGTCAAGTAGGTGAGGCCAGATTTTAAGGAACCTTGTATGCTATGCTAAAGAGGTATGCCTTTATTCAAGAGCTTCTGGAAGGAGAGTCACTGCAGGACTTTAAACTGAGAGACAGAATTAGTTATGCACTTTTGGAAGATGATTCCAGCAGCAGGACAAAGCTTAATAGTAGTATTTTAAATATAGCCTTCAATAGGAGCTAATAATGTGATCACACATTTAAATGGAACCTGACATTAGGTCTAATCAACAAATTCAGTGAAGTTGCAAATTATAAAAGTGACCATGAAAAATCAGTAGCACTTCTTATGTACTATTCATCAAGTAAAAAAAGTAGTTGAAGAGAGAGTTTAAAAATATGTAAGTTGTTTTTAAAGATGACAATTGAATTTTTGTTTTTTACATAATGCAGCATATTAGCAACCTTGACAAGAGTGGTTTTGGCACAGTGTTTGAGAAAAATATCTAGTTTGTCAGAAATGATGACAGAATAGTAGATGCTAAAGAGACAGATTAATATAAAGAAATGTTTCTAAAAATTTTGGTGAGGATAAGAGTTTCTAATTGAGTTATAGCTGTTGATATATATGGTGTTAGGGGACAGTATTCAATAGGTAAATATTACATTAAAAATAGGTAATACTGGGGCGCCTGGGTGGCTTAGTCGGTTAAGCGTCCGACTTTCGCTTAGGTCATGATCTCGCGGTTCGTGGGTTCGAGCCCCGCGTCGGGCTCTGTGCTGACTGCCAGCTCAGAGCCTGGAGCCTGCTTCAGTCTGTGACTCCCTCTCTCTCTGACCCTCCCCTGCTCACGCTGTCTCTCTCTCTCCTAGAAATAAATAAAAATATTTAAAAAAAATAGGTAATATTTACATTAAAAATTTTATAAAGGCTTTTACTACCTACGATTCCATTTATATTTGATCTAAGAGCCAGGGAGGGGAGAGGTTCAAATGCAAGGTAAGGTAGAGTAATTGTTCTTTATTAGAAGCTGTTATTGTTTGAATTTTGCCCTTCAAAAGATATATCCAGGTTCTAAGTCTCCAGAACTGTGATATAATAAATTTGTGTTGTTTTAAACAAAAAAGTAATGATAATAAAAAAATTAGGGGCACCTGGGTGGCTCAGTCAGTTAACTGTCTGACTTTGACTCAGGTCATGATCTCACAGTTTGTGTGTTTGAGCCCCACATGTGGCTCTATGGTGACAGCTCAGAGCCTGGGGCCTGCTTTGGATTCTGTATCTCCCTCTCTCTCTGCCCCTTTCCTGCTCAAGCCATGTCTCTCTCTCTCTCTCCCTCTCTCTCAAAAATTAATAAGGATTAAAACTAATTTTAAAAATTAAATAAATAAAATAAACAAAAAATAAATTTAAAGTGAAAAAATCAGTAGCACCTCTATACACTAACAACAAATTATCTTAAAAAGAAATAAATTATCCCATTTATAACAGCATCAAAAACAATAAAATACCTCGGAATAAATTTAACCAAGGAGGTTAAAGATTGCTACATTAAAAATTGTAAGACACTGATGAAAGAAAAAGAAGAAACAAACAAAATATTCAGTGTTCATGGATTGGAAGAATTAATAGTGTAGAACATGCCCATACTGCCCAGAGCCATCGATAGATTCAATGCAATTCTTACCAAGATTCCAATGGCAATTTTTAAAGAAGTAGGAAAACAATTGTAAAATTTTTATGGAACCACAAAAGAGCAAATAGCCAGAGAAATCCTGAGGGAAAAGAAAATGGTGGCAGGGTAGGGAGGTATCCCATTTTCTGATTTCAAGCTGTATTATAAAGTTAGAGTAATCAAAACAGTATAGAATTGGCAAAAACAGAACAAAACCAGACAGATAGACCAATGAAACAGAACTGAGAGCCCAGAAATTAACCCTAGAATATATGGTCAACAAATATTTGCCATGGAGTCAAGAATACTCAATGGAGAAAAGACAGTCTCTCCAATAACTGGTGTTGAAAAATTGGATATTCATATTTAATTTCTTTAATGTTTCATTTATTTCTGAGAGAGAGATAGAGACAGCGTGAGAAGGGGAAGGTCAGAGAGAGTGGAAGTCACAGAATCCGAAGACAGGCTCCAGGCTGTGAGCTAGCTGTCAGCACACAGCCTGATGTGGGGCTTGAACCCGCGAACTGTGAGATCATGACTTGAGCCAAAGTGGAATGCTCAACCGACTGAGCCACTCAGGCACCCCTGGATAGTCATATTTAATGAATGAAAGTAAAGCCCTATCTTATATACCACAGACAAAAATTAACTGGAAATGGATTAAGGACTTAAAAATAAGATTGAAAACCATAAAACTCTCAGAAGGAAACATAGAAAAAGCTCTTTTTGTCTTGGAAATAGTTTTTATGGTTATGACATCTAGAAGACAAGGAATGGAATAAAAAATAAGTAAGTGGAGCTATATCAAACTAAAAATTTTCTGTACAACAAAGGAAACCATCAGCAGAAGAAAAAGGCAACCTACAAATAGGAGAAAATATTTGCAAGTCATATATCTGATAAGAGATTAATAACCAAAATATATGGTAAACTCAATAGCAAAATATAAATAAATAAATAATCCCATTTAAGTGGGCAGAGGACCTGAATTTACATTTTCCCAAAGATATTCAGAGAGCCAACAGGTACATGAAAAGGTGTTCAAAATCACTAGTCAGTAGGACATTAGGGAAATGCAGATGAAAACTACAATACGACATAACTTCATGCCTGTTAGAATGGTTAATTTCAAAAAGACAAGAGATAACTAATGCTGGTGATAATGTGGAGCAAAAAGCTCCCTTGTGCACTGTTGGGGGAATTCTAAAATGGTAATCACTAAGGAAAACACTATGGAGGTGCCTCAAAAAATTAAAGTAGAATGACCATACATTCCAACAATGTCAATTCTGTATGTGTATGTATATATTCATATATATATGTGTATATATATGAGAATATATATTTCATATATATGAAACAAAATTGGTACATTGAAGAGATATGCCCATATTCACTACATTATTTAAATAAACAAGACATGAGGTGCCTGGGTGGCTCAGTTGGTTAAGCATCCAACTTCAACTCAGATCATGATCTCATTGTTCTGAGTTTGAGCACTGCATCAGGCTCTGTGCTGACAGCTCAGAGCCTAGAGCCTGCTTCAGATTCTGTGTCTCCCTCTCTTTCTCCCCCTCCACTCATGCTCTGTCTCTCACAAATGAATAAACACTAAAAATATTTTTAAAAAATGAAATAAACAAGACATGCAAATAGCCTAAATGTCCATTGACAGATAAATGGATACAGCAGAGGTGGTATACACACACACACACACACACACACACACAGGAATACTATCTGACCATAAAAAAGAAGGGAATTCTGCCATTTGTAACAACATGGATGGACCTTGAAAGTATCATGGTAAGTGAAACTCAGAGAAAGACAAATATTGTATGATCTAATTTATATGTGTGTAGAATCTAAAAGAGAGAGAGACAGACAGACAGATCAGATTTGTGATTACAGAGGTGAGAAGGTGAGGAGAAATTGAGTGAAGGTGATTAATGGTACACAGTTTGAATAAATAAGTACTGGGGTTGTAAGGTACAACATGATGACTATAGTTAGCACTGCTGTATTATATATTTGAAAGTTCCTAAGAACATAAAATATTAAAGTTCTCATCATAAGGAAAACAACATTGTTTTTTCTTTCTGTATGAGATGATAGATGTTAACTAAACTTACCATGGTAATCACTTCAAAATATGTATAAGTCAAGTTATTATGCTGTGCACCTTAAACTTTTACAGTGCCATATGTCAAGTATTTCTCAATAAACTGAAAAAAAATCTGAAAGAATAAATGAAAGAAAGAAAGAAAGAAAGAAAGAAAGAAAGAAAGAAAGAAAGAAAGAAAGGAAGGAAGGAAGGAAGGAAGGAAGAAAGAAAGAAAGGAAGGAAGAAAGAAAGAAATCTGAGGTTAGGGAAACTCTAAGCATATTTTCTTCAGGTGAAATCAGGACATTTAAAAAAGTGTACTACCAAATAAAAATGACGCTCCTTTCCCTCACATATATAAAAACCTGGAGATTATATATAAACTTCAACACTGCAAAATAGCATATGCTCTAGCAGGGCCTATATGATGGTCTGTTGTCTACAGCAGAAAATAATATCTACAATTTAAAACATATTTTAGGTATAAGTTATAAGTTATTTCCAAATGCATACATGTGAATGACCATATTCACATCTCACTACATATTTATGAGATTTGAGCCAGATGTTTATCATGTTCAATTTATAGATAAAGAAAGCTGTTTCTGGGGGTCCCTGTGTGGCTCAGTTGGTTAAGTGTCCGACTTTGGCTCGGGTCATGATCTCACGGTTCGTGGGTTTGAGTCCCGCGTTGGGCTCTGTGCTGACAGCTCGGAGCCTAGAGCCTGCTTCAGATTCTGTGTCTCCCTTTCTTTCTGACCCTCCCCTGCTCATGCTGTCTTTCTCTTTCTCTCTCTCAGAAATAAATAAAACATTAAAAAAAATTAAAAAAAAAAAAAAAAAAAGAAGCATGTATCCATGGCAGAGCTAGGATAAAATGTCTGCTTCTTAACTCCTACTGTTTCCCTTTGGACATCATTTTTTGATTTATATAGTTGTTTGTAAGGACTACTTTTGGTTTTAATAGAAATGTCCAGTTTTAATAAAACAATTTATCTTTAATATGACTACTATCAGAATTTCACAGCAGGGAAACCAACTTAGTTGATATCTTCATTTTGTGGCATTTTCATTCATTTAATGAGATCCTATTTAACAAAGCTAAAATTTCTGATATATATATAAAACTAAGCTCCTAATAATGACTTTTCTAATGGCTTATGTATTTTGAGGGGGCAATTACTCACTTTTTGGGTCTTGGTTATAATACTCATTTGCTTTATGTTGTTATTTAAACTAAATGTAATCCTACCTCTTAGTAATTTAATATACTATACTTTAGCTCCTCAGAGTATGATTGATTTATGGACCAGTAGCCCTTGTAGGATTTGGTTAGAAACGCAGAGTCAGGCTTCACACTGGACTTACTAACTCAGAATCTGAATTTTAATAAGATGCCCAGGTGATCTGGATGCACATGAAAGTCTGAGAAATACTATTCTGTTCTCTATTTAAATAGCATCTCACTGCTGAATAAGACTGCAGAGAGCAGACACTACCAGACATCTAACATTTATGTATTTTCTTATTGTCTACCGTACTTGAAAAAGCATTTGAGTTAGCAGGTTCCCTGAATTTGATAAAAAAATGTTTGGCACTGCTCTTCCTTTTACCTTCACCAAATAATCTGCTAGGTGGGTATAGAGTCAAAGCATCGTGGACATAAATATAGTACATTAAAAAAATTTTATCATGCACCTAATTACTCTGAATTTTCTCATTTTATTATGAAAACAAATTTTGCAGATTTGCAAAAACTGAATTACAAGGTGTGAAACATAGATAATCAGACATACTAAGTACCTAGCCATAAATGAAGGAAAAATGTTTGGGGAGGTTAATGAAACTCTCAATGGAAAGAGGGCTCAATCCTAGATAATCTCATTAAGAGCTTTACCGCAAGTAGCAACAAATTAGCGACATTATAAAGGCGATTTGTATTTAAATTCCCTTTTTATTTTTCCTGAGAATGTGTTTGCTTTGGTCCAACATTTATGGGGAAATGCTTTGATTTTATCGGATGAATGTTAATACCATCTCAGTGATAGGCTGCAGAGAAAGTACTTGGAGGCGAGACTGATAAAATAGCTAATCCAGACACATGCTTAGAGCTACATTAGTTAAGTGGTGGGCAGTTACGCTGGTAACTGCACGACTCACCCACTGACAATGACTCACCACTTTATTAGGGAGAATCAGTGTGGAGTGATAATGAGTGGGTGTCCTTGTCCATAATTAGGGCTGTGCCACCCCTCTGACCACTTCCATCAGCACTTGATCTTTCCATGAAACCCCAGGAGCTATTTCAGTTACTCTTTATGACTGCCTTCTTTGTAATCTCAGAGCAAAGATTTTCTACATTATATACTGTGTTTTTCTTCACAGCTGAGTACACTGACTCCAAAACACTACATAATTGTGCCCTATATTCATATCAGTTGAAATAATTTTGGATTTAATGATTGACTATTCAAAAGGTTGAGTGAGTGACTGGCAGAATTATCTGTTTTTAACACAGACTTGATAGAAATGACTCACAAACTTTACATTAATACATAAAAACAATTCTTTGCAGATCCAAATCCAAACATTTTTAAAAGCTCCTTTTTGGGCAATGAATATTCTATCTCACAATCTACACTGATCAAATAAATTGAACAACTGACAAGTTTTCACTTTGGTGTTTAGTGTGTAGACCATCCAAAGTTATTCACATCCATTCACTGATTTTTGCCCTGAGGAATAAATATGAATGATTTCTAAAAGTGATTTGAGTACTAAGCAGAGCTAGTCTTGAAATTCTGGATTCTTACAAAAATGAAATGATTAAGCCTTTGAAATTCCTTGCCATGAACAGAAATTTCCCATCTGCTTATTAAGAAAACATTCAGAAAATTGGATAATTATAATCATTTATATGAAGCTAGCATCTTTCTACAGTGGTGCTCATAGACCCACTGTCTCATTTACCCTCAAATCATTCCCAGAGTGGAGAAATTGAATCCCTTAAAATACATGGTGGCAAAAGCCATTGGTTCAAAAATTACACACACATACAGGCACACCCACGTGCACAATTTATTTATTTACTTACTTAATTCGCTCCAGGTTATTACTTTCAAAAAGATGTGATTTGCCTTTTAAGGTCACCTAGGAAAGTCTCAGAGTTTCTAAATATCACTGTCATTGAGGTTTCTAGAAATACAATTATACTATTTAAAAGTTCAAACAAATATTAATTAAGAAGAATGTGAAGAGTACTCACCAAAATAATATATTTCAATAAGTTTTCTCAAAAATGATCACTCCTACCAAAAACCTAAATAACATAGAGAAGACCAGGTAGTTTTCCATTGTTATAAATTCCGTTATTCAAAAAGTCACAAAATATTACTAGAAACCCTATCTCAGCTAAGTGTTCTATTTTCATAGTCCAAATATTTATTTGGAAGTTTCCACATTTATAATTTATCCACTTTCAAACTGACCTCCCACCACCTTTTTTTTTTTTTTTTTTTTGGTAAAGTAGAGATATAGTCATAATCTCTTGGTATTGTTTTTCATTCATTTTCATTCATTTCATTCATTTTCATTGTTTAACATTCCAGTTAGGATTACTCTGGATTAAGCCTCACAAGCAATTTTTATTTATTTTATTTTATTATTTTATTTGAGAGAGAGAAACAGCATGTGAATGGGAGGCAGGGGCAGGCAGAGGGAGAGGGAGAGAAAGAATCTTAAGCAGGCTCCACCAAGCCACAGAGCTTGGTCCGACGACCCTGGGATCATGACCTGAGAAGAAATCAAAAGCCCTATGCTTAACTGACTGAGTCACCCAGGAAACCCTTGACAGGCAACTTTTAAATGCATGTATTCTCTCTAAGAACGAAGGAGACCTAGATATTAAGCTATTTTGTTGGTATTAACAACTTTTATTAATCATTAGGTGTTAGTCCATCAGATAAGCTGATTATTATCCGGATTGTAAAAGACAAAGTAAATCTGGATAAGTAGGAAGTATTAATGATCAGAGAAATGGCTTTCTCAGGAGTGGTTCTTAGGCACAGACTGGAAGAACTGTGCCATCTGTTTACCTGCTCTACCATCAGTATTTGAGAGTGCAATCACATTTAAAGGATATACAAAAAGGCTGGTGTCACTTTGTTCCAAAAATTTTATTGACAGGCTTATTTAGGAAGAGTTTTATTTGTTGGCACAATTTTAGTTTCTCCATTCATAAAATTAATGTTTCTTTATTAGTGTAAAATTGAGAGCCTCCAATGAATCAGGGGTTGTGATCAATGGCTATAGTGACATTACATGGTCCCTGCTTTCAAGTATTGGTACTCACTGGAGACTCCAAAAAGCCACTCATTTCATTATTTCTCTGTGGGAACGGAGGTGATGAGAATGTATTCTGACCACCCTCTAGAGTGTGTGTGACCAGCTTTGCCATTGAGATCTTTAAATATTAACAGAAGTTTACTTTGGGAAAATTTCTAAAGAACTGCACCCTTGGGTATTTACAAATTAATAGAGCTGGATACACTCAGTAACTTGAGAAAAACTAGGATTCCCTACTTGTATGATTTTGTCTTCTTTGGTCTTCTATTTTGAGTCTATTCTAATCTAAGGTTATCGTGAAGGTATTGAAGCCAGTCATAACACTTGTGATGTTCTTTGTGACTCTTATGATGAGCAGCACATTGATTGATATATTTGCTATACAAGTTCCAGGAGATGGAATTCTAATGTCAAATGCAGAGGAACAACTTGATTTTTAATGCCCAGGCCCTCTTAGGAAAATTTATGAGAATAAAGTCACTATAAGCCTTGTTTTCTTCAAAACATGTGCCAAATTTCCCTTAAGCCCTTCTTGAATTCAGTAGCTTTTGTGAAAATATTTATTTAATGTCTGATTGGTTGCTGCAAAAATAAGGTAAGAAATACACAGATAATTAATGCTCTACTATATAATATTTCCTAGATTACATTAAGTGTGTTTTAGAAAGTTTTACACTATTAAAGTATATTGGCTATATTACCTGTCATTGATCAAATCAGCCAAAGTTGCATGAAAGATCATTCAGGGGCCACCATGGGAGATGGGGTGAAAGATCAAGTGTGTGAGATTCTTAATTCTTTTCCATAACTGTTCTAATCACAGTCATTTCATTTTTATCTATTTTATACATTCAAGGTCCATCAAAA
This sequence comes from Hyaena hyaena, assembly GCF_003009895.1. Classification (NCBI taxonomy): domain Eukaryota; kingdom Metazoa; phylum Chordata; class Mammalia; order Carnivora; family Hyaenidae; genus Hyaena; species Hyaena hyaena. The sequence goes on along the minus strand of NW_024081388.1, from coordinate 543,225 downwards.
GCGGCATAAGAAAAACTATTCTACTGCTAAAAATGTCTGAAAACTCTTTCCTTGGATTTGGTGCTTATGGTGGTGTCTATAAAACATTATTTATGTACAAAACATATATAATGTTTCATATGAAGTTTACTAAAAACTATGACAAATATATATATCTATGTGAGTGTGTGTGTGTTTGTGTGTGTGTGTGTGTGTGTTTAGGCTCTTACCTAAGACAGTGACTCTCCTATCATATGTATATAGTCTGCTTTAGCATATATCATGGCAACTGCTAGTGACTTTCCAGGAAAGGAACCTATAAGATGTGTGAGGACTTCCTTTAATTTGGTTTTCATTGACTACTAAAATTACTTTGGGTTACTAAAATTAGGTTTTTCTTCTTAACTTTAATCTAGCTCCGTACTCATGTAATTTATTTTCCACAGAACACCTTTATCACTTTTACTTTTGAAACTTCTTCATCAGGTTCAAGATATATTTGTCCATTTTATAGAGCCTGTCAAGTGAGCCTTATACAGTATCTTACATCTGCCATGGTGACTGGGAAGAAACCCCATGACAAGGATGCTGAGGCAGAAAGGGCTTGTCTGGTCATAAATACTCACATGACCCAAGAAGGTGTCCAGAACATTTGATATAATGGCTGTGTACCTGATTAACTTTCTTTGCCCTTTTCTGGGGCACAGAGAGATGGCTAGGTTTTGGGTGCCAATCTTTGATCAACCTCAGCCCTGACTTCCCACTCTGATTGCTTTTCAGAAGGAAGGACTATTGCCCACCAAGTAAGAAAGCTGCTGAGATTTTAAGTTGTAGGCTTTGTGACTGGCTTACCAAGTTTCCCTTTATTAGCTGAAAATATATGTTCAACTCTTTTATTTTTTTTGCATGGGGCTAAGGAATGTTGATCAGGGAAGCAATCCATTTTCCTTATGAACACAGAGGAAGAATATTTATAGATGTTTAATAGGGTACAACAAGGGAGTCCTAAGGAATAAATAATAGATACTATTGTTTATACCCTCAGGGTAGATCGCCTGAAAGAGTGGAAAAAATCAGGCTTAATAATGATGATATTTGAACAATTACCAGATTAGAGCTAAATTGTGAGACAATGGATGTGAAGATTTTTTAAAGCAACTTTACCAATATATGTAATAATTTTTAGATATTATAACTTGGTTTTCCAAATACATGTGGAAATTACTGAATCTTAGGATAACTAAATAAACTAAATAGTAATTGACCCTGTGTATGTCACCATGTTTACTTACAATAACTAAGAGAATACCTGCCCTTAATATTTTTATGATTTAATAGGAGATATTAGCATGTAAATAATAGAGGAATAGGAGACATGGACCTGGGCCAGATAATGCAGATTTTCGGGTAAGAAACAAATGAACAGGAAATAAGAATGAATCTGAGAGACTATCAGACAAAAAAAATCTATTTGGATGTACAGAGTGAAGAAGATGAAGGACCTAAACATGATCCCCAGATTTACTCTTTAAAATTTTTTTTAAATATTTATTTATTTTTGAGAGAGAGAGAGAGACAGAGCATGAGCAGAGGAGGGGCAGAGAGAGAGGGAGACACAAAACTGGAAGCAGGCTCTAGATCCCAGCCATCAGCGCAGAGCCCGACGTGGGGCTCAAACTCACAAACCCGTGAGATCATGACCTGAGCTGAAGTCGGACACTTAACTGACTGAGCCACCGAGGCACTTCCAAATTTACTTTTAAACTAGGAGGTGAATGGAGTCATTACAAGAGATAGGCAGTGCATAAGGATAAGGGGCTTTGGTGGAAACTACAGGGAGGAGAGAAATAATGAGCTGAGCTTAAGGCATGTTGAGCCAAATTGTAGCAAGAATTCCACAAGGAGATGCCCAGTCAGCAATTAAAACAATTAAAACCATCCAATCCAATCTTCTGAGATGGTGTCTCTGGACAAATTGAATATTCACAAGGTACTTAAAATGACATTGCTCTGTTCTTTATTAATTTATTCATTGAATCAATAGGTATTTTACTGGGTGTCTTCTAGAACCCAGACCCACTTTTAGGTATATGGAGAGGAACAGAAGAGTCATGGCAATGTTTTCTCATGGAGTTTACAGTAAACTGGAGGAGACAACAGCAAATAAGTAGATAAACAGATCTATCATTACAAAATGAGATCAATGAATTTAAGGAAAATAAAAGGGTAAAATAGGGTATTTTAGATTCTGTACTCAGAGACATCCTTCTGAGGAAATGACATCTAATCTGAGACCCAAAAGATAAGAAGGAGCTGGGTATTCAAAGATTATTTTAAGCAAAAAGAACAGCAGATAGATAGATAGATAGATAGATAGATAGATGATAGATAGATAGATCCTGAGGGCCATAAGAGCTTGTTAATTTCAGGAATGCAAGAATAATGTGGTATGAGATGAAATTGATAGATTTGTTAAATTTGCAATGACAGAGACCTCTAAAGGGAAATGTAAAGTGTGTACAAAATAGGAAGCCAGATTTTTCCAGTGACCAGAAAGAGGAGGGAAGTGTACTAAGAACAAAGGACTCCTTTGAAAATACAAACATTTTTCTGATTTGCCTTTAACTGACATCACTCTTCCTCCCATTTTGAAGCATCTGAGTTAAATGAAGCAGAACAGGAGTCCACTGAAGAAGACACAGGAGTAATCCTTCATCAGATAAGTAGTTCTGTGCTATAAGACAAGGCAAGTGACGTCCACATGAACTTTGTTATAAGAATAGGGAAGCCATGTATTTAGAAATCCTACCCAATAAGGAATGCGTATTTTTAAGATCTGCCATTTCAAATGTGAACATAAAATTGTGTTTGCCCTTTATAACACAAAACAAAACTGGCAATAGCAATCTGTAGAATGATGTTAATGATGGCCATATACAGCTCAACTTCACAATTTATGAAGAGCTCTCTACACATTCACTGATTTCTTACAATAATCTAGCTAGGTGCATGTTACTATTATTGTTTTTAATTTATCAAAAAGGAAGCTGAGGCTCAGAGAAGAAAATGGTCTGGGACATTATACTTGCAGATGAATAAATCCCAGATGTTACTAAAATTCCACCTTTATTCCATGAGACAATTGTGCTGCATAATGAAATCTTCAAGTGGAATTTCTCAGAGAGATTTACTGGGGATTAATAGAAAGTGTAACCTTCAAATGTGAACCCAACAAAAACAAGACCCAATAGATACCTGATAAATCTTTTTTTTTTAATTTTTTTAATGTTTTTATTTATTTCTAGGAGAGAGAGAGACAGTGTGAGCAGGGGAGGGTCAGAGAGAGAGGGAGTCACAGACTGAAACAGGCTCCAGGCTCTGAGCTGGCAGTCAGCACAGAGCCCGACGCGGGGCTCGAACCCACGAACCGCGAGATCATGACCCAAGCGAAAGTCGGACGCTCAACCGACTAAGCCACCCAGGCGCCCCGGATATCTGATAAATCTTAATGGCAAATGGTATAATAGTAAGCATCAATTCCCATATGGGAAAACTAAGGCAAAGTGACATGGAGGAACTTGAGCCACAAGCCACACACACTTCCATTCAGCTACAAAATGGACACTTCACCTTGTAGTCACAGGGCCCTAGAAGAGATAATGAGTCCTTAAAATACAAATCCTTAAGCATTTTAGATGGAAAACATTTTATATAGGAAATAGATATTATTTATATAAAATCTATACTAATATTATATAAACATATATTTCATAAAGATAGAAAACTTTATGCTATTGTGAGGATATTACATTATTTTGAGGATATAGTTAATGAATTGCTTTTAGACAGTCAAATGATACATCGATGAAACATAAAGTATCTAAAATGTTTTTTTTATAAGTTTATTTATTTACTTTGAGGAGGGGCAGAGGATTTTCTCAGGGAGAGAAAATCCCAAGGAGTCCCTATGCCATCAGCACAGAGCCCAACATGGGGGTCAAACTCCTGAACCATGAGATCATGACCGGAACCCAAATCAAGAGTCAGACGCTGAACCGACTGAGCCACCCATGAGCTCCAAGTATTTAAAATGTTGTAAAAATATATAAAATCATCCTTTTACTCCTAGTACTGTATGAGTTGCTACCTATTTGAATCTAGTCTATACTATTCAGAATACTAGGGTATAGATTTTTACTTCCTTGGATAATGTTTCTATTTATATATTTATATTTATATATATTTATGTATATATATAAAAAGACCATAGTAGCAAATTTCATTATATTATTCTCTTCAGAGATATAAGAACACAGAGAATAAAGACCATTAAAGAGAAAAATACATTTATGAAATATTTGTGAGTGGGTATATGTGGGGAGTGAGAAGAAACAAAGATGCTCAATCTTTATATTTGTAATAATAGATATTAACTAAATTATTCTGACATTGGCTACAAGGACTGAGTATTAAATGTAAACCAATTAGCAGAAAAAATTATATTTGAGGTGTCGACAATTTAATCATAAGGTCAAATTTTCAAAACAGGCCATCACAATCAATGCACACCTTGAATAAATGTTTCCCATGGTTTCATTTATATCAAATAGGCTAATGTGCAGCATTAACCTATTGCCAGGCATTAGCATTATTGATGAATTTGTGTGTAACTATTAATCAGTTTGCTTCACAGAGACAAACTACTGTTTTAATTTATTTTCTTAACTATACTGAGATCTGCCTTTATTTCCTTCCTCTAACCAATATCTCGTATATATCTGGGGTATGTATTGCAGCTGCTTAGTTTGAAGCTGTACATCTAAAATACCCTCATCTTCTAACAGGCTATGTGGGATGTCACTTATTAAAGAAAGCACTATTCCGAAAACATGTATCTTTTTTGCTTGCCCTTTTTACCCATAACTGAATTCTTGTTTCTGGTTAAATTTATTTCAGATAGATATCTCAATTTTTCCTTTTCCTTCTTTTCTGCAAAATCCTGTTTGCTGAAAATAAGGCTTCGTGTTGGCACAATGCCTTTCTAGTTAATGCAAATAAATGGAAGATTGTGTTCCTTTAGATCTCTGATGTGCCAGGCAAGGTTAAAGCTTCATTCTCATAAGAAAAGTAAGCTTTTTAAAGCCATCCCAGAGTTTGATTTATTTTTGCATTCACTTTAGGTATGGCCCCTGGAACTGGCTAGCTCAAGGGAATAACAATGAGCTATGGGGATGCTCCCTTCTAGAATCCTGGTACAAATCCAGTTCATCCTGATAATGACTTAGAAAATTTAAAGATTTGATGGATTAAAACTTAGGGGAAGGGAGACAGACAACAGATTTGCAGTTAGAATCCATGGACCACATTTGAATTGGCAATTGTCCATAACTTATGAGTGACCATAAAGCTGAATGGTCATGTTCTCTTTAGTGACACTAGGACTGGATTAGCTATATATTTTCATGAGATGACCAGAGTTACCACGCATTAAAGTGCTTATGTGGCAAAAGACGTGGCTCTAGACACCCACTTTCCTCTCTGAAGTGAAAAAAAAAAATAAGAGAAATGTTATAAATAATGCCACCTTTCAGTTTGTCTAAAAAATGTGAAACACAGGGGTGCCTGGGTGGCTCAGTTGGTTAAACGTCTGACTTCAGCTCAGGTCATGATCTAACGGTTCGTGGGTTCAGGCCCCGTGTCGGGCTCTGTGCTGACAGCTAGCTCAGAGCCTGGAGCCTGTTTCAGAGTCTGTGTCTCCCTCTCTCGCTGCCCCTCTCCTGCTCACGCTGTCTCTCTCTCTCAGAAATAAATTTAAAAAAACATTAAAAAAACTTTAAAAAATGTGAAACACAGATCCTATTGTTGGTATCAGTTTCATTATGTTTTTCTAAATTAACAAATGGCAACGTATTTCAGTAGTTTTTAATGGGAGGTAAGCACAACTCTTAGACTACGTATAGAAGAATGGAATGCATTGATGTACTAAAATTCTCACATAATCTCCCACAAAACTTTGTCTTATAATTGTTAAAAAGACAAGAAACTGTATCTGTCCTCCCTTATTTTGTGAATTTATTTTCTTTCTCTCTTTTCTTTTACACTTGTGTATTTTCCTCCATGGGCCCTCTTACCTCTGGTTTTTCTCATGTATCTTTTTCCAGATCAGAGTTTCTGCGTTTCATTTGCTAGCCCACTCTTATTACAAGCTTGAAAAGGTCCTCTGTTTTTGATCTCTCCTCTGAACAACAGCACTTTATATCACATATTCATGTGGCTATCGAGTACTGGAAGAGTGCTTTACACAAAACATATTAATTTTGTTCTTTCTTTATACCTATTTATATTCCATACATTTTTATTTGTAATTATAACTTAGGTAAATTTGTCCTTTCATATAAGAGACTCATAAGCTCAGAGATAGAGAATTATTTTTCGACTAATTATCTCAGGACTTCCTTACTATAGTATTCTTAGATTCAGTGAATTTTGGGGACTTGGGTCATATTTGAGGAGGCTGATAATTGGAATGATATTATCAAAGTCTGAATGGCAAAAAGAGGCAGAGGAACCACTGGTTAATAATCAATGAATTAGAAATATCATTCTAAACATATTCATAAATATAACTAGAAACAGGTAGGCTTCATAAAGTTTTATAATATCTTAAATGCAAAAGAACTTCATCCCCCCAAACCCACAAATGCATTCCTTTTAGAAAAGCACACTTTAACATTTTTATGCTTTCCAGTTCCCAAGGAAAGAAAAAATAAATGATTCATTGAGCTATATTAAAGAATGATATTTCTGGATTAAAAATGGTAGTAACCACAGCATGATCTCTTTGTTAATTTTAAAGAAGAAAACACTGTGAAAAGTCAAAGAATAGTTTTGTATCTAGCATGGTACCTGGCTGATTATACTATGCTAGCTAAGAAAATATATCTGCAATAGGCAAACTTATTATTAATGTGAAGTTTCCTTTAAGTAATTGGAGAGTATTTTCAATATCAAGTGTAATTAAACATAAATCACCTAAATAAATGTTTTAAAATTCACAGAGAGGAAATATATTCTATAACCATTAAATAAAAACAGAAACCACATGAAGCACTGGTCACCCAATCAGCAATCTATACAAACCAAACACTGCTTTACAAGGTTTAGCTAGAGATGACAAAAGCTAAATCCCCTGAATCATCCATTTGCCAGACTGATTAAAGATCACCACAAAGTTCATCTTGGTTTCACAACTTCCATCAGTTTAATTTCCTTTAGACACTAGGTCAACCAAGATCAATCACTGCTCTGGGCAGGACAAAGCTGTCTGGAAAAGAGAAAGTCTACACCACAGCTTCGGCACTCTACTTCCTCAGGGTAAAACAGCTATGGTCTGGCAATATTGCACCATTATTTATAGAGTGAGAATCTGGAGGAAAAAGCAAGTATTTTTGATGGCTAGACCTTACTACTATAACTTTAAAGTGAGTAAGAATCACCTGGATGGGTGACACTAGGGCCTGAGATTGATATTTCTAACCAGCTCCCTGGTGAGGTCTATGCTGCTAATATGAAGACCATACCTTGAGTAGAAAGGGACCAAAGATCCTTGATAATCTGAAAAGAAAAATCTTTGTTCTCTTAAATCTCCCTGTGTATCATGTTCAAATATTGTCAGTCCTCTTAGGTGTTTTATCCTAGGTGCCCATACATTCAAACTGTATTCTATTGGTTTGGTGACAGAAAATTCCTTTCAGTTTGGTTCTCAAAAGATCGATAACTGTCATTCTGTAGGAACTGATCCAAGTGTTCTTTTCCCTTGAAATATTTTTGTGAGCATTTCTAAAGCTATACACAATTTCTTCCTTAAGTAATTTTCTATTTTTTTCTTTTTTCTCTTTAAAATTCTAACACAAAACAATTTCATAAAGTATATAGAACACTTTGTCGGTTCTTACACAGAAATCAAATGATAATACATAGGAATACATGCTCTTCTTTATAACAAGTGGGTTGATTTCTCCCTACTTCTACATCTGTTCTACTTTATATGCATAGAATACACTTCAGAAATCAATGGATTGAGTGGATGTTTATGTTATGAGACAAATGATGGCTGAGTCTTTTATTTATTTATTTATTTTTTAGTTTATTTTTTGAGAAAGAGTAAGGAGGGGAGGGGCAGAGAGAGAAGGAGAATCCCAAGCAGGCTCTGCACTATCAGCACAGAAAAAGGATGACTGATTATTAATGAAAAGCACATCTCTATCTGTTGAACTGCTTTTTGGTAGATAAAGAGTTAATGCAACAGGTCAAATAAAAATAATGATAAATCTAGATATACTGAATACACCACTACAAAAACCTGGGTCCACCACATATTATCTTGAAAGGAAGAAAAAATGGTCTTTTCATAAGTCTCTAAGGCAAATATTACATAGCATATTTTGCTTCCTGAATGAATTTTTGAATTTGCCATAGAAATCTTGGATGCCTATCAGTGAGAGAATTACTTGAACTTAATTGGATTAAATAGATCTGTTGCACACCCACATGAATACTTCAGAGCTCTCTTGAATGATTTATTGGTGGCCTCTTCTGTTAAAACAAGAATAAAAGTGCTGCTGAAAGATCTTCTAGATTAATATATATTAATTACTTTTTTTTTTAAGTAGAGGCTCCTTTCACCTCAAGGGCTCATAAACATAAAGGATAAATATTTTCAGGTACTCAGGAAAGAATCTGTGCTTATAAAATTGCACATTTTTTAAACTTAGGAAACTCTGCTTACAAATTTTTTAAATCATTTCTTAGTTTTGAACAAGGCTGCTGTTTCTATGGACTCTGGATGACATGTCCTCAAACCTGAGGCAGAGGCCACAATTTCATGATATTCTGATCAAGTTCTAGTTGAAAAAAGGAAAGCAGTAATGAAGTGCAGGCTAGAGGAAGAACCACATACTGAGAATGGCTAGATAAGTTTCCAGGGAAAATATTTTAAGCAAATGGTACCGAAAGCAGGTTATATGTTTATTTATGGGATAAACTACTACATCTTCCATTATTCTCTGAAGTGAATGAATGCTGATCATGCTCCAGTCCCTGGAACTATATGCATTTAAATTAAAAATATAGAAAGTACAGTATACACGGAGGTGGGATCTATTGACTGTGTCAGTAATAGCAGCGTTTTCATTTTTCCTTTTGTAATAGAAGTCATTGTGTGTGTTCAGGATGGATTTTTGGTCTTTATTAATCTCAGCAGTGAGAGCATTTGGGATTTTAAAAGCTATTGATTTTTAAAAAAAGAGATTGTAGTCCTCTTCTGGGTTACCTTCAACTTCTATTTCAAATCTGTCACGAAATGGGTATTCAGTGCAGAGGGTCTGGCACTTGGTGGTGCATTTTAGGTACCCTCTTCAATATGTCTTGAAAGATTGGGATAGTAGTTTAAACAATAAAACAATCTTGTTTTGATTAATGATTTTCCTCCTTCCCCTCCCCACTCATTTCTTTTGGCAATTTGATAAACAAGGTCCCAGGTTGTGATCATAAAAGTTGCAAAATGGGTACTTTTAATGTGTCATTCATTTTCATATTTTATCAAGGCCTCTAAGTGATCTAATTTCCCTTCTTGTCACCTTTTTACTTTCACTTGCATCTGAATCTTACTGCCTTCTCCTTGGAAGTATCTGAACCTTTGTTGGCACCTGGAATGGATTGCTTATTCTTCTTCTAATGAACCCTACATTAACTTATGTTATTAGTGTCAATGTGAAATGAATCTTGAAACAAAATGGGTGTCTTTTTCCATTACTTGATATTACTTTATTTTACATCATGACATTATAAGGAAAAACACAAAATGTAATGAATGCTCAGTATATATCATGTAGTAATATCTATTAACACTCTGCTTGCATTCATAATTATTTAAAAGTTTCTGCCCTAAGCAGTAAATGGTACCAGACTGCAGGGATACAAAAATAAAGATGATAATACAAAACCCCTCCTGACATAGAGAATCTACTTGTTTTCTTTCCCTGTTACATAGCCTGGGATTAAGAGAATTCCATACATCACCACAATTCTCATTCACAGCTATTCAAATGAGAAAAGCATGTGGCAATGGATTCATTATCAATTATGGAAAGAATGATAAGAATTATAAGAACATGGGCAAAATGAACTTGCTAGCATTAAGTGTGTAGTGACTGTAGATACTTTACATTACATTTAAAGGTCAGGATACATACCCTTTAAAAATCCCAGAGAATGAATGTATGAAAAACTCTAAAATTCATATTTGAGTTTGGATTTTGAGAGTAGAAGAGTAAGGAATATTTGGTAGTTAAATCACTTAAGATTTGGCAACAGTGTACGTTTTTTTTTTTTTTTCTTTCACGCTCTCTCTGTGGCTCAAGACAATAAAAGCAATCTATGTCTTTAGCAATTTATGTATGCATGGCAATTTGGTATTTTACATTTAATCACCATAGAAAGGTTGATCAGCTTGTTCTTGTCGTCCTAGATATAAAACAAAATGGTCCTGAATTTTGTCTTTGGGGGTGTATAACTAGAAAAAAACTATAAAATATAGACTTAATTTCATAGAGATTCTACCAAAATCTTTTAATTTATAATAAGAAGTATAATTTATATTATAAATTACTTAAGATTTTATTTTTCAAATGTTTACTTCAAATAAGGTAATACTTTGAATATTTTGAAAAGCTTTGAGACTTTTTTGGGAGAATAGGAGGGGGAAAATTCCATGAATTATACCACAAAGGAACAGAAGCTATTAAAATTTCTCAGCTTTCAGTTGGTAATGAAGAAGCAAAACTTACACTATTTGCAGATGGTATGGTACTGTATATAGAAAACCTGAAGTACTCCATCCAAAAACTGCTAGAACTGATAAACAAATTCACTAAAGTCACAGAATACAAAATCAATATACAGAAATCTATTGCATTTCCATACACCAATAATGAGACAGAAGAAAGAAAAATTAAGAATATAATCTCATTTACAATTGCGCACACACACACAAACACACACACAAAGATATGTAGGAACAAACTTAACCAAAGAGGTGAAAAGCCTGTACTCTGAAAACTATAAAACACTGATGAAAGAAACTGAAGAACGACAAAAAGAAATGAAAAGACATTCCATGCTCATAGGATGGAAGAACAAATATTGTTAAAATGTCTATACTATCCAAAGTAATCTAGGGGCATGTGGGTGTGTCAGTCGGTTAAGCGTCTGACTTCGGCTCAGGTCATGATCTCACAGTTCGTAGGCTCGAGCCCCGTGTCGGGCTCTGCTGACAGCTCAGAGCCTGGAGCCTGTTTCGGATTCTGTGTCTCCCTCTCTCTCTGACCCTCCCCTGTTCATGCTGTCTCTCTCTCTCAGAAATAAATAAAAAACATTAATACAATAAATTTTTAAAACAAAAAAACTAATCTATACATTTAATAAATTTCTATCAAGATATCAGCACCATTTTTCACAGAGCTAGAACAAATAATCCTAAAATTTGTTCTACAGAGAAAAAAAAAGAAAAAGAAAAATAACTACAGAGAAAGAAAAAGAAAAAGAAAAGCTGGAGGCATTAAAATTCTAGACATCAAGTTATATTATAAAACTGTAATAATCAAAGCAGTATAGTATTGGCACAAAAACAGATATATAGATAAATGGAACAGAGTACAAAATCCAGAAATAAGCCCACAATTATATGGTCAATTAATATTTGACAAAGCAGAAAAAGATATTCAATGGAAAAAAGAAAGTCTTTTCAACAAATGGTGTTGGGAAAACTGGACAGTAACATGCAAAAGAAAGAAGCTGGATTATTTTCTTACACTATACACAAATATAAATTCAAAATAGATTATTAAAGATCTAAATGTGAGACTTGGAATCATAAAAATCTTAGAAAAGAACAGGTAGTAACTTCTCTGACATCAGCTGTACCAACGTTTTGCTAGATAAGTTGCTGGAGGCAAGGGAAACAAAAGCAAAAATAAACTATTAGGATTACATCAAAATAAAAAGCTTCTACACAGCAAAGAAAACAATCAACAAAAGGGTGACCTAACAAATGGGAGAAGGTATTTGCAAATGATATATATAATAAGGATTACTATTCAAAATATATAAAGAACTTATAAAACTCAACACCCAAAAGACAAATAATCCAACTAAAATTGGGCAGAAGAGTTGAACAGACATTTTTTCAAAGAAGACACCCAGATGGCTAACAGACACATGAAAGGAAGCTCACCATCACTTATCATCAGGGAAATGCAAACCAGAACTACAATGAGATATCACCTCAGTGTGTCAAAATGGCTAACATTAAAAAAAAGAAGAAACAACAGGTGTTGCCGAGAAAAAGGAATCCTCCTATACTGTTGGTAGAAATGCAAACTGGTGCAGCCAGGAAAACAGTATGGAAGTTCCTCAGAAAGTTGAAAACAAAGCTACCGCATAATCCAACAATTGCATTACTGGGTTTTTACCCAACTAATACAAAATATATCTCAAAGGGACACATGTACTCCTATGTGTATCAGCATTATTTACAATAGCCAAGATATGGAAGCAGTCCAAGTGTTCATCAATTGATGAACAGATAAAGAAGATATGGGATGTATACAGTGGAATAACATTTAGCTATAAAAAAGAATGAAATCTTCCCATTTGCAACGACATGGATGGAGCTAGAGAGTATAATACTAAGTGAAATAAGTCAGTCAGAGAAAGACAAATACCATATGATTTCACTCATATATGAAATTTAAGAAACAAAATAAAAGAGCAAAAAGGGGAAAAAAGAGAGAGAAAAAGGCAAGCCAAGAAACAGACTCTTAATTATAGAGAACAAACTGGTGGTTAACGGAGGGGAAGTGGGTGGGGGATGAACGAAATAGGTGATGGGGGTTAAGGAATGCACTTGTCATGATGAGCTTGGGGTGATTAAAATAAACACTTAAAGAAAATCATTTTGAGTTTTCCTTTCCAGTTATTTTAAGTAAGTGTACAGTTAATATAGCTGTTCATAGAGAGTTATAAAAATTTGTATTGCTTCCTGAATTTAGCATGATGCTATATTCACTTCTCTACAGTTCTACTGAGGCTTTTTATCCTATCGTGTTAAAGGCTGTCATGAATATTTTTTACATTTATGACTTCTTTCTTTAAGAGCACATTTTCAAACTATTAATAATTAATGTTGTTCAAGATCAGTAAAAACTTAAAAATCACTTGTTTAACAATCACATATTAATCCCAAGCTATATGTACACAATTACATATACATGCTTCATCAAATATTTATGAAAGGAAAAAGTGATTGTGGTTGAGGTAGAAGATTGGTGAGATTTTTGGTACGTTTGGTCAAAAAAGGGTAACTCTTCACTACATGTATATTTTTTGTACTACTTCACTTTTTTTTTTTTTTAATATTTTATTTATTTCTAGGAGAGAGAGAGAGAGACAGTGTGAGCAGGGGAGGGTCAGAGAGAGAAGGAGTCACAGACTGAAACAGGCTCCAGGCTCTGAGCTGGCAGTCAGCACAGAGCCCGATGCGGGGCTCGAACCCACGAACCGCGAGATCATGACCTAAGCGAAAGTCAGACACTTAACCGACTAAGCCACCCAGGCACCCCTGTACTACTTCACTTTTTAAAAATCATGAATATTAACATTTTTATCCAAAAATATAATCATTTTACTAAACACCATTGACAACTATTATTGTGATGGAAATTAGAAGACTCTTCTAATGAAGATTTTTCTTAGCTCTGGTAGGACCTTAAATAATGTATGTTAAAAATATGCTAAATAAATAAATTCATTTTTAAAAATTGAACTTAAATTCAGATATATTTTAAAATTGATTTGCTGGTATACTAGCTATTTCAATAAGTTATTCAGCAATAAATCAAAATTAAAATTTTACCAATTAGATGTTTAATTCAAAGAATAAAATAATGTCTTCTTTCCTCTCTTCCTCAGGCTATTCTTTTCTCCTACTCTGTAATGCTCTGCTGTGCATGACAAAATGCAAAGAATATTCCTTCAAAATGTTAAGAATCAGACACAATGACCACAATGCAAGGTAGAATGTGGGAGGGACGTTAAAGGGGAAGAGCTGCATGAAACATGAAAATATTCTATATAAGATGTGAAGAAGGAAATTTGACCAAGACCCAATGGATGAGTGAAATTACTTATAGGGCCTATATTGCTCAAGAAAGGACTTGGAGTCACACTCAAGCTATGAGATACAACTTCATGAAAACATATTCATAAATGAATGAGAGTGGCTCAGCTGGGTTAAATGTCTGACTCTTGATTTCGGCTCAGGTCATGATCTCAGTCAAGCTTATGAGATCAAGCCCGGTATTGGGCTCCATGCTGGGCAGGAGCCTGCTTAATTAAGATTCTCTCTCCCTCTCTGCCCCTCCCCTGTGTGCATGCATGCTCTCTTACTTTCAAAACAAACAAACAAAAAGAGCAATAATAGAAAGATAATTCAGTGAAGCAATCAAAAGCCTAATAAATGCTATTTTTCTTAATTTAAATCAGGCATTTTTAATTACTCTATTCTAAGAGTTATACTTTTCCCAACATTTTGTTTGGAAAAATTTCAAATATACAGCAAAGTCCAAAGGATATAGTAAGCATTCACGTAACAACTACATCTAACTTTTTATTATACATGCTTTATTACATATGTATCCCTAAGGAGGCAAATTTTCAAAAATTATTTTTATAATTTTATAATTGCAACTTTCATGATATTCAATTGCATTTCACAACCAACATAAACATGAAATATGATAGTGTTGTTTTTCTATCAAGGATTGTTTCTAATTTAGTGATGATTCTTATAATGTTTAATAAATGAGGGAATATAGTCTTAGTTTTGACAAAAAAAGGCAAATTGTAATTCAGCCCTCCTATTAAGTTTTTTAAAAAGAGTTATTTCACATTTTTTAAATATTTGGAGTTAACTTGAATAAGATTTCAAGACTGAAACTCATCATTCCAATATTAAAAATATGAATCATGTTTGAATTACAGAAGAATAGACTTTTATGGCATATAAAAGAGTGAAACAAAGATTACAGGAAGAATTTGGAGCATTAAATGTCAGGAACAGTATTTTCTCAGGAAAATTATTAACAGGTTGACATCCATATCCATTTATTCAGGCCAGACAATCCTTTTCATTATTTTTTAATTTTTGAATACTGATAAACAACCATAAGCACTCCTTTATTTTGGTTATCTGGGTTCTTTTGTATTCTGAATTCTTAGAGTACAAAGAATATGAAAATATAATTTATATGTTCAGTCTCTGTTGATTTCTCCACCTCCTCACTTTGCACTCTGTACCATCTTTCCAAAGAGTGGAAAAAAGCATGCTGGAAAAAAAATAATAATAATAAAATAAAATAAAATAAACTCGGAGAAATGTCTTATGAAAAGGCATATAATTTTTTTATAATGTACTTATTAATAAATCTTCAAGAACTACTGTTAGTTAAATTAATTGGCCATAGCTATACTGTTAGTGCTTGAACTATCTTAGAAATATATATGAGAAACTCAAAAGGAGAAAATTTTTAAAAAACTGTGATTTGGAATTTCTGTGTTAGTACTCAATTATCTGAAATTGTTAAGGAATCTGCTATTTCATGTAATTATTTCTTCCCACATCCCCTCCCACACAAAAGTATTAAATTAAAAAATTCTAAAATGTGTGAAAAAAGTTTCTGCTTTGTGAAATAGTGAATTTTAATTGCACCTTAATGATAACAACTGAGCAGAAGCATCTCCTTTTTATAGTCACTCTATTGCAAAATACAGAATTATATTTTTCTTTCAGAAGCTGTTTGTTCCTCTACAGAGTGAATGGTTTTTAGGCTTTTTGTTGTTATATTGTTTTGTTTTGTTTTATAATGAAGAGCTGGTATATCTCTGTCCTTACTATGTGGCTCTTGTCTCTCTCTCTTTATTCCTGTTAGAGAGCCTGCTATGAATGGCCACCATCTTTTCATTGGTTTCTTATTTGCTATGGTTATAGGGGGAAAATTGTGACCAGAGTATTAGCGCTGGATTTAACATAAGAACAAATCTTCTGAAGGCTTGAGAGTTTTAAATAATGAATTACATTAGCATCACTATATGACCTTTCTGATATTGAGTTTTTTAAATATTCAAAGACTTAAAATGCATATTTTTATGTTCCAAATAGTTAAGGATTTTAAGTAACTGACCTCAAAACTTAGGCATTACTGAATATTATAAATCAAATTCTAAATTTTAACTATGTGTTTTCAGAGCACATTGAATGTTAGGTTGTCCGCAATTTGTAATGGATTTTTAATGACAAATTTAATCATAATAGCTACTACCATTGATTACCAACCTATGTACCAGGCACTATCTTAATTGCTTTATATACGGTAACAAATCTGTTATCACAACAAGACACAGGGGTTAAAAGTCAAAGTCTGCACATTTTGTAAATTAAGAGATGGAGGTAGAGAGAGTTTAGACTACTTGCTGAGAAGGAATCATCATTTAAGGTCAATCAGTCTCAGTCCAGGAGCTACATACTTAACCATTTGGCTATCCTATGCAAATCCACATTAACATGTGTATCTAATAGATTTGTTATTTTCTTTTAAGAACATAATCTATATTCATTAAGGAAAACTCTAAATAAATAAAAAACAATGTAAAATGAAATGACCAGAAATTCTGCCACACACATGAGAATAAACTGTTAATATTTTGGTGCACTTTCTTATTTTTCAAAAATTTCATAGCACTTTAAAACAAAGCTTCAATCATAGTTAGTATATATTGTATATTCTTTCATTCAATTTACTACTGTTTCATAAACCCTTCCCCAATCTATTATGTAGTCCTTTTGATCATTATTTTAAATGATGGAACAACATGCCACCAACTGCTTTCATACTGGTTTAATTTTAAACCAAAAGTCATAGAAAAATTATTGCTAAAAGTAATACTAACAAGGCTGATAAAATATCTACCATCTTTCTCTAAATCACTACTTTTTTAATAAATAAATGTCTCATTGGTCCAATGATCTGATCTAAGTAAGGTCTTAGGTAAAAGAATATTTAGACTTTGAAAAGAATGTTTGGATATAGAAAGAGGGAGGAATAGGTAGTCATATCAATAAAGTATTGATAATATATAGAGAAACAGGTACACAAGTATAATTTGAATAATGAAATCCATTTCTTAGATTCTCATTTTAGTGCATATCACTAGTCAAGTAATAATAACAATAATAATATTTCAAGAAAAGCCATATATGAAAAGTCCATAGCTAATATCCTTAATGGGGAAAAACTGAGAGCTTTCCCCCTAAGATCAAGAAGAGGATAGGGATGTTCCCTGTCACTGCTGTTGTTCAACATAGTACTGGAAGTCCTAGCTGTATCAATAGGACAACAAAGAGAAATAAGAGGCATCTGAATCAGCAAGGAAGAAGTCAAACTTTCACTCTTTACAGATTATATGACTGTACATGGAAAACCTAAAAGAGTCCACTAAAAACCTGCTAGAGCTGACACATGAATTCTGCAAAGTCTCAGGATATAAAATCAATGTACAGAAATTGGTTGCATTTCCATATTCCAATATTGAAGCAGAAAGAGATATCATTTATAACCATGCCAAAAACCATAAAATACTTAGGAATACATATAACCAAAGAGGTGAAAGACCTGTACGCTGAAAACTATAGAAAGCTTATGAGAGAAATTGAAGATGACACAATGAAATGAAAAAAAAATCCACACTCATGGATTGGAAGAACAAATATTGTTAGAATTTGAGTAGTATACGTCTATACTACCCAAAGCAATCTACACATTCAATGTAATCCTTATCAAAATGACACCAGCATTCCTCACAGCGCTAGAACAAACAATCCTAAAATTTGTATGGAACCACAAAGGATCCCCAAATAGCCAAAATAATATTGAAGAAGAAAACCAAAGCAGGAGGCATCACAATCCCAGACGTTAGCCTCTACTATAAAGCTGTAATCATCTAGACAGTATGGTAGTGGCACAATAACAGACACATAGACCAATGGAATAGATTAGAGAACCCAGAATTGGACCCACAAATGCATGGTCAACTAATTTTTGACAAAGCAGGAAAGAGTACCCAACAGAAAAAAGACAGTCTCTTTAGCAAGTGGTGCTAGGAGAACTGCAACATGCAGTTGAATGAAACTGGACCATTCTCTTATACCATACACAAAAGTAAACTCAAAATGGATAAAAACTTAAATTTGAGATAGGAAACTATCAAAACCCTAGAGGAAAAAACAGACAACAACCTCTCTGACCTCAGTTAAAGCAACTTCTCACTCGACACATCTCTGAAGGCAAGGGAAATAAAAGCAACTCTGGAAATAACAGATGCTGGCAAGGATATGGAGAAATGGGAACACTCTTGCACTCTCGATGGGAATGTAAACTGGTGCAGCGGCCCTGGAAATCAGTGTGCAAGTGCCTCAAAAAATTAAAAATAGAGGCCTTTCCCGTCTGCGCTCGCGGAGAAGCAGGGCTTTCGGAGAGATATCCCACCTCTAACTGTGGGGCTTTCCTTGGACTGGTGGCCTCGGTCTGGCACTGGACAGTGGAAGTTCCCTCCAGGTTAGGTGGTACCCCAGGGACGCGGTCGGCATCAGGAGGAACCAGTTCCCTGCCCTGAAGTGCCTTGGCTTGTGGGATTGCAAGTTGGGTGGCATCATTAACAACGCACGGAGTGAGGGCGTGAGGCACGGGAGACGGCCCGCCTCCTCTGCGCCTGTGGCACAGGCTACTTCAAGGAACAAACCTAAAGTGCACATCGTGGAGAGTTCAAAACATCACTACGAGTAGAGAAATAAAACCAAAGTCACAAGAGAGACCAAGGGACACCCTTCAAAGAAGACTTCCTGAACGGCCAGGCCCTGGACAGTGTATGAGCCTCCTTTAATATTAATATAGCAGCACTCACACGGGCAGAACACATCACAAGCTTTTAAAACTAACGAGAAAGAAAGCTAGCCAAAATGACAAAACAGAAGAACTCTCCTCTAAAGAAATTCGAGGGAGAAATAACAGCTAGAGAACTGCTCAAAACCGATCTAAGCAACATAACTGAACAAGAATTTAGAATAATACTCATAAAATTACTCATTGGGCTTCAAAAGGGCTTGGATGACATCCGAGCCATTATTGTTGCAAATACTGATGAACTAAAAAATGCAACACAAAATAAAATGGAGGCGTTGGCTACTGCACGGATTGAAAAGGCAGAAAAAATACGTGAATTAGAAGATACAATTATAGAGAAAGAGGAAGCCGAGAAAAAGAGAGAGAAATTGGTCCAGGAACATGAAAGGAGAGTTCGAAAGCTGAGTGATACAATCAAACGGAAGAATATCCATATCATAGGAATTCCAGAAGGAGAGAGAGAGAAAGGAGCAGAAGGTGTACTTGAACAAATAATACCTGAGAACTTCCCCAACCTGGGAAAGGAAACAGATATTGAAATCCAAGAGGCACAGAGAACTCCCCACAGACGTAAACTGAATCGATCTGCACGACATACAGTGAAACTGGCAAAATACAAGAACAAAGAGAGAATTCTGAAAGCAGTTAGGGATAAAAGGGCCCCAACATACAAAGGGAGACATATCAGGGTAGTAGCAGACCTATCTACTGACACTTGGAAGGCCAGAAAGGAATGGCAGGAAATCTTCAGTGTGATGAACAGGAAAAATATACAGCCAAGAAGCCTTTATCCAGCAAGCCTATCATTCCGAATTGAAGGAGAGATCAAGGTTTATCCCAACAAAAAATGGAGGAATTCATCATCACTAAACCAGCCCTACAAGAGATCCTATGAGGGAAATGTTGCAAGGAACACAAAGTCCCAGAGACACCACTACAAGCATGAATCTAACAGAGAACACAATAACTCTAAACCTGTATTTTTCAATAATAACACTGAATGTAAATGGACTAAATGCTCCAATCAAAAGACAGAGTAGCAGAATGGATTAAAAAGATTAGATCCATCTATTTGCTGTTTACAAGAGACCCATTTTAGACCTGAGGACACATTCAGATTGAAAGTGAGGAGATGGGAAAACATCTATCATGCTACTGGACATCAAAAAGAAAGCTGGAGTAGCCATATTTATATCAGACAAACTGGACTTTATTTTTTATTTTAAAGGCAAAGAAGGGCATTATATAATAATTTCAGGGTCTATCCATCAGGAAGAGCTAACAAGTATAAATGTCTATGCACTGAATTCAGAAACACCCAAATACATAAGACAATCACAAACATCGATAAGAATGTGCTAATAGCCAAATATGGAAAGAGCTTAAGTGTCCAACTGATGAATGGATCAAGAAAATGCAGTTTATATATACAATGGAATACTACATGGCAATGAAAAAGAATGAAATCTGCCATTTGTAGCAACATGGATGGAACTCAAGGGTATTATCCTAAGTGAAATATGTCAGGCAGAGAAAGATACCATGTTTTCACTCATGTGGAACTGGAGAAACTTAACAGGACCATAGGGGAGGGGAAGGGGGAAAAACAGTTGGGGGAGAGGGAGGGAGGCAAACTATGAGAGACTCTTGAATACTGAGAACAAACTGAGGACTGATGGGGGGGAGGGGAAGGGGGCTGTTGGCATGGGGAAGGGCACTTGTTGGGATGAGCACTGGGTGTTATATGGAAACCAACTTGACAACAAACTATATTAAAAATAAAAAAAAAAAATTAAAAATAGAATCACCCTACGACCCAGCAATGGCACTAGTAGGAACTTATCCAAAGGATACAGGAATGCTGATTCATGGGAGCACATGTACCCCAATGTTTATAGCAGCACTTTCAACGACAGCCAAATTATAGAAAGGGTCTAAATGTCCATCAATTGATGAATGGATAAAGATGTGGTTTATATATACAATGGAATACTAACTTGGCAATGAGAAATAAAATCTTGCTATTTGCAACAATGTAGATGGAAATGCTAAGTGAAACAAGTCAGTCAGACAGAGAGAGATATCGTATGTTTTCACTTTATGTGGAATTGGAGAAATATATATATACATATAATACTCAGCTATCAAAAATAATGAAATCTTGCCATTTGCAACAACATGGATGGAACTAGAGGGTATTATGCTAAGTGAAATGTCAGTCAGAGAAAGATAGATATAAGATTTTACTCTGTGGAATTTGAGAAACACAACAGATAACATGGGAGAAGGGAAGGAAAAGTAAGATAAAAACAGGGAGAAAGGCAAACCATGAGACTCTTAAATAGAGAGAACAAACAGGGTTGCTGGAGGGGAGGTGGAGGGATGGGTTAAAAAGGGTGACAAGCATTAAGAAGGGTACATTTTGGATGAACAGTGTGCATGATATGTAAGAAATGAATCACTGGGTTTTACTCCTGAAGCCAAAACTACACTGCATGTTAATTAACTTGAATTTAAAAAAAAATAATAATACTGTAGCCATTGTACATTTTTCAGTAACAGTCTTCTAGCCTAACTGGTTCATATTAGAACCCTCAATTGCTCTCTAGTATGAGCTAAACTGAAGTAGACATGTTCTTAAATTTGATTAACTATTTCAAGGTAAGCTTTTATAATTTAAGTATTCCCCTTTCCCCAAGTCATAAAAAAATATGTGTACCTTTCCCCCTCTGTCACACACCAATATGGAGCAATGCAGACTTTTTCTCATTCAGTTTATAACTCATAGTTAGGGATGTAGCAGAAAGATGCAGCCCACCAACTGATGAAAATGATCTTCAAACTCAGCAGCAACCAGATTTCTGGCATTTAATTTCTATAAGAACTATAGGCAAGGGTTAATTTATTCTGTCTGTTAAGATTCAGCATCTCTGTCTTATTGGCTATATATTTTGGATGTAGGCAGTGGCAAAATAGTTGTTATGACAGAAACTATGCCAAGAAAGTGGAAAAAATCAGAGGTAATATATAGAGAATATGTAGAGTCTTAAGCCAAATGCACTAACATTGCAATCTGACAGAAGGGAGAACAGTATATTTACATGTACACACACGTACATACATAATCATACCATGGTTTTTTTCACTAAGGTAATATGATCTGCATTTTCAGAATTCCTTGCTAATATTAGAAATAAACATTCTTTAGATTTGTACGTGGGAAAGGGTTATGCAAGATATTCAGGGAGTAGTTGTGTTTCACTAAGGTAATATGATCTGCATTTTCAAAATTCCTTGCTAATATTAGAAATAAACATTCTTTAGATTTGTAGGTGGGAAAGGGTTATGCAAGATATTCAGGGAGTAGTTGTGAAGAATGATATAAAATTTTTCTTAAAATAACACAACAAATATCACTTCTAATGTAAAACAGTGGTAATCAAATTGCTGGTCCCTTTCTTTTTCAGATACCATGATGCAACACAGGGAAAGTAATTTGCATCCTTAAGATCATCTTGTAAAACAAGAACCAGAGTCCTGTTGCATAGGTTGGAACTGACAATTAGGATTTAAGTTTTGGTCTTTCTTCTGACCACAGAAGGTAAGTTCTTTCCATCAGGCTATTATATTTTTGTTTGAAATGTCAAGCATTCTGGTGAGGAAGAATCCTATATATACATGAATAGAAAAACAAAATTAATGACAATAGAATTTTAGAGTTGTAAGGGCCTTTGGAAATCATATAGTCTAACTCTCGATCAAAACCCTTCCAATAGACAATTGATCACTATTAATTCTTTTAATAAATGCTGTTGAATACCTCCCTTTCCTCAATGAGCAAATTGTGCTCATTCGGGACATTAACAAAATGGCTTTTCACCCTTTTCTCCAAGAGGGATGAATCTAACACATGCATGTCATCCTTTTTGCAACATTACATGCTATACAATTAGTAAAATAGCCTGCCTTACATATGTTGCTCTCCTTTGAAATCCTCACTAAATAGTAGCTCTTCTTCTAAAAATACAATGAAGTCATCATATAAGTTAGACTTTTAAAAATATTGTAATTAAGTTTTAGCAATCTGTAAGTTTCTTCCTCTGTATACTAAAGTCTTTATATAGCTTATATTGCATACACAGCATACACATGTATATAAATCATATATAGTATGTATGTTTAACTGTTAGGTTTTGTTCTTCCATTCCCTACCTCAGTGCATCAGCTTTAGGGAACAGTCTTATAATTCACTGGAGAGTAATGGCACATTTGTGAGATTTTTTCTGGCTTTCATTCCCTCTAGAGACCAAATGTTTGATATTTTGAGCCATACAAAATATGCCTTCCTTGAATGAATATTGTTAACAAGAAAACTGAGCAATGAAGATAAAGGTCTAAATACACCAACTTTCTTTTTGTTATGTGAATATTTTCTCAACATTTGCAACTGTCTGTACAATTAGTTTTACCTGCTTTATTATCACAAATTTGAAAGTAAAGTTCTTCCCTTAAATAAATTTCACTTTAAATCCAAGTTACTGAAACTTTTTCACAGATTTCAATGTTCTAGTAGTGCGTTAGACTCTTATAAGGTTAGTCGGGGTATCTAGGTTGATGCCTTCTAGTCTTCATGGAGTAACATTTTATAACTGTATAATGCTTCATTTCCTCCCACAATATTCTCCACATAATCTTATTTTAAGAATGGGAATAGACATTTTTCCTTGGAAAAACAATCTATTTTTCCTGTAATTTGTCACTTGCTATGTCCATCATAGTGCTGATGTAGCAGTGAAATAACCCTCATGATACATAAAGTAAACTTTCTCCTGGAAATTAGTTTAAAATGTCATTGTTTGAACAAATTAGCTTTTATTAATACCCCAGAATACTGCAGACTAATTTTGTTCATAACTGGGCATACCTGGAGCTGCTTTGGATAAGAGAAATTTGAATTATTTAGGTATCATTGTCATGATTTCCAAGGCTTCCAATGATCTCATAGCCTCCTCAGCCAAATGGTGGTACTCTCTAAAAGCAACAGGGAGTGCAGATAGACTATACTAGTCTATTCCTGTATCCAAAATGTACAGCCATGTAGGCAGAGGAAATGCTATTAAACAAGAAATCTTCTTGACTCACATGTTTGATTGTTTTGGTTTAAAATATTCTGTGCCCTCCGCCAGCCTTCTCCCTGGTATTTTCTCAGTGGGTAAGGTAAATATCTTATGCTACGAAAGGTCTTTCTCATCAAAATAGAACTTAGTGGTTCTTCCTTATCGGATAAGATCAGAAACTACCTGGTATAAAGAGAGCTGTTAAAGGTATATTACCACTAGATTGAGACTCTTTCATGGCTACATTTAGAATTATGAGAGAAACAGGCAAAATCTTTTTCTAAAACATGTTTTGCTAATAGGATAAATAATCCTAATGGCAGTTGTTATTTTTTGATTACTAGCTTTGATTGCTTAGATACATAAAATCTTTTAACTTTTTTTACTGTTTATTTATTTTTGAGAGAGACAGAGCAGGAGCATGGGAAGAGTAGAGAAAGAGAGAGGCACAGAATCCTAAGCAGGCCCCAGGCTCTGAGCTGTCAGCACAGAGCCCTACCTGGGGCTTGAACTCAGAACTGTGAAATTATCAACTCAGCCAAAGTTGGATGCCTAACTAACTGAGCCACCCAGGTGCCCCGATATATGAAATATTTTAAATACGTTATCTCTAATCTTCCCCTAAATCTGCCAGAAAGATACCATTATTTGCTTTTCACACTTGTAGAAACAAAAGATTAGAAATTTTAAATTGATTATAGTTATGACTATACCATATACTGAAGGCTAGGTGTGGGACTTGGATCTCCCTCACTTCAACGTGTTTGTTTCTTCCCCACTACAATGTCTTCATTTTTGAGTCTTTAGAAGCTTCACCTTGCAAAAATTACATATGAACAGAAAACAAGAATAAAAATCAAAGACTTTTGTAGTTCTAATATGGGACCTCAGCAAGACCCACTGCAACCTTATTGAATGTAGTAATTAGTGCAAACAAATGCCACACTTGTCACTAGTTCAGTGCTGGGCATCCCAGCATCTACCGTGCAGTTTCAAAAGAGGAAGTTTTGTGCTACCTGAAGCTTATATTATTTGGGGTACTTTCCTTAAGAAAAAGAACAAAAATCAAACGCTAATTTAGGTACAAAATAATATCTATTTAGAATAGGAAAATAAGGGGCACCTGGCTGGCTCAGTGGAAGGAGCATGGGATTCTTGGTCTCAGGATCATGAGTTTGAGTCTCACATTTGGTGTAGAGAGTACTTAAATAAATAAATAAATAGAATAGAATAGAATAGAAAAATAAAACACAAAAATATTTAAGTCTTGGAGTTCAATATCTTTCTTTTGAGATCTCTGCCAACAATTGTTATAAGCAAATCATTTATGGACTCAACTGGTCCTCTCAACCTAGAACATTTATATACCTTCCAGTAACTACCAGTACTCATGGGGGCCTGTGCAAATAAGGGGTCCTGAATATTAAGATTTTTTAGCATCATATAAATTACTCTGAGTGTGGATGACTCAAATGGACTTCACTAAGATTGCAAGTTACTCCTGGTAATAAAACTGTGGGCTGCCCACCTTATGTCCACAACCAAGAATAGTTTTAGAAACACATATACACATATGCATGTGAGCATAAACAGAAACACACAAACACTCTCTTACTTTAAGGCTTGCTGGGGAGGGGATGGAGGAATTAACTCCTAACTCTCCCTGGCGGCTTCAAGGACAGGTTCATAGAAGGTAGGACAATTTAAATGGATTGCAAAAGATGTATAAGAGTTTGTTAGGCAAAGAAAATATAAGAAGTATTTCCAGTTGAGATGAAAGCTTTGGCTGAATATGGTGGAATATGTCTGGGTCTTCTCTGATCCATTTTGAATGACTGTAATTTGGTGTAGATCTAGCCATTTTGAGCTTTCAGAAAATCTCACTGATTTTCAAATAGAGTGACAGGAAGACAGCTAATGCTTTATATTTATATGCCTACAAAGCAGCTAAATGAAGAAAAGAAAATTGAGTCTAAAGATTAAAGATTACATCTTAAATATGTTCTAAAATATAGAATAACATTTCCTATATCATTTCTAAAAACAATATTCATTTGAAAATAAATTATTCTTAAAATTAAAAGCCATCTTGCTTTAAAATTACTAGTCAAGTTTTGGACATAAGATATATATGGTAGACAAGTAACATAATGTATAATATATTGTATGTAATGTAAATTATAATTTGAGTTAACTATTATAAGCTAATTGAATGATACAGTGTGGGCAGAGATATGTAAAATAAAGTGCTGTTGCTTAGTTTAATTACTATCTCAGATGTTGTTACACCCACAGTGATTCTTCATACAACAAAACAAAGTGTATATTCTTAGTATAAATTAGTTATTTCTATGCATGATTTGATACTGATCAAGTTAATTAAAGCAATGAAATTAAGGTGCTAATAGCACATTTTCAGTTCCATGGAGACTTATATCTAAATATTGATATTCACAAGAAACAATGATCCACATATAGATTATTTCTATGTCCTCTTCATTTTCCTTTTTAGCTCTAATGGTAAAAAAAAAAAAATGTCTTGAAGTAAACTTTATTTTTCCCTTAAGATATTCTTTAATACACAAATGCTTACCAGGCCTAGTGGTAAAAACTGAAGGAAAAGTCATATTAATTTGCAGAAATGTCTACTTCTATGTGGTTCTATTCTGCCTTCAATTAGAATGTGTAATTCCTAGGCAAGTTATACTGCTAACAAGAGTATCAGAAATAAATTTTGTGGCATTTTCAATCATGTCTGGCATCTACTTTAAAGGACCATTTAATCAAAATTGTGTCTAATCTGGGGGTTCTGATTATCATTTAAATTGATTTGCTGTTTATTAGTTGATTAAAGAACACAATCAGCCAATATTATGTGGTTTTAAATCATTGTCTTCACATGATAACTTATCTTGAGATTATGCATCCTTAAAATAAATTATTTGATTATATCTTAAATTTCCTCAGATCCTAGGACATGGAAATATATATATTTTTTCAAATATTAATGGAATTATATGCATTTTTTCCCCAGACAAGTTAAAAATTAAGTTAGACTACTGTAAAAACACTTTGTAAATGCCACTCCAATTTGGGATGAATATTCATGGTAGATTCTATACTCTTCTGACAGATAGGTCCTAGACCTCATGTAAGGTCTATTAGCTTCACTCTGGGTAGCTAAACTTTGTTCTGGTTCCATAGCACTATATTCAGGAACATCCTTGGTTCAAGTGAGGTAATCTTGGGAAGGCCAAGAGTGATGGATGAGAAGTTTTTTTAGAATTAAGTGAACAAGGTAACTTTATGCACTTGAAATAAAACTGCATTGTATAATCCTAAGGTTGACCAGAAGCTCCTGATTCAGGAGTAGATGGTCACAGGCAAGGTTGTATCTCAGGCTGCTTTAACTGTGTGTGTGTGTGTGTGTGTGTGTGTGTGTGTGTGTGTGTGTGTGTGTTTGAGGTGGGCTTACAGAAATGATGTTTCAGAAAGTGTGATGTGACCCTTACTCACTGAGAATCTACCACAACCATTTCCATCAGTGATGCCACATTGGAGAAGTCCAGAAGCTTACATCAATGTTTGTCATAGGATAACCTTGCTGATTATCTGCTGTCAGAATTGACTGTGCTGACCTTAATTTCTACTCCTTAGGAAAGTAAATTTTGTATAATTTGCTAAAAGTTAAAGCAGAGTTAAAACCATGTCTGATCCTAAATAATGACTTGCATTTTGTTCCATATTTTCAATATCTTCTCCATAAGCAAATAAGTAATACTACAGAAATTAGACTCACTCTTTTCATCTTTTAATTGGTTATAATCAAGAGAAACAGCTTTGAATTAAGTATTTCCTTTTTCCTGTCTAGGTTTCTACTAAAATAAATACCATTTAATTAGTGTGAAAATTACAATCATGACCAACACCCAAACCATAGAAGTTTAACCTTAAATGTTAGCATGTCATCATCTTTGCCAATAGGAAATGGGCAGTAATTGTGATTCATAAGATTTGCTTAATTCCCTTTATTTTTCCAGGTATTTAAATAGAGCTAGCCTTAAGCAGAAGAATGTGAGAGTTATCTTTTGTATTCTCAATCTTCTTTTTGGAATCAGGTATTAGTTTGAGATGCTCCTTCTACACTGGACTCAGAATAAGCTTATGTTACAAACATTCCCAGAAGAACCCAGTTCATGGCCTTTCCACTGCTTTCAATTTGATTGACACTTTTTCTGCATTCATCTCTGCTTTCTGCTCCTTTGTTTGATAAGCCAACCCTTGCTTTTATATAAGGTGGGAGACAACAGTTTACTATTACTTTATTCTAGGCAACATTTACATTTTAAGTCAGGATGTTATGAATACTGTAAAAATAGTGGTTCCTATATTTTTTTCAAACTACAAAGAATTCCTTTATTCTTTCAGGGGTAGATTCTATGTTTTGAAAGATTTTGACTATCGCTTTAAATATTTGTGGAAAGAAGTGATCAAAATCGGCACTGGGATGACCAGACATGTGATTCAGTTAAGTGTGTCGGCTCCACCAGTCACATTCCAGAGGTTCCGGTGTTATCTCTCAACTTAATCTGAGCTTCTGATTAGCATGAAATTAGGGTTGCTATACTTTCAACCAAATGTGAAGAAGTAAATTATGTTTTCATGAGGATTTCCAAAATACTGAAAATAATCTTTTAGGCTTCACTGCTACCTGTGCAGACATCTAGAAGGAAGAGAACTGAAGCAAAGAATAAGAGTCTTAATCCAAAGGAGTGATTTTAATGTCTAGAATTTTCTACCAGTGGAGGAAATGATTTTAGGTAAATATCATCAGCTCTATGTTCAAAAGATATGCCTTTAAACAGTAATCCTGACAGTAGGTATTCTAAAGTGGGCTTCACATCTAAGAGTTCTGAAATTCTATCTTTCAAAAGTTATTGAAATATTTGCAGCATAAACTTTTAGTTAATCTTAATGAAATAAAATGCTAAAATATGTAAAACTTGTATATAAAGTTTATAATTTGTTAGAACATTATTTGGTATTAAATGAATGTTCTCAGTACCCCTTGTATAACTTCATTTGTTCGTTTGTTTGTTTTCATTTAAAAAGAAACCCAAAAGACTGTATTAACTTTTTTCTAGGTCCAGCTATGACAACCTATGCTTCTTGAATGCATTAAATCTAAAAAAAAAGTTTTTATTCATTTGTCATTCTCTTGAGAGTCTGATTAAATAGTTGAGTTATATATTTTGTTTTAACATTATACAAACATGACTTAAGGAATTATTTAGGTAATGAAGTCATTTGATACTTAGATAAAGTTCCACACAAGAAGGCACATTTTATTCAGTCACTCACTTTATTAATAATACTGTTTACATTGGAAGCAACAATATATCTTAATGTCATCTTCAGTTTGAGTCATTTATGTTTCAAATACACTTCACCAGAATCCACACTGAATAACACTAGTGATTCACTCTTATATTCCTCATTTGCTCATATACCAGTAGCTTCCTTGTAACTACTCTGGTCATAAACTCATTTTGGACTGACTTCATGGTCAGTTCCTTCTGTGGGGTTTCCAAACAAATTCTCGACCTTTTACTTTATTCCAAAGCGACCAATACCGTTCCCTCACCCAAAGGATCTTCTTTGTTGGGTCCTACCCTGGACTGCAAACACTGTAGGGAGCAATTAGACAGCTTTACCAATCTGGTGGCATTCATACTGGTGTTGCTCAATTTCAGCTCAGTCCTCACCATTTTAACACAGTCCTCTATTTTGCCATCAGTGCCCTTGATGTGCCCACTACTTTCATAGTTTTATTATTATAAGTTGTCAACATAGAACTTCTGAGTCTACACTTTCAATCTTGGTGTGGTGTGGATGTCCTAGTGTCATCTGTTACATAACAGTCTCAGAATAAACTCTTCACCATTGTGCCAAAGTTAGTTTTCGGCTGGCTTGATCTGGTCTCTGTGTAACAAAACAATCTTTTAGTTCACTCAAGATCAAAACCTCCTTCTCCTTTCCTTCTTTCCACAAGGACATAAAGTTTCTCTTCAGGACTGGGAGTCCTGATATCACATTGGTTAAGTGATTTTAGGCAAATCAAAGATTTTTTGGTTCTCAAATTTCCCATCTGTACAATGAAAAGAGCAAGCAACTACTATTCAGTGAAACTGAGAAGATTAAATACAATAACATGAAAGTATTTTTCTTACCCTAGGCTTAACTTTCCAAAGATGCGTATTTGCCCTTTTCTGCAGCCAAGCAGCATGATTATTCTTAGTTCTCTGTTCACAACCATGCAGCTCTTCTACCCTTTCATTCATTCAGATCCCTTCCACATAGAATGCTCCCTAAGTTTTGCCAATGAAAGTTTTCCCTGAAGTCATTTCATTTCCTTCAGAAGTTTTTCCTGACTCTGTAACTACATCTAACCTGTATGTAAGCTACTTAAAGCAGAAAATTATTTCTACACCCTTGGAAATTCTTACCATGGTTTTTCAAAGGAAACATGTGCTTAATAAATAACTGAATGAACTGAGAATATTTCTTACCTGCTGGCCAGACTTATATTTCCATATGCCCACCTGATGCCTCCTTAGGTGGAATAGCCTATTCTTGTCTTAAATTCCATGCAAAAAAATTAAATTTTCATCACCTCCTCCTTAATTGATTTTATTTCCTTACATTCCTAAATCCTTCAGTATTCTACGAATATATCTCTGATTCCAGGATCAAAAATTCAGTTACCTTGAGGTGCCTGGGTGGCTCAGTTGGTTAAGCATCTGACTTCAGCTCAGGTCATGATCTCGTGGTTCATGGGGTCAGGCCCCCTGACTGGCTCTGTGCTGACAACTCAGAGCCTGGAGCCTGCTTGGGATTCTGTCTCCCTCTCTCTCTCTACTCCCACTCACCCTCTGTCTGTCTCTCTCAAAAATAAACATTTAAAAAATTCAGTTATCTTTTTAAAAAATTCTGATCAAATAATACAGTAACAGAAAACTGAAAATGCCTCAGATCCCTGTTATTGTTCCATATGGTCCCAAATAAATTAAAACATTTTTCTATTTAGACTTTCATTTTGAAAAAATTTTCATATCTTAGCCATGTCCTTTACTCTTAATGAGTACAACTTGATAGTAATTTATCAGTTTATATACTTGGCCATTCCTGACACTCTAATAAAAATGGTTTTAAATTAATGTTCTGATATTTAATATACAAACTTTTATATTAAAATGTCAGGGATTACGAGGTACATGTTATAAATTATCTGGCAAATAATAACTAACTACAATGCATAGTTACAGTGCTTTGTCCTCAGTGTAATAAAAAATCTTAGGGAGAGTATTCTATCTATGTTCTCTTTAATTTGGCCTTTCACAGTCTTTGTTTTCTTTAAGAGTTGCAGAAAAAGTCAGATTTCCACATTGCTTCTAGCCATCTCCCAAGTCATCAGTTTTACTCATTTGTCCATATTATAGCAACAGCAAAATAATAACTAATATTTATGTAATGATCAATTACAATATGCCAAACTCTACAGTAAATATTTTACATTAGCTGTCTTCTTTAATTCTTTTAATCACCCTATAGGTCTACCTTACTGTTTCGATTTTACACATGAGGATTCAGTGATGTTTAAGTCATTCAGCCTAGGTGATGTAAGTAATAATTTGTAGAGCTGGAACTCAAAACCTGGTCTTTTAGCCTCCAAATCCTACGTCAATAATCACTCTATTACATACCTTTTTCAGAAATAACAAGACTGAGGTTTAAACTACCTTCCTGCACTTACCTGGCACACTAAGATTTTTTTTAAATCTTCTCTCAGTCTCCAGTCCAGAAGCAATCTAGACAGCTGTACCATCAGTGGGCTCTCTACACTGTCCCCTGTGTGGCCCAGTGTCTCATTTCCATACAGTACTATCACCTCAACGGTTGGGCTTCTCCAATCCAACCTTAAAATACTCACTTGCTTCAGGACATATATGTTTAGATAGTCAAGGTCTTATGTTTACCATATATGGGAAGAAAATGTATGATGCATATGTGGGTAGGTACCTTAGGGATATCATAGCCTTCTTCCAAATTGTTCATGTAGAAACAGGAAGCCTTATTAATTAATTGTTCAAAATATCTCCCAGGGTATTCCTTTTCTTTTCATTCCCAATATCCCCACTGGTCTGGTCATTACAATAGCCTTCTAATTTGTTTCCCTTATCTGGTCCCTTCCTTTGTAAGCTACCTATACACAGCTGTCAGAGCTACATTTCCAAGACATTACTTTGATCATGTTACACCCAGGCTCACAACCTTCAGAAGACACTTTCAATTATTTAGCCTAGCATCCAAGGCAATTAAGTTCTTCTTAAGTATTTAACTTTACTTCCCCATGAGGTTCTGCTACAGATAACACATTACTCATTCAATATCTTATGCAGAGTTGCACTCATTCTGACTTCTATATTATGGGACTGGACTTCTCCTTACTTTTTCTCCTCATTCTTTCTATTTCTCCAAAGCTTGTTCAAGTCTCCTGTCTTCAATGTGACCTTTGAAACTCCACATTCTCTTTGACTCCATCCCATAGTTTAGCACAGAATTATATACATATGCATACATATGTAGAGCAAGAACTGTTTTCTTTCCATCAACTCATTTTTTCTCCACAGCTGGCATGTTATAGATGTAAGAAAATGTCTAGTATTGCACCACTGTACATCCATGCACCTTAATTTTAGACTAGAATTGCTATTCAACCAAAAATTTTTAGTTTGATTATTTCACATTAAAAATTAACCATGTGTTTTTACTCAATCTATTATCTTAGATAAATATTGTGTTAAAAAGTTTAATGAAGCAGAATTAAAATCCATTAAAGTAAATTCACGGCTTGGATCATTTCTATATCAAATATAACTTCAGGTACATCAACATTTTCTAAATCCATAAAATTTCAAAAAAATTAAGAAAACCTACAAGTAAAGTGAGTGTAAGGTGAACATTTCTGATGAGCAAATAATGTTTTGGTAATTCTAAGTGCAAAAAATGACTTTGGTTCAAACCAAGCACAAACGTGCTTTTATAGAGGTCAGAGTATCTAGCACATCAGGCACATGGTAGCAGCCTGGGACAAGTCAAGCTTGCCAACCGATGCCTATGTATTTCATACAACTTTAACCATTTTTTCCTAATTTTTTTTTTTTGAGAGAGAAAGAGAGAGACAGAGTGCAAGTGGTGGAGGGGCAGAGAGAAAGGGAGACAGAATCTGAAGCAGGGTCCAGGCTCTGAGCTGTCAGCACCTAGCCTGATGGAGGCCTCGAACTCACAAACATCAAGATTTGCTTAACTGACTGAGCCACCAGGCGCCCCTCATACAATATATTTTTTTTTCTTTTTTGCTATGCTACCTGTCATCAAGATACAGTCCTAGAGTACTTAGAGCAACCAGGCACTGTATAGTGAACTTAGAGGAGCTTTAAAAGGCCATCCTACTCAGAAACACTTTTCTTCTCAGCTTTTTTCAGTGTCAGAAATAACTAGTTTCCAGTACTTAAAGCAAGAACCCAGTTAAGATCCAAATGGACGTACTTAACTAGAAGGAATGACACAAAGGGGGAAAAGAAAGTGCTCAAACCTCACCTACTTCCCAGTTCAGCCTGTTGAAAGGAAATCCAATGGAGCTTCAAAGTAAAGAACTAGGGTGTGTTGTTCAGGACTTCCGTGTGTCCTGATTCTCAAGACAATATTCTGTATTTGAGCATGCCACATGGACTTTCTTTAAACTTTACGTCCTTTTGAGGTTTTTTCCCAAATGCCCCAAATGATTTTCTTCAAATAGATGAATTTGATGATCCCATTCTTAAAGGCTGTCTGTGTATAGACACTGGAGGAGCCCTGGCACAGAGAGTAACAGATGCCTGAAATCAGCAATGGAGCTGGTTCTGCACAGATTGATAACAACTTTGCCAAATGAAATTCCCCTGGTAGAACATTGTGTGCCCATTAGAATAGAGGAGACCTGAGAACAATTATTTTCATAGAAATCTATTTAGATTTGCCTACCTTAACCCAATTAAAACTTCATCCAACTCAGTAATGTTACTGAGAAGAAATGCAGACTGAATCTTCACATGGACTTTTACATCAAATTTTCTAAACAAACCCCATTGTAAACCTCTAATATAAAACAGAAGAAAATCAATTCTAGATATTGAAGTTACAATTATTGATCTACTATTGCAAAATGCTCAGTAGAAGTAAAAGTTACTATAGTTCAGACTACCTCAATAGTCAGTAAATGATATATCTTCAAAATACATGTTATTTTTACTAAATTCCCGTTTGCACTATGATTAACTTAATAAGGCTTGGGAGTTAGAAAGGTAGATTTATCAAATTTATTTTATTTTCTCAGCAGCAGAAGAAAAAAAGATCAAGATTTGCCAACTCTGACAACTTTCAACATAGCATCATTATTTACCTGATTTCCTTTGTGACCGCGTTTTTTTTCTTTATATGAAGGAGTTAGTTAAAAGCGACTTCTTTCTGTGAAACAGTGAAATAGTTCTAATATTTATTAAGCAAAGAAGTTAGAAATACAGAGAGTAAGAAGGATTTTAGATTAAGTGTGTCAAATAAGTTTCTCTGTGTTATCATTCTTATGGTCAAGAGCATCATACTCTGAGAAAAACACATTAGTGTCAGTGAGGATATTTGAAAAATTTACTTCCTATCGAATTTCTCCAACTAAACACCAAACCAGTCATTTGAACAGATTGCTGGCTCTGATCTTTTGTGTATAGGTCATAATTTTCAACATAAACCATTCAGGTATGAAGTCCTGCCAAACACACCTTGCCCCTAGCAAGGACCAATTTAAGTTTATCACCGAAAGAAAAAGTATGTCACAGAGACACGATTTTACCTTCAGATATGTAACACATCTTCACTGACAAGATACTAGTTCTTTCACTATATTAGAATTAACCATAATCTAAAAACAACCAAAATTATGGGGTACATACATAGAGAGAGAGAGAGAAAGAGAGAGACACAAACAGATTTTCTCCATAAGCTATTTAAAAGCTGCATTTAGGGGCGCTCAGTCAGTTAAGCATCTAACTTCAGCTCAGGTCATGATCTCTGGGTGTGTGAGTTCAAGCCCCGTGTCGGCTTCTGTGCTGACAGCTCAGAGTCTGGAGCCTGCTCCGGATTCTTTCCCTCCCTCTCTCTCTGCCATTCCCCTGTTCCTGCTTTCTCTCTCTCTTAAATATAAATAAAGGAGTGCCTGGGTGGCTGAGTAGGTTGAGCACCTGACTTTGGCTCAGGTCATGATCTTGTAGTCCATGAGTTCAAGCCTGGCACTGGGCTCTGTTCTGACAGCTCAGAGCCAGGAACCTGCTCCAGATTCTGTGCCATCCTCTCTCTCTCTGCCTCTCCCTTGCTCATGCTCTCTCTCTCTCTCTCTCAAAAATAAGGAAACATTAAAAATTTTTATAAATAAATAGATAGGTAGATAACAATTAAGAAAAAGTAAAAGGTGTATTTAGATGGAGTTCTGGACATCAGAATCAATAACAAAAACTAAACAAAAGAAGAAATGTTTTAAAAGCATGAAATAAATTAGAATAAATTGACTAGTTACTTAAACACATTTAAAATAAATTGATTTTATGTCAAATACCCTATCTTGATCCACCTTCATTTATTAATTTGAGCCAGACAATTCTTGAATTAAATTCTAAAAAACTTTCCATAATTTTTAAGTTACTTTAGTTACTATATTATATATTATTAATGAGGGGGAACAGAAGGGAAAAAAAAACAAAGAATCCACTGCCTCTGCAAATTTCTATTAGGGAGTTAGTAAGTTGATTAGTCTAAGAATCACTTGTGTAGTTGGGAAGTTAGCATTAACTCTGTTGTAATAGTTCTTTTACGATCTTATTATGTCTATCTAGCTATTCAGCTTTGTCATTATGCTATCTAGTTATTCAAATTTGTCTTAAAATATACTATTAAAAGCCCAATTTAAAATTTTGCCTTTTCAATCCACTGTATATCCTAGAAACAATTCTGTATCATTATATTGAGATATTTCTTATTATTTTACATGATTTTATAGTACTCCATTGTATGAATGCATTATGGTTCATGCACACTGTGTTTCCTAGGAGATTATCCATGCTGCTTCAGCTTTCTCATCTATTTGCAGAGTTAGGCAAAGTAGTCTCATGATTTTTAGGTTTTTTTTTATTCTGTTTCAATATATAATAAGATATATCTTACTTCCTTTTATCTTTATTGTTCTTCTTTCACTTGATCAAGATAGATAGTGGTTTAGTTAATTTGCTGTTGTTTTAAAATGCCATCTTTTTGATGTGTTTATTTTTTCTACTGTTCTTCCCTTTTTTACTTAATTAACTTCAACCTCTTTCTTTATTTTTCCCCCAGCTTAACCTGTTGTGCTTTTACCTTTCTGGGTTGAAAATATAATTAATTTATAGCATTCTTTTATCTTTGTTGATACAAATATGTAAGATTATGAATTTTCCTCTGTTCGCTGCTTTATTTGTATCACATAGGTTTGAATATGTGGAATATTAGTATTAATTTTTGAAAATTCTGAAATTAAGGTTTGTATTTCCTTTTTTCTCAAGAGTTGTTTAACATAGAATTCTAATATTTCTAGTAGAATGAAGCCTTTTTAAATTAATTTCTAGTTTTGCTATATATTGATAAGAAAATGTTGATATTAATAAAACTTTATAAAGCACACTAAAATTTTCTTTAATTTTGACCTTTAAAAATTGACCTAATAAATGGTCAATTTTTATTAATGTTCTAAAAGCACCTGAGAAGAATGTATATGTTCATTATCATGAATTAAATTTCACTATATATTTACAATATCTACCTGATTATGTTATTTAGTTCTTCTATTTCTACTTCATTTTGTCTTTAGAGTAAGACTGATATATTAAAGTCTTCTTTTACTTTGCCATGCCATTTTATTTATTTCCTTAAAATTTTTCTTTTTTTGAGTATATTTGACACACAATGTCACATTAGTTTCAGATGTACTACATAGTGATTCAGATTCTCTATTGGTTATGTTATGCTCACCACAAGTATACCATACAATGTCACCATACAATGCTATTATATCACTAACTATTTCCTATAACGTGTCTTTTATTCTCATGACTTATTCATTCCATAACTTGGAGCCTGTACCTCTCTATCTCCCTTCATCCATTTCACCTGTCCCCAATCCTCTTTCCTGCTGATAACCATCAGTTTCCTCTCTGTACTTACTAGCTCTGGTCCTGCTTTTAGTTTGTTTATTCATTTTTTTTAAAGATTCCATATGAATGAAATCATATGGTATTTCTTTCCTAATCTGACTTATTTCACTCAGCATAATACCCTCTAATTCCACCTATGTTGCTGCAAATATTTGCCATACTATTTTAAATTTGCAAAGTTATAAACTAAATGAAAGAACTATGCCCTTCAGAAGGGTTTGCATGCCCATATGTTAAGGAATTTCATGGTATGATCAACCTTGTCTATCTCTAATTCACCCTGGGACATCTCCCTGAAATTTGTACTCTTAATATGAGACTTGGCATACTTTTTCAGACCACCCTACTATTATGTTTTTATTCCTGTTCCTGTGATTAACTTCCATTGCTCAGGAAACCATCTTCTCTATACCAGCTGCTTCTTTCTTTATTTTCTTCCTTTAGTGAAGTCTTCCCAATCCACTAAAGAGGCTAATTAGTCCCTTCCCTCCAGGTTGCCAAAAGCATCATGCATTGTTTTACTTTAGCACTTACAGACTGGATTGTAATGATTTTATTTCCTCTACCCTTCTATCATCTCCTCTACTTAGCAGCAAACTCTGTGAAGGGGAGAAGCTTGTCCTCATTACTTTTACATCTGAAGAGTCTCACACAGTGGGTGGCACATAGAGAACATCAATAAATATTTGGTATATGGTGAACCAATTAATTCTAAAAGTATTTCCTGAATGACATACCCTCAAATTATGACATTTACTCCTCACAATCACCTTGATTTCTTCTATATAACAAAGAACCCTTTGATAACTATTCTACTTGCTATACATATAACTACACATTTCCATTTTATACATTACCATGTTAGATTGTAATTTCCTAGATATCTGCTTCTTAGCTGGATAATAGGCTCTCCTCACAGAGGAAACTCTCTACAGCCTGGTATACAATAATTACTAAGAAATTGTTGGATGAATGAATGAATGAGATAGGTACTACTGCCAAGACAAAGATTCTGGTTGTTATTATCAGTATGTAATGTAATGTCATACTTAGGAGAAAACAAAATAAAGGTAATAATTATTATTCATAATTATCAAACAAATCATATGATTAGTAGCTAGCATGTTTTAGTATATACACTAGAAAAGGCAGTTTCTAAAGTGATAAAGAAATAAAATTAATAAATTATTATGATTCTGTCATGATAAAGGGAGTAATTTTTTTAAAAGTTTATTTATTTTGAGAGAGAGACAGAGCATCAG
Source organism: Hyaena hyaena (assembly GCF_003009895.1). NCBI lineage: Eukaryota > Metazoa > Chordata > Mammalia > Carnivora > Hyaenidae > Hyaena > Hyaena hyaena. Next base: position 504,466 of record NW_024081388.1, on the reverse strand, counting down.
CGGGAGAGGGGCAGAGAGAGAGGGAGACACAGAAACCAAAGCAGGTTCCAGGCTCTGAGCTGTCAGCACACAGCCCAATGTGGGGCTCGAATTCTTGAACCGTGAGATCATGACCTGAGCCAGAGTTGGACGCTTAACCAACTGAGTGACCCAGGTGCCCCCAACACTCCGAACTTTTTATAAAACTTTAATCACTGGATTTAGGTCAATGGATCTGAATCAAGTTGAAGCTCCTAAAAGTAGTGTTAATTTTATAAACATTTCTTAATGACTCTTTATCTTTCTCTAGAAAAACCTTTCTTATCCCTCCCCCTTCACATGTACTCCTAAAAGTCCATGCATAAATTAAAGAAACACATTGAACTAGTCTCATGGAATTTCTAGGCTTCTAATTATTTCCAAGTAAAATTCAGTGAGTTGACTTAAGTCAACAGATGGTTTGGGGCTTGTTTAAAGAAAAAAATTATCTCACTCCATATGTACACTTGTGAGATGTGCAATCAACTGCTGCACTTTTGCACATAATTTCTAGAATTCCATTTTAAGAAAATGGATCCAAGGAACATTCGATGGAGAACCAGTAACTTTAGAGTTTCTTCCCCTTTTTAGAGTAGCCAAGACCTCATTAGCTTACCTTGCTCGTCCTTATTAAACAAATTAGCTTGAAGTTGCTGCTATTTTTATCTTAAATCCTTTTAATTAATTCTGTTGATAGGTATTTTAAGTATTTTAGTTAGCTATACTTGCAACTCTGAACCACTGAAGCTAAAAATATTCTGTATATCTCTTTAAAAAATTAAAGTAATCACTTATGCAAAGTTCTTGTTAGACAATTGTTTCATATGGGTTGACAATACTTCTTATACTGGCAACGAGGAAGGCTGATATGCTTTATCCCTCTGGTTCTACTCTTCTTTTTGTCTGGCCCATCTACAATGCATTTACCAATTCCACTGGCTTTCCTCTGAGTGTAATGACTTTCCTTGTACTCTGTTAAAAATATATCCCCACAAATCAAGAAGAAGCAGATTCAGACTAAGTGGCTGAGAAGATTTACATTCTATTGCTAACCCAGTTATTACTCTGCTGAAAACCCCATAGCATCAATATAATGAATCCCTCAAATTCTGCAGCAAGCACAATTTTTCTTCCCAACCTCATTGGCTCCCAACTCTCTGCTTGACCTTTTACAATGTGTGTGCGGTGGAACTTCATTACAACCTTTTAATGATGCACAAATGGCACACAACACCAAGGTCACAGAAGATCCCAAGTGAAAATTTTCCCAACACCACTAGAATAGTTATTGAGAACTCATTTAAGAGGCAGAATAGCCTTATGGAAAAATCATATCTTAGGATTCACTGTGTCTCCCAAGAGCTTATAATGCAAAATATTGACAATATGATAAGTTGAATACCTTCAACAAACCTCTTTTAGGGGGAAAGAATCTGATTTCTCAAGCTATACAAGGCTAGGGGATCCTAAATGGCTCCTTTGGTGTCCAATGTCAGTATTGGAAGGATTAGCTTTAGAATTCCAACCCAGACAGGTTTCATTATATAATTCGCAACATTAATGTAAGCTCAAGAAGTCAACACTTTTTATATATTTTTTTCTTATCAGCTTGAGCCAGAAAAAAAAACACCTCAAAATCCAATTGTAAAGTAAGTTAAGAATGTGAAAGGCACAAAATTACAGCATAACTCTTCACATGATCGATTGAAAATGGAGGAATCTTGAAGGCCTAGGAGCAAGGAAGTTGAATTTAAGGCAGGATGAGATGTGGCAAGAAAGAAGAAGGGACAGTTTGATTCTGATCAGCAATCTCCTTCAAGAAGAATGAATATTTGCTTGAAGAAGAAGAGAGTTAAGGGAAGAGGCTCAAGAAAAAATTTAGTTCCACTTGCTTTAAATCTTATTGCTCAAAGAGAGTAAAGGAGAGCACGTGATCTGGTTCTTCTTTTTGCAATTTTAAATCACTTCCAGGCTTGGTTTTAATTTTGTCTTTTCCTATATTACCTCTTCTTCTTTCTCTATCTTTCACATCAATTCAAAAAGCCCAAGTTATGCAACACACAGTTGAGCCTGTATGATCTGCTAATGTGAGATGGAGAGATGCCTGATCAGGTTTAGTTGGAAAAGGGAAAACACTCTAATTCACTGCTCCTCCTCTTACTTTCATCCCCCAACTCAAATTTTTATTATAGAGTATATACTGAAAGCATGTGAAAACACAAATGAAAAATAAGAAAGTCTCTGAATTGAAGACCTCAAGTCTAACATTGATGGTGCCATGATGACCATCTTCAATGCCCTTAAAGATGCTCAGTAATTTCTATGAATGCTCTCCTCCAATTGACACATTAACCATCAGCTTCATAGAAGACAAAGATGAGAATTCAGAAGCCACAGAAACTGGTTTTAAACCCATAAGGGCCTTGTGAGCTAGATGCAGTGTGTACACGGAAATAAGAATGTAGGTTATGCCTTCATACACAGACAGGTTCAAATCTGCCACTCAGGCACTTGTTAGCCATGTGAATTCAGCACAGCTACATAACTTCCCTGTGTCTCAGTTTCTTCCTTTCAATTTATAATAGCATGTAGAGCTCATCTATATAGAACTTCTTGCACATAGCTTGCTACTTAATGGATTCTCTTTGAATGGTAGTAGTGGTCATCATAAAGCATATGACTTAATTTGAATATTTCAAGAAGTCACGGATGTTCATTTTCACCAAGAGCCTCAATCACTGTAAAAAATGGCTATCAGCTTAGAGAGCAAGAATGATTTCCCAAGGGTTTTGCAAAAAAGGCCACCTGATTTAGTTTAGCAAACTATTTGATGCAGGGTAAAATTAGGAATAGAAGTTGGTGTATTTTATATCCAATACAAAAATTTGATTGCTTAAGTTTCTCTCATTTTCTTTTACTGTAGTTTCACTCTTAGCCATTCCTTTCCATTGGCACTGAAAATACTGTTATATGGAATCATACTATCTTTTTCATGAAAAGTTGCCTTAGAGGCCATGATAACCCATGGCTTTCTTTCATAGTCTAAGTCAATGCTGAGAACAAAGTGATCCTTTTACCAGACTAACTAGTTAACTCTAGCCTGGGAAGAAATACTAGGTTGCACCACTTACCCTGCCAGGCTCTCTGCCATAGGCTCTGGGTCCTAAGCAGTATGGTGTCTGGTAGCTTTGGTAGTGAGCACAGATAGAGATTAATTGAGGTGCCCAGTGAGCATCAGGCACATTGTGGAAGCTCAGGAAAGTATTATACAGCAATGGGAAACTGTTCACATTCTTTCTTCATACAGCTGTTATACACATTTGTGAATATATTTGTAGATCAGATTATCTACATTTCATCCTCAAGCCTTCAGCATTAAATGGGAAAGACCTGGCAATATCTTGCCCAAGAAAATGCTGAACCTTTGGCAATAGAAATTATCTATAGACAAGGAGTTATCAACAAGTTCATTCTTTATATATGTCTGCATAGACATTTGCTCTTTTAAAATGTTAAGAAAATGGCATTGATTACTGTAAGTAATAAGTTTTTTCACAATAACCATACAAAGCACATGCCTACTTCCAAATTATTTTTACATATTCTGGCAGAGTAGGTGAGGTAAAATTAATAATAAGATGTGTATTAAGATTGTTATTAATATTTAAAATATATATGCAAGTTGAAGTATGACAAAATCCTTAAGTAGTTTTTTACTAGTATTCATTTATTCACCTATGAATTCTTCAACAACTATATGGGTATCTACTTTCTGTGTTTTAAGCAATTTGATGGGCCTTGGGCAAGAAAGAAGCTGCATGATATACATGAATCTCTCTATTAGTGCTGTAACATGACACTCCTAATGCTCTTTTCCAAAATCTGTAAAAGTGAGATTCATCTGCAATGAGATGGGAAGTGTGTCCAATTCATGCACTCTTATTTAATTTAACTGAGACAGGTACTCTTCAGTATAAATGCTTTACTTTGCCATAAAATTTCATTACAGAATGTGTCAAAACGGTGTATAAGCAAATGGAGTTAAAGAAGTTAAATTTTCATAATTTAAAAAAGTCAACTGTGAAAATAAAAACTGCTTCTCTGGCTAATTCCCCATGTACAGACTGCTTATACATGAATAATAATACAAAAGACTCTGAACTCGTTCACTTGACAAAGGAGGCATAAAAAATACTGGTAAATATATTCTTACCTGCCTTGTTACCACTTGCCATCTGTATTGTTACTGCATTCTACAGTCACTTCACTGCAAATGTAAAGAAATCATCTTAGCTACAACTCTTTCTTCCCTCAAAATCACAATCAATGCCTGGGATAATGCCAATCCAAATCTTTTACTCTTCCTTCCACATCTGACTTTACAAAGACTTCCCTTCAACATCTAACACTATCTCTTTCTATTGTAAAAGAGGCAGAAGGCCTTAGCAAATTAAAGAAAACTGTTTACCCTCCACAAATAGAGCTAGTTTCATAATTAGGGAATTCAACAGTTTCGATTCCCATGCTTGAAAATGATTTCTTCTCTCTATGGGAAGGTCATCCTTTTCAATTAAGTTGTGGGAGGGATGAAGATGGAGATCTGAAGGGAAAAAAAGGGACACCACCTAGCAAGTTAGATTAGCAGAACTATCTCTGGAAAATACATGGGTAATAGATGCGGTAGCCAGATTGCCCTCCCATCGACATCCACACCAAGACCATGGCAGGACCAATGTTACTTTCAGCCAGAGCTGGCTTCTTGTGGTAACCATAATATATATGTGGTAGTTTAGAAGACTTCATGAAGGGCATTCCTTTAATCTAATTGCCAAGCAACACATTTCTATGCCCTGTGGCTTTGTAAAACTTTTCACATTTATATACAATTATAGTTTCACCTTTCCCCCTGGCCCCTCCCAGACCTAGGATTGGCTTACTAGCATGGGATGGCCAGGAATCCCATTGTTGCTTATCTGAGGCTCATCAGCATGTCCATAGGGTGCTGGCTTTTTTTTTTTTTTCCCTGCTAAACATTGCAGTATTAACACATGTCTAATTACCAGGAGGTTCCCTCTCCCCTACCAAAAACAGTGGCCTGACAGATCAATATCTCTAAATTTTGTTGTGATAAAAAATACCTAAGTTATGACTTACTTCTCTATTCCACTAATTACAATCTAAGGGCAATTTAAAACCAATTAAGTTCTTAGGTTTTTTTTTTTCCCCTAGCCTGCCATTAATAGGCCCTAAGAATTACAAGAATTACAAGAATATAAGAAGCTGTGGAACATCAATCTAGTCACAATACTTTCAGTAGAATTGTCATGAAATTACAGGAGAATAAGAAAATGATTGGATGTAATTAGGCGGGAGGGAAATAGGACCCAACTCAAGATGTCAATCAGCAAGTAATTAATCTTAAGATAAAAAATGGGGAAAAAAATATATGTGGCTCAAAAGTGATTTTATAAAAACTGTATTCCCCAGAGGAATGAAAGCATCCGAAGATGAATTAGAAGCTCTATATTATTAATTTGATCAAGTTCATGTTTACCGTAATAAATGACAAGGCTTCTCAATTTATTAAAACTGCCTGAAAGGAGAATGGTTTTTTAAGTCTGAAATATAGCACTTGAGCTTATTTGCAAATGACATACAGAAATTTAATGTTTTATTAAATCGTTCATTACAGGAAAATAAAAACAGAAATGCTCATTTATCTTTGAGGAGTGACTATAGAAATCCCATTATGTGTACTGATCTTAGAGAAGTTCTATGGTGAGAGTTTTGAATTCTTTTCTGTGATACAGGTAAAACTTCATCCAATGAAAGATTTAAGGTTTACTCATCTTTTAAGAAAATTATAATCCTGAGTTCATAGGAAAGAGAACCCAGATAGACTATTTGTTTAAATGACATGTGACTGATAATAATTTTATACTATACAGAATTCAATAAAAAGTTATTCCTAGAAGGAAAAGATGAAAAAATATCTTCCAGCTCAACCTTCCTCCCATCCATATGAACTACCTCCAGAATCCCAGTACCTATCTGAAAAAGAAAGAAAGCAAACCTGTTCTGCTCTTAGTAAAAAAATATATTAGAAAGAGAATGAAGCATGGTGTATGGGGAAAACACAGACATGAGGAATCATATTACTGCAAAATATCTAAATGTGCTTCTAGACAAATAGGCTATAAGATGTCATGGTTAACAGTGTGATTTCTGGAGATAGACATGTGCTCAAATTCTCTTGGATAATTATTTAAATTACTTGAGCTCTAGGTTTCTCATATTTGAAAAAAGGGTAATAATAGTATTTACTTCATAGGGTTGTGAGGATTGAATAGTAGAGGTAACACATGTAAAGCTCTGAGCACAATACTTTGCATATGATCGGCTCTCAACACATACTGAAAAACACAATTTATACTTAAATTCTATTGGTACAGATACAATTGGTTGTAACCTATTTCTAAAAAAGGCAAACAAAGCAAATTCAGTGTCCAGTTTTGGTAAATAGAGATACCTAACATTAAGGATGCTGTGAGTTTATTGATAAAATTAAGGGGGAAAAGTTAAGAATAGGAACAATTAATTATTGATAATTTATAGAATGCTTATAATATGTCAAGTGATGTTTTAACTGTTTTACATATGTTAAATAATTTAATTCTCATCAAAAATCTTGAGATAGTTTCCATTGTTGCTTATCTGGCTACTCTACTAGCTGTTTGAAAATGGGAATTATGTTTTAGAAGCAGGATAGAACATAGTACATGCCATTCAGTTGTTGTTTAAGAGCTGTGAACGGAACACATGAATGAATCTTTCTAAAATGCCCCAAAATCTTTAATGTTTTCACACATCCTACAAGTTAAGTCCAAATGTTTCTTTCTCCAGATTTCTCTCCAGATTTCTCTGCCAGAGGCCCACAATTCTAGCTACACAACACAAGAGAAGTCACAATTTCTTGGTCAGATTATAAATTTATGATCAATGCTAATTTTTATTTTTGCCCTTGCCATTTCTGCAGGCTGAAGTATGTTGCTCCTTCCAGTGCCTACCATCTTCTTCTTTTTAGGGCTAGTTCAAATACTGCTTCTTGAGTGAAATCTTCTCTACTTCTTTCAACCAGAATTAATACTTCCTTACTCTGTAAATTGCCAGAGCTATTTACATGCTCTTTGGTTCATTTGGTGTTCATTTAGTCACTAGTTACATATTAAATGTAGTGATGACCACCAGACACTTTTAGACACTGGAAAGAAAAGACAGGTCTTTAAGAAGTTCATACTCATAAATGTGAACTTACTTGCTCAAATGCAAGTGATACATGCAGAGAGTAAGCATAGTAATGGGGCTTTGAATCATAGTCTTGGAAGGCTTTCTGGAAGAGGTAACTTGACAGTCTGAGTTTTGACAGGCAAGTCGGGGATTAGTCAGGGGAAGTCAGGCTCATTCTAGGAAGGAGAAGCCACCAGTGGAATGGCAGAGGGTGTCACACAGTTTGCAAATTGCAACTAATTTAAAAGAGTGTTACTTAAAACTGTGATCCACCACCTCACTGGCAGATTGTGCAAGAGATAAATTCAGAGACTAAGCGTAAGCGTGTAGAAACAGTTATGGAAAGTTGACCCTGCTGTGACATGAAAGCATCAGCGGACTGATACTCACGTTGAATATGGTATACATCCATTCTTGAATTGCTGGACTAGCATAGTGAGTCACACGTGGCATGAACACAATCCTAATCACTCCCTGTAGGAGCATGTACATGTCAACTTGGATTAGAAATAAAACAAACAAAAGCAACAGGTCCTTCAACTGAGATTGAGAAACACTGATTTAGAACATCCAAAGCATAGGAAGGAGGGATGGCGAGAAACTAAGAAAGGACAGGGTGGGTCAGATCTTGAAGCATCATGTGGACCAACAAAATAAAATTATCACACAATTAATTTCTTCTGTCCCTTTAAGATTATAAATTCTTTGTCAATGACTGATTTGAATTTAGACATCTCTGTATTCCTCACAACTGCTGTCAAGTACTTTTTGAATAAAATTATTTACGTACATGTGTGATTTCCTGCATAGGAAGAGTCTAGTTAGGATCCAAGTAGCATTTGAGACTTTCCTGATGCATTCGTGTTATGAAACACGGGTATAGATTTACAATGAATCTGTCAGTTTTCCATTTTGTTTAGTGACTTAGAACGCCAAGCTAGGCACTACGGATCTAGCCGTGAATAGACCCAGTCCCTACTGTTGTGTCCGTGAAGGAGCCATACCCATTTCAAGACTTCTTAAATTTTAGAAACCTGTTCAGATCTGTATTGAATATTAAGAAATATTTAAGAAGCTTGGCATACATATGTCCCCTATATTGAACATTTCAGAATTTTTAATAATGCTAAAGAAAGGCAAAAGTTTTAAAGTAATCAATATTAGTGAGTGTTGTATATTTTCTTCTCTAGACACTAGACACCCAAAGAGAAAGTAGCAACATGAAACAAAGGAGGAATTGAAGAGTAAAGGTTGGGAAAGAAAGACAAGGGTTAAGGCATAGGAAAAGAGAATATAGACAGATGGCTCTAGGAGGAAAGAAAAGAAGAAAAAGTAAAGGCCAAAGCCCAAAGGGAAGCAATACTTAAATGTTAGCACCTGGAACTCAATGATCATTTAGCTTTACCCACTCTATTGTTCCTTTTCTGTACATGAACGCATCATAACAGTGATTTCAAAAGTGTGCAAAGATTTACTTGGGATGGTTTCAAATTAATAGAAGCCCAGAAAAGCCAGCTGAAAAAAGTACAACCAATTAAGATGCCAAAACTATACGTAAATAATGGAGCCAATTTTAAATGCCATAGTTTAGTTAATAAAATTGTGTTAAGATCACTAAAAGCATAGATTTTTTAAAAAAATATAACAATGATGGTTTGTCTCTGGCCTCACAGTTTACAAAATAACTTTCATCATATTCTATTATCATAACAGCACTGAGATCTGAGTATAACAAAGAATTTTACTCTTGTGTTGTTGATGGGCACACTGAAACTCAGAGATATTAAGGAAGTGGTCCCTCTTTAGTTACATAATCTTAAATCTTGAAGGCAAGAGACTTACTTTTTAAAAAAAAATTATTTATTCACTTTGAGAAACAGAGTACAAGTGGGGTAAGGGCTGAGAGAGCAGGGAGAAAGAGAATCCCAAGCAGGCTCTGCACTGAGCTGAAATCAAGAGCTGGACACTTAACTAACTGAGCCACCTAGGCACACCTCTACTTTTGTAATGCCAGTTTCGGAGCACTTTATTCAATATTCTACCATACTGTTAAAAGATATTATTTCTCCAACAGAATGCAATAGCTCTAGAAGTCCTATACATGTACTTTGGGAATTGCACAAAGATAGACATGAAGTACAAATAACCCCATTCCATAATGGTTCTCCTTGGATAAGGTAGTAATTAGTTAGCTCTAAAACATTATTGTTGCATCTATTTTGTTAGAAGCATTTTTGATAGAGCATTGCTGCTACTCATACAGCATTTGGCACTGTGATGTAATCATCTTAACCGATTAACAAAATTGGGGATTTTCTTAGAAGTCTAGTGATTGTGAATTTTGTTGTCAAATCCATAGTACTGAAAATCTCACAGATCTCTGGCATTAATATCAGTGACACAGATGCTAAAACTGTATACCCTCTAGTAGAAGCAGTCAATTACCTCATCTTTGTCCTATTAAAAACTAATAAGATGAAAATTTAAATAAATGATATAGTAAAATATTAGCCTCAAGGCTGCACATCACATAAATTTGGTTAGTTCCATTTGATTTTTATCATCTATTAAAATATACCTGTATATCATCTTATTTAATGCATTGAAATATATGCTATAAAAATATAGGTATTCACTAAAATGTATTCCAGCTAAAAAAAAAAATGAGCAGGTCTGAAGAACTTTGCTTCATGGCTCTTCAAAATGTTGATGCTTATTTAATATAAATTATGCATTCTAAAATATATCCCATGCTTAATTAAAAAAAAACTCATAAATTCTCATTGCCTCTTCAATGAAGTTTCCAGGGAAAATAACCAATATTCTTATTGAGAAAAAAGAAGAATAGAACATGTAGAATATCCTATCAAAAGAGCCCAGAATTATGTCAGAGTGTGTCTTACATGTGTATTACAAATTAATGCACTGAATAATTTTGCTCTTACTCAACACATGCCCTCCCTTTTCCCAGCCTAAAATGATAATCTCATTTTATAGTTCCCACCTGGCACATTCATAAACTGGTTCATAGAAAAAAATAAAAAAGCCCAGTGACATCTCAATATGAGTGTGAGGCTGCAAGTAAAGAAGAAATCAACATCTTACTGAAGAATTGCTTGGAGTTTGTGAGCCTTGAGCTCTGTTAAAACAGATTATGCTACATGGAAAACTAAATTTCCCCACGGAGAGGAAGAGAATCTTTATTGGCACTGGAAAGGCAGAGGATCCAAGTGTCTAGAGCTATTACTGTCAAGCACATACATCTACATCTCTTTTCAATAGTAATGCATTGTGTCTTTATTCCACAAACAGAAAATTAGATAGAGCCAAAGCATATGAGGCTCATCTGTCTGCCAATGGTATACGTTCCACCTGTGGGTGGGTGGGATAAATATTTTTTATGATACAAAGCATAATTCCACAGTCTTTATGAAGCTCTCACACAAGTTAATGTCACTTACTCTCGAGGAACATCTTTTATTAGTTTGATCCCATTACTTCCCCCCCCCCATAGCCCCAAGTACTATAATTACCCTCCCCTTCAGTTTTTGTGACATGCCCTGGCTTGTAAGCTTTTCAGTCCCATTCATATCCTCCAGTCCCTGAAGCATCCTCCAGGCATCCATGTAGAGTTGATTGCCATATGTAAGAGCAAGAGAAAGTCAGAGCCATTCCAAATTGATTGTAAGAAATCTGCCTTGCAGCCAGTTAGTTCTACAGCAAAAGCCAATTCACACAAAGCAAATGGGAACTTTGGTGTATGTGGCAGCTGACCAGCACACTGAGGAGAGAATGGAATGTCCCATCAGTGAAACCCCAGGCTTGGCAACCCTTGAGAAGTGACATGGCAAACCTTCATTTAGTCTGTCTCTTAAATGGAGGCCATGGAAATTGAATTCACTTGGGACTCTTTACAATCAATGACATTGTGGATGGTACCCGGAATTGGAAAGCAACTTTAGGTGAGTCATTTTGAATAGTTGAATACAATGAATAGTTGTATTTACATAGCGTCCAGTCCCAACGAATTAAAGCACTTTAGATTACTTTGGGGAAGTATGTGTAATCAATTCTGATAGCATCTCAGAGACAGGTAGAAGTAAAGCACCATAATTCATTTTTACTAAGAAAGATGGCACTCAAAATAGGGAATAGCTTAGGTCACACTGTCATTTTCTAGTAGTTACAAACTGACGTTCAATCGCTGGCTAAGTCTGCTTCTTCTCTCAGTCTTATTCTTGCCATTCCCTCTCTGGCTGTCCTAGTTCGGGCACCTACACTACTGCCATAACTGAACTTCTTATTAAGACCTCCCATGGGGCGCCTGGGTGGCTTAGTCGGTTAAGCGTCCAACTTTCGCTTAGGTCATGATCTCGCGGTTTGTGGGTTCGAGCCCCACATCGGGCTCTGTGCTGACTGCCAGCTCGGAGCCTGGAGGCTGTTTCAGAATCTGTGACTCCCTCTCTCTCTGACCCTCCCCTGCTCACGCTGTCTCTCTCTCTCTCTCCTAGAAATAAGTAAAACATTAAAAAATTAAATAAAAAAAAAAGACCTCCCACCCCAGACTCTCTCTGCTCAAATTCTGTTCTACTTCGTCCTATCCATTACTGATGATGTGTCTTCCTGAAGAACTTTTCTGATCCCATACCACTTACTGGTTCATAAACCTTCAATAGCTGCTTATGACTCACCAAATTTAACTTTACTTACATCAGCATTTGAGGGTGTCAACCTAGCTTTTTCAAATATATCGATGACTGCCTTACATACACTCTCATATGCTACTTGACCAATACAATTACTAGCTCTTCCATGCAAATCCCAAATCTCCCTATTTCCAAGTCTTTGCCCATGCCACTTTTTTTTTTTTTTTTTTAGAGAGAGAGAGACAGAGCATGAGAGTTGGGGAATGGGGGGGGGGGAAGAGAGAGAGAGAGAGAGAGAGAGAGAGAGAGAGAATCTTAACAGGCTCCATGTTCAGCACAGAGTCATATGCGGGGCTAAATCCCATAATCCAGGGATCATGACTTGAGCTGAAATCAAAAGTCAGACACTCAAGGGACTGAGCCACCCAGCTGCTCCTGCCCATGCCACTTCTAATGCTCAGAAACACTTGTCTCTTCATCTCTGCTAATATTGTTGCTTTGTTCTTTGGGGATCACTGAATATTTTACTTCCATGAATTCCGCCCTGGATCTGCTAGTCCTATGCAACCTTTCTTTTTCAAAGGTTCAGAAAATTGTACTTGTCTTTGGCATTTATGATAGTCTTACTTTCTGAGTTTTTTTGTTTTTACTTATTTTATCACTTTTCATGTTATAAAAAATTTTTTCATGTGGTAAAATATTTTAAAGCAATAACTATTTCCCTTATATTTTACAAAACCTCCTGTGTTACCTGGCATCTATAATTATTTATCAATAAAAATTCTTAGTGTATTTAACTCAAATTCATTAATTGTATTTCATCATACTTAATATATCTTACCCTCAAGTACTAGTTTTCATAATAATTCATAAAATCATCATTTATCATTGTATCCTCTTTAAATTCCTGAACTCTGATTTTCTGTATCACTATTGTTGGCTTCTCTTTTTTCTCTTAATTTTGGCATTTCTTATGGATTAATATATCCATCCCATGGATTGCTTCTTGACTCTTCTTACCTATATACACCCTCCAGGAGAAATTCTTTTCCTCATAACTCTAACTTGTGATACTAACCTATAAGATGTTGTTTTACTTTTTAAAAAAAATTTTTTTAGCCCTCCCCGTTGCCATGTTTCCAAAGGACTCCTTAAAATTTCTGCTAGGATGTCTACTTGTATGTGACCAAACTTAATACCTCCTCCTCCATGACTCCTTTCCATCATTGACACAAATGACTTCACCTCTCTTTGGCATATTAGGCTGAAATTTCTTCTCTAAATCATCTAATCAATCTTATCTTCTCAGTGTGCACATGGGGAAACTAAACTAAAGCTTAAGAAGGGCAAGTCACTGATGCAAATTTACACAACACTACTGATCTTCAGATAAAGTTAATATTAAACCAGCAGCCCATCTGGGAGGATGTCTTAAAACAATCCTATGGAACTTGTGTTTATAATAATGTGTTGAAGATGTCGACTCTCCTGCAGTGTTCTCTTCTTTGAAGATAGATAAAAATAATTTCTTCCCTTTCTGAGTTCTGATAATAGACAGGTTGCTTCCTTTGTAATGGCTTTAGTTAGACTTTCCATGACAAACTGGATCAGATCTCCTTCCTATTGCCTTCTAGAAAGTTCATATTCCAGTTTTTGCCCATACATAGCAAGTGTGTAAGGCCTCAGAGCATCTGTTTTGAACTTTAGTTTCCCTTTTGATTTCAAATTATTTTTTCCTACCAAAATTTTCCCTTCGCATAAATTTCATCAATTATCATTCAATCATCTTAAAGAAACAACTCGTAAAGTATATCTATTTTTGGACTATGTTGAGTATTTTGGGTGAATAAAATAGAATAAAAATATTTAATTATATAAGTAAAATAGTGATAGATGATAGATAGATAGATAGATAGATAGATAGATAGATAGATAGATGATAAATAGATAGATAGATAGAAAGAATAGTAAAATAAAGAGATCAAACTAGGTACAAGGTCCTTAGACTCTCAGTAGCACATCATGTCTTTTCTAGCTGTTTTTTGTATTTTTTGATACATTTTTCTGTGTACCTCTGTGTGTGTGTATGTGCGTGCATGTGTGTGTATGTTTAAAATATATTTGTATTTTTATATCTGATCAGATTGTAAAATCCCCTAGGACAGAAATTGTCCTAAAATTTTTTTGCAAACTTCTCAAGCAAATATGATAGTTTATGCATATGGTAGCAACTCAATAAGTGGATTTAGGTGATTCTCAATCTTGCTAAATCCTAACTCATATTTCAATTCTCAGTCACCATCTCACTTATATATATAGATTTGTCTGTCTGACCTTGGCTAAAAATGTAATCCTTTACTTGATAGGATAGATATGTAATCTCAGGATTTACTGTAAAATAAATGTCTGTTAATGGAATCTTGTCTTCTCACTAACATGGGGGAAATGGAAAAATGTGTACTTCATAAAGATATACTTATATAAGGTAGATATACTTATATAAGAATTACTTATATAATTTTAATAATTTAAAATTAGAGCAACATGATAATGTTTAAATGCATGTTAGTATTCAGAATATTAGCAGTATTGTTTTGTATTTAATATAGGCTAAATATTGAAAACACAGTAAGTGGAAAGACAAAAAGAATCTCTGATCCAACGGGACCTATTTCATTCTTTCTTTAGTATTTCTTTCTCTGTGAAGGTAGAAATATTTAAAAATTTAGAAATCCCACTTACGTATCATCAGTAACTATTAACAATTACATTTTTAAATGAAAGGCAGATTTGCTTTTAACTTTTCAAAAACTTAAAAGAAATTCTTTCAAATATAATGCACAAAATTCATATATACTTACTATTAGCTCCTTAAAGTTTGTTGGATGGATGATAACAGCACAAATAAAATTAAGGAAAAACCAATATCTTGTTTAGCAGTGGAATCCACACTCCAATACTTCGAAGAAATACAATTAATTCAGAAATTTTGTTTGATTTTCACCTCAATATTATAAAGTAGGCAGCATGAGTATAAGGAGCCCCTTAAGAAATAAACTAGAAGTCTATATTTCCTGAGACATAATCCTTAGGAAACAAATACTTACAAAGTTGCATTGAAATGGTTTTCTTTATTCCAAGTAAGCACAAAGAAGTATGTATTTGTTCAACCTAGTGATCTGGGCTCAAACACAGAAACAGGAGGTAACTGGAGCCCAGGAAATGTGACATGAGGGGCACCACACCTGCAAGATTACAAGCAAATCCCAGAGCTTCTGCACAGCCCCATTTTCTATGAACTAATGCAGAGCTACCAGATGCATAAACAAGCAAACAAAGGAAAACAATTAAAAACACTTTTTGCTTCTATTAGAGTCAATAGTGCCTACTCTTAATAATGCAAAACAAAATATGTTATTCAGCCAATGTTCAATTTTCCATTATTATTTAAAGCACAAAACTCTTCCATTAGATCCATTTGAGAAAATACTATTGTCATCTTTTTATGTACAAAAGCAATTTCAAGTCACTGCTAAATTATATTTAAGAAAATATACTATGGAGCCTCAATTTTTCACATGCTTTTGCAAAACAGTAGGTACAGTTCTTACTAAAGTGCTTGCAATAAATCTCACAAATATTGAGATAGCACCTTTTTCTTTAGATCATAAACACTTAAGATTTGTGCATTTTGTTTCATTACATTTGTGTGTGTGTATTACAAAAAACATTACAAAAAACTATAAGTAAATATTGAATTCTAGTTAGAGCTATGTATGCTAAAGTATATGGGGAGAAATGTGTTGACATCTGTGATTTACATTGAATTGCATTAAAAAATAAGATAGTGTGATGGCTAGACGGAAGGATGAATAGATGGATAAATATGTAGTAAAATAAATATAATAAAATGTTAATGAGAGAATTTAGGTGATATATATCTGGATGTTTACTCTAAATTTTTTTCAATTTTATTGATGTTTGAAATTTTTCATTAAAAAAAATTGAAAAGGAGTGCCTGAGTGACACAGTTGGTTAAACACCGGACTTCAGCTCAGGTCATGATCTCATAGTTCATGGGTTCAGGCTCCACATCAGCGGCTAACAGGTTAGAGCCTGGAACCTGCTTCAGATTCTGTGTCTTCCTCTTTCTCTGCCCCTCACCTTCTCCCTCTCTGTCTCTCTCAAAAATAAATAAACATTAAAAAAGTTTTTTAATTGTTGAAAAAATTAAAACTTTCTGATGTTCTTTCATCTTCTGTAAAGGGTGAATTATAATTACTACCTAAAGAGTTCTTCAGAGATAAAATGAGACAATGACATTTTAGAGATATGTTTTGCAAATATCTTTTCCCAATCTGTGGATAACAATTCATTTTCTCACTGGTGTCCTTTGATGAGCAGAAGTTCTACATTTTTTAAAAATGTTTTATTTATTTCTGAGAGAGAGAGAGAGAGACAGCATGAGGGGGGTAGGGTCAGAGAGAGAGGGAGACACAGAATCTGAAACAGGCTCCAGGCTCTGAGCTGTCAGCACAGAGCCCGACGCGGGGCTCGAACCCATGAACCGTGTGATCATGACCTGAGCTGAAGTCGGACGCTTAACTGACTGAGCCACCCAGGCGCCGCAAGAAGTTCTACATTTTGACGTAGCTTATCAATTTCTCTTTTTAGAGGGAAGAGATGAGGTGACCCACACAAAGTTGGTCTCCAATAAGTGTCGGTTCTTTCATCCCTTACTTCACCTGTATTCCCTTTCAGGGTCACAGCAAGCTTTATTCATTATAGCCTCAAACTGCAAAGTCCTCCTTTCAGAAAAGTCTAGATTTCACTTAGATTCCTCAACCTTAATACCAACTCCTCATCCTCCTGCACACAGTTGGCAGTCACTTGCTGAGTTCCTTCTCAAGGGTGTCCTTGACAAGGTATCTTCTGAAGGGTATCTCCTCATGACAGACTTCCTTTTCCCTCACTTCCCTCACAACACACAGAGCTCCTCAGTAAATCCATGTGGACATTCAGCCTATTTTGGCCCCCAGCCTCTTTTCTTTCAAAAGACAGAAGAGTAGACAAAAAGAAAGAGAACTGAAGAATTTAGCAGCCTGGATATCAAATGAGAGTCTCATGAATGGCTGAGAGCCTGTGTCAAATGCTATGGAAAGTCAAGGAGAATTAGGAAAGAAGAAGATGCCTTTGAATTGTAAGGATTGTGAATACTGACCTCAGAAAGATCATTTTCAGGAAAGTGGTTGGAACATCAGAGGATTGGCCTTATTTCTATTCTGGGCTTATCAATAGCTCAAATTCAACAAACTTCCCAGCTAACCTCGCTGTAGCATAAAGGTCCTTCCTATTTTACTTTAGTTTCCCACATTCTTAAGCAGAAAATTGTTACTTCTCAATGTTCCTTATCTTCCTAAGCACAGACAGTTGCAGGCCTACAAAGGCACTATGAACACAAATGATTCCAGGCGTACGGCACGCTCACTGCCAGGAACCCCAGCTATGTTTGTTAGTTCTGGAAAACACTCTATTGCTGTTTTCATTTTTCACAGGTATATATTTTGTCCTTTGCAAGGAGTAATCTCCAAAGCTTCACCACGTTACTGAGGCTCATCTTTCTTATCTAATGCATTTTAGTGCTTCATCCTCAAGGGGAAAAAAAAGTCACTTGGAGCCAATGAAAAGACTTTGAAAATACAAATATTAGCCTAAAGATCTTAGACAGTCCTCCCACATGATCACCTTTTTTAAGGTATAAAACATCTTCCAGATCTTTATGTAAAAACCATGAGGTGACTGGCACTAGAGGCTGGATGCCTCCTTCCTAAATGACCTGCTCCTAAGGGATCCTCCTTTGTTTTCTGGTACCCGAGGAGTTTCCTACCATATGCAACAACTTCAGTTGAAACTGCAGCCAGCTAAGAGAATTGCATTTACATTCAACAAGCAATTTTTGGCGGTCAAGACTACATAGGTTGTTTGGAGCCTACAGAAGAAAAATGCCACATGTCCTTTTCCTCAAGACTTATGTACATGAAACAGTGAAAGAACAATTCAAACTGCAAAACAATCAAGCATCACGGGATGCTGTGTGTATGCACAAAGAAGGATGAAGGGGACTGGGGTATATTTCCTTAGTTCTTCAAGCTTCCTAGAAAAGGAGAATGAAAACCTCTTTAAGAATGTATAGCATTTATGAAAGGTACCTTGGACACTCAGGAAAAGAAACATAAGAGAGTTAGGACTGCTGTAGAATTAGAACATATTTTTTTTTTTCCAAAACAAGTTTTTAACTCTTTGTAGTAGCTGTTTTTAGGGTTTTTTTTTTTTTTTGGAAGAAATGGATTTCCTTAAATTAAACAATGACAGATTCACTAGGTATCCTTAGAAGAAATGTTTCATAAGACATGGGACAGGCAGGAACAATCGCAACAGTACTTGTAGAAGAAAGATAAAAGAAGTTTGGCATTGGGGCACCTGGGTGGCTTAGTCGGTTAAGCATCCGACTCGGCTCAGGTCATGATCTCCCGGTTCGTGGGTTCGAGCCCCGCGTCGGGCTCTGTGCTGACAGCTCAGAGCCTGGAGCCTGTTTTGGATTCTGTGTCTCCCTCTCTCTCTGGCCCTCCCTTGCTCACACTGTCTCTCTCTCTCAGGAATAAATAAAACATTAAAATTAAAAAAAAAAGAAGTTTGGCATTGAACTTCATTATTAGTATGCACTACACAATGCAAAGACCATCTTTAGCATAAGTTATAGAAGTGGCTTACTGCTGAGAACATTTTCTGAAGAAGTACTTCAAGAAGAGTCCATTTCCCACATCACAAGAAGGGCAAAGGATGTAATTTAATTCCTTGTTGATAGGGTAAGTGAGCTTAAAACCAAGGGAGAGACGAAATGGCTGAGGTCTCAATGAATCAGCTTTGTACAATGAGTAAGAAAAAAACTGTTCGCTAGCAACAGAGCAATTAGACACTGTATTTAAAAAAATGTCAATTTTGGCTTAAACTTAACAATCCAATGGGGTAGGGAAGTTCCATGACTTGTTCATAGAAGCCAAATGAGATTTACAGAGTTAAAACCCGATGAGAATTACATTGTCCAGATTCGTCTGACTACTACTAAAATCTCTTTATTACCTTATTTTAGTTAATATTCTTCGGAGGCTTCATGGCTCATAAGATTCTTTGAATAAGAAACAATTTTCCATATTTGCAAATGTATTTGTCATAAATTGTATTGTCATAAAATTCATTCAGTATAGTTTTATCATTACTGGAGGCATTAATATCAGGCATCATCTCTGCCTTTACTTTTTGCATCAAGAATTCCTCCTTCAATCTTTGTTACTGTTGAAATTACTATCCAATTAACGCACACAAAACCACTCTCTCAGCCTTCATCTATTGCTATTAATTATTCTTTTCATGCGTTACCCCAGATGAAGTAAAAGTCATAGAAACACAAAAAATAGTATTAATGACATGTTTACCCTTAAAAAATAACCACCCTAAATTAACACACTAAAATCAAGTTCATCATTAATTAACAACCTTAGCTAATATCTAACTAGTTTTGCTTCCTATTTCCTCACAGTGCTTATCAATACAGAGTATTCTGTGTGATGGAACTTTCTACATGTCTTGTTCCATGGACCTCTAAGTTATTGTGCCTTTGGCTCAGAGGAACATTGCATTGCTAATGCTTTAATCAACATGATGATTTCTAACATCAAGAGAGAGTTTTCTCAAACTCAGTCACACTGGTGGAAATCATTCCACTTGACAGAAAGGTGACACACTTGTTTCTGAATTGAGTATACAAAGAAAATATCACCAACAATGCTCAGTGTTGAAACATAAACAGAGGTGGATGAAAGAATGCCTATACAATGTAAGTTATAGCTTGAAATTTCTTGCCATAAATACTAAGAGTCACCAGATAGAATTTGTTTCAGTGTTGCTCCTTAATTTTTCTTCTTAGGAATTCTCAGCTTCCAGACTCACAATTTGATTCAAACTTCCTCATGCTTAATCAAAGTTGGGCTAATCCTATTATTCTGTATTTGCAAAAAAAAGAACATGTTGAAAAAGCCAGCTGAAAAGTGAGGGAATAAGACTCATGCAAAAGGGAGTACCTAGGAACTCTGCTTTTTTACTTCTCGTCAGTGGTTTAGCCTGCATCAAAACCACTTGGAAAATTTACGAAATCACATGTTTCTGGATCTCATCCCCAAGATTTATGATTCAATAGGTATGATGTGGATCATGAAAAATGCATTTCTAACAAGTTCCCAGGTGATGCTGAGGCTGCCCAGACCACACCTTAAGGACCATTGATACGCTCATCTTTCCCTTACCTGCCACCTTCTTAATCCATGGGATTACACCCTTCATTATCCTTCTTGCCACAGGCTTCCTGTGTTCACAGGTTCCTCCTATGGTACCTGTATTTTCAGATCCTATTTATCTCCCTGTTGAGCCACCCAGTTCACTCATTCTCAAGCCGAGTTGAAACATCATCATCTCCCTTGTGAAGCTTTCTCTGTGCTACTCTTCCTTCTAAGCCTTTAATGATTTTGACCTATCTCCACCTGAGCACACTTAAACATCTATCTTCTCCACTAAACTGAGCTTTTGAAGATAGGTCTCCTTCATTTTGTATTCCCAGAAGACAGCCTGAGACCTACTTACATAGCTAGTACTTAGTATGTAGCTACTCATAATTTCACTGGCTGCCAGGATAAAAAAAAATATTTTTAAGTAAAGTTTGCTTCATCCAGCTAGATATTGTGAGGTAATTAAAAAAAAGTAGACACTTCTGCTATGAAAAGAAAAAGAAGGAAGGTGCTAGGTACCCTCTCAAAGATGCACAGGGAGGAAATGGGAAAGCCATGTCTGGGACTTGGTTAGTCTGACTCCAAATTATAACTACAGACTATACTAATATAACTACAGAATTATATTATGACTCCCCAAATAATACGATTATTCTAGGATTAGAAAGTCTAGAACTTTATGCTTCTGATCCCCAACCTGTGGTCTTTTGACTACAGTAGGCTGCCTCACTCATTTGACACTGTTGCTTTAAGTTTATCTAAGAGGGTCCAGGCAGCATAAGTCTGGGAAATATAATTTTTGTCAGATTTTTCCTCTCAACACTGTAAATCCCATTTGTCTTCTATGAGCAACTCACTAAACTTCACTGTCCTGCTTAATTGTTAGTTGGGGGTCAAAACTGAACTCCGTTATGCCTTGTCTAGTTCCACTGCAATCAAGAATCATCTAGGGTGTCCTTATCATGATTTGTTGGAGTGAGTAATAAAATGTTTCCATAAAAGCAAGAGTTTGGCTTGAAGTAACTCTGAAATTCACCACTGGGGATACACTATTGTGTGTCTGAAGATGTAACACAGAGATGGTTGTGATCTTAGATTGTGTGGCACCTCTGCCTGGTGGACTCTCAGCTCTGCCACTTTCTAACTGTGTGACTTTGGTTTGTTATTTCAGCTTCTTGTGCCTCTGTCAATAAAATTGGGATGACAATAGTATTTGATTCAAACAGTAGTTACAAGCATTAAATGAGCTCATACTTGTATAGTACTTAAAAGAGTACTTGGCTTATAATAATCATTATATAAGAATGTGTTCAATAAAACTAATATATATACAAAACCCAAACCAGGAAGTGGAGAGGAGGCCAACAGCACTGATATCCAGGTTAAGCTATTTGCTTATTTGTTTCATTTTGTTTTTGAAGTCTAATCTAGGTTTTATTTGATGTTTCTCTACTTGATTGACAAGAATAATATTTGAAATACAGCACTAATGTTTGCTTTCTTGCATAAGTTGCTGAACTGCTAAGGATGCTTAATAATGAAAAGACACCAACCGTCTCATTATTGTAAAGATATCCAAAACCATGCCATTTCCCACATCAGACCTAAACACATGTTGTCTGCTTTGTCATGGAAAGTATGTAAGATTGGTGATCCAAAGGGTCATGTAACCATGAATGAAGTTAGTAACCTGAAATACTGATGTACAGGGCAGTGATAATCAGATGTAGACTTGATTTCACGTGACTTTCTCAGGCAGTTTCACCAACAACCTCATCAGCCCTTTTTATTAAGTAGAATTGCAGATCTCTGGCAATAAGACCCTGGATTCCAGCCAGCCCAGCAACACTGGAGCCACACTCCTTCTAACTCAGCTTTCTCTGCAGGGTGAGGTGTTTGTGAATGATAAATGGTAGCAGGACACCAACACAGGAGCTGCTTTAAGTGGAGCAAACTCAAACTTGGCAGGCAGATGAAATGTACTAAGCACATACCAAACACAATATTGAGCCACTGGGGAAAACAGTGGAAATTGCCAGCAGAAAGAGTAGCCTATGAGACAAGATGGTCACATATCATATATGGCAACAGGCTTGTATGAAAGTTCTGCTGACCTCTCATCTCTCTATGTCTCTTGCCTACCTGGGAGCACTAATAGTGTGAGCAGTTTTGAACAGGTTCCCATGACAATTATCAATGTGATACAGGACTAAGAAATGTAAGGGTGTGTTGAGTGCCTATTTGCAGGTTTCAAATGCTCATTTCCCACTTGTTGTTTCAATGTATTAATAAAAGGAAATTGAGGCAATGCCATTTTGTTGCATTTTTATTAATCCTTATATTCAAACATAGAGCAGATGCTATGTACCAATTGGACTTTCATGAGTAATGATTTTGAGATAATTTAAGTGAAAAAAATCTATCATGATGTTAAGACACACAGCAGATGTTTATACGTAATATTCCTCTTAATCTTTGATAATCTTCCTTGTTCTGAAATTTCCTATTTCTAAAACTAACATTGCTACTCTAGCATTCTTTTGATTATGGTTAGTATGGCATATTTTTCTCCATCCCTTAACTTTTTATTTTTTTAACAAATAGTTTATTGTCAAACTGGTTTCTATATAACACCCAGTGCTCATCCCCACAAGTGCCCTCCTCCATGCCCATCTCTCCCCTCCTCCCCCACACCCATCAGTCCTCAGTTTGTTCTCAGCATTCTATCCCTTAACTTTTGACCTATTTAAGTTCTTTACATTTGAAGTAGTTTTCTTTTTTAAAATTTCTTTTAATGTTTATTTATTTTTGAGAGAGAGAGACAGAGTGCAAGCAGGGGAGGAACAGAGAGATAGACAGAGACAGTATCTGAAACAGGCTCCAGGCTCCAAGCTGTCAGCAGAGAAACTGACGTGGGGCTTGAATCCATGAACCATGAGATCATGACCTGAGCTAAAGCTGGATGCTTAACTGACTCAGCCACCCCTGTGTCCCTGAGGTAGTTTTCTTATAGACAATTATATTAGAATCTTGTTTTTTTATTGACTCTCAGAATCTGTCTTTTAATTGCTCTGTTTAGACTATTTATAACTGAAGCAGTTATTGGCTATTGTTGGATTAATATCTACCTATATTTTCTATTTGTTCTACTTATTTTTTATAGCTGTCTGTCCACCTCCTTCCCTCCTTTTTATGCTTTCTCTGGTTTTCAGCAAGCATCTGGATGCTTGTTTTATACAAATTAACTCATTGATATACAGAACTACATTCCCTTATCCTCAATTTCATAATTAAAAACAATTATAAAAAACAAATTTTTAAAAACTCATTTTACAGCAAAACTTCACTCGATTTGAATTTATTTGAGGGGAAAACTTGACCTGAACTGACATCTCTAACCCATATAGTGTGAATATTCATATGTTTTGTTAGAGAAAAAACAATGTGGATGCACCTGGGTGGATCAGTCGGTTAAGCATCCAACTTCGGCTCAGGTCATGATCTCATGGTTCAGGAGTTCAAGACCCTTATCGGGCTCTGTGCCGACAGCTCAGAGCTTGGGATCTGCTTTGGATTCTGTATCTCCCTCTCTGCCTCTTCCCCATCACTTTCTCTCTCTCTCTCTTTCTCTTCCTCTCTCTCTCAAAAATAAATAAACCTTTAAAATACCTTTAAAAAATCCTTTAAAAAATAATGTAATTGCCATACATTCATGCAGCCCAGTCTCCTTAGTGGTATTTTTATGTACCATATTTCTTTCAAAAGCCTGAAAAATCTGAAATTCTGAAATACTTCTGGCTCCAAAGGAATTGTGCACCTGTGTAAGTATTTATAACCTTTCCCTCTGAACCTTATCTGTTAGCTTTTTGTTTTACTGATTAGGGCTATGAGTACAGCTGAAGAACTCAAAATGTGAAATAGAAGTAGCTATAATAGGAAGAGGAAAAACTAAAACAAATCCAAAAGTTGGAGAAGAGGGTTTGAGAAAGAAAGATTGGAGCTGTTGAGACAGTCCAAGAAGATAAATTTTGGAGGGAATAGTTGTCAGGATGAATGGTTGTTGGGCAGACAACTGGGTAAATGACATTTTTAGGAATTCCTTCTGGGTGTTCTACTATGCAGAAACTTTAGTATAGGCTTATGTTGCTTTAGAGGTTTAGTGAAAATCAATTTCTGTTTATAAAGGGTTGTTTTTCTTCCATTTTAAAAATGGACCTGGACCTAACTTAGCCAACTTTTATTTGTCTTACCCTTCTAGCTGTATTCTTCTTGAGCACCTAGGTCTCAATCTATCAATTTCTTCCACATAAATATTGTTTAAAAGTGCTTTTGAATTTTATTTAATAACCCTATTGCATGAATGTAGGGTGAGGATATTTAGTATAAAAGCAGTACACAATATAGAAAGAGGGTTAAGAGTAGGGACAGAAATCTTGCAAACTAGCTTCAAGTTCTGCCTTAGCTGTTAATAAGATGTGTAATGGAGTGATTTTTGTTTGGTTACTGGATCTCAAGCGTAGAGGATTGGCTTAACTATGACTAGTAGTTCATGGCCCATGGTTATGACAAGTATTCTAAGGCTATTTACTTATTTATTCTCTCCTTTTGTCTCTGACCATTTCTTTCGTCCAACCTCCCCTACCTCATATCTTATTATGCTAGACATATGACCTGAGTTATGCTTGTAAAGTATGTAATAATATTGTATCTTTATCTGTTCTGTATTTATATGGGTAGTGTTTATGATGTGGTCTACATTTTAGTTGAAAATTTTTTAACTTATTAATTTTAAGATTAGCCATGTGGTTGAATGTATATTTGGGTATTAGGGTTAGAAAATTATCTCTAGTAACTTTTTTATTCAGTTATTCATCTGAAACTATTTATTAGTATCAGATACATTCAGGGCATAATAATGGACATAGTCTTTGGCCCCTGGGAAGAGAGAACTAAATATGTAACTATATCTGAAAAAGTTTTTCAATTGTTTTTACTGATTTCAATTTTTAGTAAAGGGTTTGAAATCACCAATAAAATTTCTGTCTTGTAAGAAAACATTTCTTACAAAATACAAGTTGCTGTCTCTTTGTGACTTTCTAAATACAGGAGTTTTATGTAGCTAATGTTGCTGTTAATTGGCTACACATTGCTGCTGTGTAGCTAATGTTATATGGCAACCTTGAAAATACTTCTCTCCAGTGATAACCTTTTCTCCAGAAAGGCTAATCATGTTTACACTCCTATCAATAGTGCTCAAATGCGCCTGGCTACCCACATCTTTAGCAATCTTGACAGTTATTCACCTTTCCAGATTTTGCCAAACTGATTGATATAAAATACCCTCTCGTTGTTTTAATTTGCACTTTTCTCTAGTTGTTAGCTAATTTACATGTCTTTTTCCATGCTTATTATGCATTTATGCTTCTCTTTCTGCAGTATCCTTTCCTAAGTACTAGGCCCATTTGCTCTTGGAGTCCCTTGCACTGTTATTGATTTGAAGGAGTTTCCGTATATTTTAGATAATAATCCCTTATACCATTTTTAAATGCTGAGTATATCTTCTACCATCTTAAGCTGCCATCTTTATTTTAGCTTTGTGATTTATATCCTCATTAAGCAGAATTATCTTCATTTCCTTGTTGTACGCTTTATATTTTGGTTATGCTTTTCGAGTCATGTATAAGGTGTACTTACATAACTCTAAATCAAAAGATTATAAACTTGGTACTTAATGATTCTCAGTAATGGTGCCCTCATTTGGAAAATCTAAGTTTGGCCTATGTACTTGTTAATCAGTTTTTCAAAAATAAGTTTCTAGAGAAATCTACAAAATTTTATTATTGGTCAGAACTCAGAATGCAGCTAAATGAAATAATATGGGTAAAGCATCTCTAATTTCTGGCCCATAAGAGGCATTACACTAAGTAGTAGTTATCATTATTACTATTAGAAGAGATATTATTGGCCAAAAAGAACCAAACTGGGAAAAAACATGTGGGCTCATGAAAAATGATGTGTATGATTTAAAGATGGGAATTTAATTTTTGTTTATCTGGTGCAATTAAGTGCTGATAAAATGAAATGAATTTATTTTCTCTTTTAAAGATTTCTAAGTGAAAGATGCCACAAAATCTAAATGGCATCTCTACAGAGCAACCTATTTAATAACAGCTAGATTGATAGCATAGTGGTAATCTTATATTGTCAATAAATAGATAAAGAATTCAAGGAACCATTGGTGTTTATTAAAGACTTGATTCATGATGACCCTTTGGTGAGCAGTCTGACTTTTACCAGCCTTTTCACTGTGTGATAGAAGACTTCAGAGTTTTCCATGGCTCTGAATGATAACTAAAATGTTATTTTATTTTATTTTTGCCAGAAATACCCTGGGGTGGTCTACAGAGGACCAAATACAAAGGACTGTCTTGTGTACAAAGAGAAAATTTTTCTCAGTGGGATATAGAAAGTGTAAATCTGTGAGTTGTTATATATGCACCATAAACTTCAAGAACTCCCAATCCTAGCCTCTCTCTCATTCCTGAAAATATAATTAATTCTGCCCAGCAGATTAACCTATTTTCCTGAAGAGAGACATGGTACTCCTATAATGTTCATTGCCTGTATTGCCCATTTAGTGGGCTAACGTTTACTGGCAGGGGTCATGGGATCTCTCTATTCCCCCAAATGTCTACCACTCCAATCCTTATGCGCAGTAGATACTTAAAAAATACTTGCTGACTTATCAATGATGTGTGTGCTACTGTGGCAGTTTACTATGGTCAAGTCCACGTTATTTTTATAGGGATGTTAGGAACACCAGAGAGTGATGAACTTCTGGATGTAGTGAACACAAACAAACAACAAACAAACCCTGGTGCCTTGTTTGCATTTTTGCAACAAAAACTAGTTTTCTCTTCTCTCTACACTAGTATCCACATGCACTAACCTGTACCTTGTGGTGTTAGGAGCGTGTTTTATTTCCCAAGCTTCTACATGTGGTGGGTGGTGTACAAGGAGTGGAGAGACTCACTGAACCAACCCTTCCCCATCCCCCACCAGGTGTTATTGGCAGTTGGCTCTTCCCATTTTCCAGATCAGTCTGCCCTTCACATAAAATCCACAGCTGCTGACTGCAGGGCCTGTCACCGTTACCGGTTCTGCCTCTTCATCACACAGTCAGCAGGACTTTTTTGCTCAATCAAACTTACCCCGATTCGGATTGTTCCATTGGAGTGGTCTGGCTGCTGCTGCTGCTATTTCCCAGCTATTAACATAGACATTACAGTGTTCCAACCACTCGAAGACTGCAGCAACACAGTCATCCTGGACAGCAGCCACTTCAGGGAGATCTCAGACAGATGGCTGCTTGCAGAGGGCAGAGAATTTAACAGCAGTGCCTTTCCACACTGTGATGATGAATTTCCACCTCAAAGGAAGTAATGGGCATTAATCCCCCTGAGATTTCACGACACTCATTCTATGCCTTTCTACCCATATCCCATTCCTCACCCTTGCAAACAGCAAGCAGATGCCAGTATTTTGGATGCCTGAAAAGAAGGAGCTCCTAAGATTACCAAAAATATATCCTGAGAGAAGGAGTTTGTCTCCAAGCAGACCCCCAGCTCTTGCAGATACCAGGTTTGTGGTCCTAGAATCATATAACTTTGCCTAGGATCATAAACTTTTTTTTCATCTGTAAAATGGAAATAATAAATTTAACTCACCAAATATTAGGGAAAAATGAGATGGTATATGGCTTGCACAGGGCAGATCCCTGGCACTCAGTAGATGCTTAGTAAACGGAGCTACAGTGGGAGCCCCACTGGGCAATGGTATGTTGCCTCTCTTACGTCCTTCACCCTGTCCCCGCTCCCTTTTCCTCCTTATTTATCTATGACTCCCTCTCCCAGGAATTTATGGCCATAATATTTCTATATCAATTAGAGCTTCCTTTTAGATATTTTTCCTTTTTAAGTGAAATTGTATTTAATACACTACATACATAAAAAGCACTCAAATTCTAAGTTATAGCTTAATGAACTTTCACAAAGTGACAAACTTGTGTAACCAACACCCAAATCTTTTTTTTTTGGGGGGGGGGTTATATTTTTTGTTTTATTTTTTTATTTTTATTTTTTACAAATAGTTTATTGTCAAGTTGGTTTCCATATAACACCCAGTGCTCATCCCCACAAGTGCCCTCCTCCATGCCCATCTTCCCCCTCCTCCCCCACCCATCAGTCCTCAGTTTGTTCCTAGCATTCAAGAGTCTCTCATGGTTTGCCTCTCTCCCCCTCCCCCACCATTTCCCCCCTTCTTCTCCCCCATGGTCTTCCGTTAAGTTCCTCCCAATCCTCCTGTACGTGCAAACTTATGGTATTTGTCCTTCTCTGCCTGACTTATTTCGCTCAGCACAACGCCCTCAAGGTCCATCCATACCAACACTCAGAGCTAAAAGAGACCACTAGCAGCACCTCCAGAAGCCACTCTTTGCCCCCTTACAGGTCCTATAAAGTTCTGAAGGGAAATAACAAGCCGGAATATACTTAACAGACATAAAGAATCTTGAGAAACTTTCTACCAGGGACAAATAATGTATTATTCACCAAATGAATGTTCTTCCAAAAGAAACTCTAGAGCCACAAGTTCCCCGACTTGTGTCTAATGCTGCCTTAGCGCTCATGGTCAACGGTGGTTCAGTAATTGACTCCAGGACTTCCACCCCAGAGGTTTCTTCCCTGAATGTCCGGAGTCCACATTCTTAGCTGTTTTTAGAAGATGACTCTCTCTTTCATCTTCCTACAAGCAATTCCATAAATGGTATCCTAGTAATGAGAAATTCATCCTTCAAGAGGAAAGATAACCCACTTCTGGCCAAATATGCTGGCTTAATGGCAGTCATTTGATATGCATTCTGATGTGACACTGTTACATAATTCAGAAAAAAATGTAAAAATCCATAACCATCAGGATTTAGACTAAAAACAATTCTAAGATTTTTTATGTAGTGTAAACTTGTCTTGGTGCAACCCTAGTAATTCTATTTGAGGTATACTCAATATTTGAGTGACTGAAGAATTCAAATTTTAATTGTCACTACAATGCATACATAATTAACTGTCTTATCAAATAAAGGTAATTTAGAAGGGAAGATAAATTTGAGTGTTCTGAAAATAGCATATAAATTCTTTTTAAGTATATGCTGATTTAAAGTGCTTCAAAAATTAGATATTACCTTAATAGTCATGCTTACAGTATTGGTTTTCTCTGAAAAAAAGATTTTCCACTTTATGAGGGTAAAGATACTTCAATTTACAAAAAATTCCCTATCTGACTTATTGCAAATTATATACTACTTGAATCTGAATTAAGGAGGATTTATTATTTAATTGACCTTAAAATGAGAGAAATATGAAAACTCCATGTCATTAGAAAGGAAGTCAGAAAAATGGAAGTCATTCCAGATATATTCAATAAAGGATTTCAAAGATATGATCTCAGAGAAGTAAATGAAAATACTGTGTTAAAAATCATATAAGCCCTGAATCGCCTTCTTTCTGTATTTATAGCTTTTGAAAAGTGACATGTTCATGTATTCCTTCTTACCTTGCAATTCTGGAATTTTCTAGATTGTTTTATGTCACAGTAATAAACATATGTACATTTTTTAAATGTTCATTTACTTTTGATAGTGAAAGAGAGAGAGAGAGAGAGCACAAGAGGGGAGAGGGGCAGAGAGAGAGGGAGAAATAGAATCTGAAGCAGGCTTCAGGCTCTGAGCTGTCAGCACAGACCCCAGATGCGGGGCTCAAACCCAGGAACCGTGAGATTATGCCTGAGCCAAAGTCGAATGCTTAAGCGACGGAGCCACCCAGGTGTCCCAACATATGTTACATTTCAACTCCACTTCAGAGCAAAATGCTGTATAAAGCAAACTGAATAAACAAAGGATAATGATTGATTAGGACTGAGGAGAGACCCTAGGGCTGCCCACCTTACTGCCAGGGAATTCTTAACATTAAAAGGAGATCCATTCTAAGTGAAAATCAACCAAGCATCCATCAAGAAACCTAGGGAGAAAATGGAGTATCAACAATTGTCAAAGGTGCTGGAGATGCCCTCTACCTACTAGCCGTTTTCGGAACAGCACACAATGGAAACTATAGAGGGAGGGGAGAGGAAGGCAGCGTGGCAGACCCCCTCGCGCTTGTGCCACCTAACCCAGGTCTAGATTCTCATTCCCATATATGCTTGAAGGCAAACTCTTGAAAGAAATTGTTCAAAGATCCCGCACATAGAGCTGGAAATTGCTCTTTCCAGAAACTCCTTCACCTGGACATTCTTGTTTGCAGGTGACTGAAACCCAACTCAAACTACTGCATGCAAAAAGGGAATATGTGTATCTTATTTCAGGTCACTAAAATGAACAGAAGAGATGGACTCAGAGATAAGGAACCAGAACTGTGGTGACCTCTGGATCTCTTTCTCTTTTTCCTAATCTCTCTGTCAGTCCCTCTTGCCTGTACTGTCTCTCTCTCCCTGCTTTTCTCTGCATACAGATTTATTCTCTCAGATCTGCTTTTTCCACAAGGCTAGAACCATCACTGCTGGCATTTCCCAGGTGTGCATTTTCAGCTGAATGCTGAGAGGAACTGTCTTTCTTCTCTTAGCTTCTAATACATTGCTTCCAAGATTATTGTATTTTGTAAAAATAGCCAGTTAAAATTAAGATATACACATACGCACTTGTAGAAAACTAAGGCAGAATGTCCATCTTATTGCTTTCCCAGAAGAGAAAAAAACAAAACAGAATGAACTTTCTTCTACTAGCACTATGATTTCATTAAACAAAAGGGCATTTTTGACTCAAAGAAAGGAGAGAGTTTTATAATCTCAAAATAAAGGACAGTCCTTTAAATGGAATATATTTAGCTTTATGAAAAATTTATTACAGTGCCCTTATTTTTTTTCCCATTTCATCCATGAATGAGTAAGCCTTGCTGTTTACCCAGTTTGCCGCCTTTCTCTCCTACCTTCTCTGCTACCATGGTTTTCCAGGACTTTGCACTCTTCAACAAATCTGGAGCAAAAATACTCATGCTAACCATTTCTTCAGGTCTTAATTTCCTCTTGAAGGCTCTTGTATCATGTAAAACTTACATTAAATAAATTTGTATCCTTTCCTCTGTTAATCTGTCTTTGTCAGTTTAATTTTCAAACCCAGCCTGAGACCTTAAGAAGAAAATGTATTTCGGGGCGCCTGGGTGGCTTAGTCGGTTGACCGTCCGACTTTCGCTTAGGTCATGATCTCGCGGTTCGTGGGTTCGAGCCCCGCGTCGGGCTCTGTGCTGACTGCCAGCTCAGAGCCTGGAGCCTGTTTCAGTCTGTGACTCCCTCTCTCTCTGACCCTCCCCTGCTCACGCTGTCTCTCTCTCTCTCCTAGAAATAAATAAAAAACATTAAAAAAAAAAAAAGGAAGAAGAAAATGTATTCCTCCCTACACGCGCTTCTTCTCTTTCTGGAGTGTGTACTTATAAATCCTTTCCTCTCTTTGAGTCTGCTACACAATATAAACACACAGACCATACCCCTAAATCTTTGCTTTTAGCACCAATTAAAGAATACAAAATTACTTTTGATTTCCAAATATTCATGTAAGAATACATATGCTAATTTGCTGGTATTGTTTTCTAATTGCATTTTACCCATCCCTCCATATATCCAGAAGCATAATGCCGTGTTTAAGCTGAAAGGTTTTCTCCTCTGCTAAAGAGCATAACCCAGACCGCTGCACTGAAATATATTCAGTCATTCAACAACCAGCCAAGCTTTCAAATTAGCATTTGCATTAGTGAATGACTCTGATATAATGTAAAATTAATCCTTTACAAATTTATACAGGCTTCCTCTAACTGTTACCGTAATAGATTTTCTTATGAAAGCACATTTAATTACATCTTTTAGGAAGGGTAGTACATCAAGACCTAGACATCAATGTTTAAAAAATTAGGTAAAATTGCATTTCTAGTGAGAAAAAAATAAAAAGTAAAAAATAAAACAATACTAAAATTATTTACATAATTTCCAGTCTTTAAAAAGAGCTGGTACAAATTCCCATCAATCACTTGGCGTCATTTCTGGCAGGAAAAAAACATTGTCCTTTCCAAGGCAATGCAGCTTTCGCTCAAACCTCGAGTTAAATTTTTTCCTTTTGACAAAAAAAATCACATCATATTCATTTTACTTCCTCAAGCATTTATTACAGAGAGAATCAATTAACAGTAAAGTTAATTACAAACTATAAAATTGCTAATTGAGATAAATTACACATGATGGCTTTGCAATTTGGGTAAATGACAGGTTCGGATGGATATGTGACCTACAAACTTATGTTATCCAAGATATTTGTCTTTTTAACAAAAATTTCAAAAAGACACGTGCATTAAAATACCAGAGGAGCAGAAGCTACCATCACACAATATATTCCAGTACAAAATTCAGTAACAGGAAGTCTCCAACCTAGAAGCTTTATTACTTCAAGTTTTAGAAGCAAGCCATGGAACATTGTTAAACTCATCCTATACAATCTAATGACACTGACCCT
This sequence comes from Hyaena hyaena, assembly GCF_003009895.1. Taxonomy (NCBI): domain Eukaryota; kingdom Metazoa; phylum Chordata; class Mammalia; order Carnivora; family Hyaenidae; genus Hyaena; species Hyaena hyaena. Next base: position 471,569 of record NW_024081388.1, on the reverse strand, counting down.
GAAGGCTGTGTTACAGTGTGAATCAAGGTTTATCGTTCAAATGGTTTCTATCATGCTTGCTATTTATCTGTTGTTATTATTATGGTAGCAGTCAAACATTTGTTCTAGTGCATAACTATGTAAATAATTTAAGCCAAATACCAAAAGAAAATAGAGCTCTTTGGAGATGCTTTCTTTGTGAAAACTAAGTACTCCTATTCTCCTAGTATGAAGTGATACATACTCATTGTAGAAAATCTAAATGTGTAAGAGGAAAAACAGCAATCACTGATAATTCTACCATCCAGGGATACTCATTGTAAAAATGTTGGTGCATTTCTGTCTACTTATCTTTAGTTGTATTTGCATATTTGAAAGTGTTTACTTGCAACAAAATATTATTATACTGTACATATAATTTTATAATCGACTTGTATAATATACAGATGTACTGGTAACACATTTCCTTGCTTAAATTCAACTATGTGTGTGTGTGTGTGTGTGTGTGTGTGTTTGTGTGTGTGTGTGTGTGTACTACTTGTATATGGTGTTACTGAATATATTGATTCATTAATACTCCAGACTTCTGACATTTTGAAGTTCCCTTTTTTGATACTATAAACAGCATTATAGTCATCAACTTTTTACCTAATATTTGCTTTTTGGGTAGCTATTTTTCAGTTCTTCTTTCCTATATTCCCAAATAAATTCAAATACATCTTTACAGATTTGGTCCTATCTTTAAAAAATGTGTTAAAGTTAACACACACATACACACACACATGCAATGCACAGTGTATGAGATCTAAATTATACTCGAGAATATTTGGCTACTTTAGTGAAAGGTAATACTCAATTCTTCACTTGCTAGCTTGAAAAAGAGGTTGCAGAGGAAAAGAAAATGTGGGGAAACCAATCAATATCACTTAACACTTTCATAGACTTAAATGGAAAACTCTTTATATAATATGTTATAAAAGTAATTTTAATTTTGTTTTAAGAATATTTCTAGATGTATCTATGGACTCTCACTCCTTGAGACATCATGTAGAACCTTCTAAATAAATCCATTCTGAAATGACTACAAACTGCACTAGTACCTATGATTCTACCAAAGAGACAACTCATATGAATGGATCTCAGCCAACTAGAATACTTTGACAGGCTGTCAAAGGAATGATTTGTTATACATACTCCAGAGACTAAATATACATATCTGCATCATAAACCTGACTGTTCATGGAGCAACCGTAGACTTCTGTTAAAGTCCTAGACAACAATGAAAAATGAACACCTTTTCAAAAAATAAAATAAAATAAACAGCCCTAGACCCAACATTAGCCAAAAGAAGGGTGGAAAAACAAGCTAACTAATGTATTAACAGTCTGAGCCCAAGCCAAATAGATCGTTACCCAAGCCAAAATCAAGTGTTGGATCCTCAACCAACTGAGTCACCAGGGCATCTTCTGTTCTCCAGATCATATCAAACATTTCCCCGTCCTTCATATTAAAATAAGTCATTCAATAATATTTTCCTAGCCCTATCTCCTTCCCAAACCTGTCCAATGCTCCTGGTAAAGTAAGACTCCAAATGATATTTTTCCTTAGTGGCCTGGGAATCTCTATTGTTCTTTGTGAGGTAGTCATCTTGACTGCTATGTAGCTTTAGGTATTTCCTCCTTTCTTGCTGAGAGCTAAAGTGGATGATATTCTTTGTAGCTTTCAACGTCCAAACGAGCAACTCAATTATTGCTGCCTTTTTTTTCTGGCATCTTGTCTGTCTGCTTATGCCCAATATGGAGGGTGCTGCTGTCTGTGCCAACAGAACCAGCTCTAGTCACAGCTGCCAGCCCCAGGGCTGCTGATGCCTTGTACACTCAATGTCCCATGGTCATTTTAATGAGACAGGTCTTTCTGGGACTTACTTACCCTTTCATTATAGTGCTATGTGTGCAAACCATGACTCCATCAGGAACTGGTTATAACACAATCTCAGTTGGACTTGGATTTATACTCTTGGACTTTGGCCCATATACTTCTAAGCTCTTTTGCTTTAGGATAAGTTATAACCTGGTAGTTTCCCTGACTCCCACTTTAAAGGTTCTCTGACAAACGTACATTTCTAGGTTTCCAACTACATCTGAATCTTAGCATAAACACATTTTGGTTCACATTAGAGCATTTGCTACTTATACAATTGTTGGTCATTATTCAGAGCTCTTGGGGACATATTATTACAGCCCAATACTGTATTCTAATTCCTGAGAGGTCAGAGATGCTGTTGCTTTATATAGAATTCAGTTTCATGGTCACATCTGCTTTTCTTTCAAGGTTGCTTTAGCCTTCCGGACATTATTCTCTCCTGTTTTACAATCTCTTGTCACCCCTTTGATGTTCATTCTCAGTCATCTTATCTTCCTTTTCCAAAATTTTCTGATCTCTTTTATATTTTTATTTTCACTCTGCATGTGCTTTCTTCATGGTTTGTGAATGTGTCACTTATGTGCTACTTATACACTAAAAACACTAGATGCAGACTCAAATAACCTGATTTTTTTATCTGTTATTATTAACGACCTTGGATAAGCTACCAAACCTGTCTTTTGTTTTCTTATTTGTACAATATGAGATGTTGGATGGATAAAAACTAGGTCCCTTTAGAATCTATAATTGTATTGAGTTTATGATTGAATATTCAATTGTTTTTAAATACAGCATATACTTTGATAATAGAGTGTGTAAGAATATAAGGTGCTGTTTCTAAACTTATGGCCATAAAATTAAAATAATGTCTTAACCTATTTTCATCCTAAGAGCTGTAGGACTAAAGAGCAAACATGTAGTTTACAACCATAAAACCACCACTATGAGACACAGACTAAATAAAACCATGCTTTTGTCTTTGTGAGACTCAAATACGTGAGTTGGTAGAAATTTTCTCCAGCTACTCAGTTTGTTCCCCAGCCCTGCCCCTATTCGCCATTTCCACTTTCATCGTTGCTCAGGTACACTTGGAATGAATTCCCTTCTACTACTCTTTCCTCAAGAATAGTGATCACCATTTATTATGCCTGTACTCAGGGTTAGGTACTGTGCTAAGTGCTTTACATGGTATCTCACTTGATTGCCATAACAAGCTTAAGAGGTAGGTTAATATCTTCATTTTCTACATGAGCAAACAGAGGGTCTTGCTCCGGGGCATAACACTTGTGAACTAAGATTCAAAATCTTACCTTGTCTGTCTGGTTCCAAAGGCTCTATCTTTTATCACATGTTACTAGAGATTAAGGAGAGGATAAAGCATGGTCTCTCTCTTTAGAAACTAACAATTTAATGAGTTAAGTTAAAGAGCAAAATGCAATCATAAGGTGAGATGGTAATAAGTATTTAATAAAAGTATCAGGTGAGAAGGAGGTGATTATTTCTTCTCAGAGTGGTAACATTTAAATAAGACCTTGAACAGTAAGTAGAATATTGACAGATGGTAGAAAGGGAGAAACAATACAGATGTGTTCAAGGACAAGCAATTGTCAGATGTTGCTTAAACTTAGGCAAATCTTAGGATTATCTGAAAAGGTAGGTTAGAATGATAGAGTAAAACGTTTAATATGTTAATAAGATCGGTGTATATTATATAAGACCAAAAGAAAAGAATAAATCATATGTTTACACCTTTACATAGAAAAATGTGGTTTTCCTATTCTGAGATATTTTAATGTTATTATTTATTTTTATTTATTTATGTATTTTTGCATTTCCCATGGGGCTTGGGTTGCTTTCAATTTTGAGAAACTCTGCTAACTATCTTGATATTTATCAACACTTGGAGGGATCTTCGATAAAGTTTCATTTCACTTAAAACATGTAGCAGTATCAACCATATCTTTATGAAACAACAGTTCAAGATGAGAATAGAAGATGGATAGTTTCTCTGGCTTAAAGAATGTATTCGAGGCATTACACAGTCTTGAATTCTGTCTTTTAGTGTGGAATTTTAGGTTCTATTTAAATTACCAATAATGTTAAACAATTGCTAGATGACCTTGTAGCTAATTAGCAGTTGACCTCATTGTATTGAATTTCATCTTCCTAAAGATAAATTCCCACTTACTAATATAATTGCTTCTGGGTTACTAAAATATTATTATTTTTGCATTTTTAAAAATGATTTTGGCCAATTTTGAGCATATGGGTGTTAAACTCAATTATGTTTTTATTTTAAGGGAATAGAGGTATTTGTAAATCATAGAGCATTTGAAATATTCAAATTCTTCATAATAAGATATTAACAGTGCAAGGTCTGCTGGAAGTAAAGAGTCTATTCAAGAAGACTCAAAATCCCAAGTGTCTGTTATCATCCCCTCAAACTGGTTACCCTTAACCAAGAATTGGACTTATTCAATATGCACTGCTTTTTGAAAAATCTGGAGGAGCTATTTGAAAGACTTCACCTGTCATGTGCATCACAATTTAAAGTTATTCTCATTTCTGAATTTAGTATCTTCTCACCTTTTTGCAAAATCTGCTTTTTATATTTGAAGTTGACAATTTTGATGCATATATTGCCTATGTATGAGTATCATTACAGTACCTGCATTCCCTCCTCACTATCTGATTCACTTTTATTGATCTAATCTAAACTTTGTACTCCATTTGGTAGTTTACACTGAAGATTGTGCTACATCAAATATGCCACTTAGGCATATGGATTATTTTGAATTGAAAGCAACTGAGAAGTAGATGCAAAAGAAATAATTTTCTGTCTTCCTCCATTGCCCAAAAGTAGAACATGCATTTACACCAGAACACAAATGACTTTCTTCCCTTTTCTACCAAGAAGGACAGAAATTAGTCCCAAGAGAAAACTTCTCAGCTTGGAGAAGGAAACAGAAGAATCTACATAACAAACTTTATAACTAGCCTTCATCTCTGCTTAAAACTGCTTTGTTTTGTGCTGTCATTTCTTTACAGATTTGTTCTTTGTTGAAGATGGTGTATAAAGTGGAATTCTAATTCATCTAAGACAGTCATTTTCCCCTAGTATTTCCCATGTTTTCACTTGGGAAACAAGTGATACTTGTGAATCAACTTGTTTGTTTTTCTCTTGTTAACCTTTTTTTTTTTTTTTTTTTTTACAGGCGTTGCAATGAAGAACGTAGAGAGGAAATTATTTCCTCCTCTATAATAGCATACCTGTAATCACTAAAAGCCTGAAGAAGAGCCCTTGGTTGTTAATTGTTATATCCAAATCTAGCATCTCTACTATATTCCTTGACTCTGGTATCTACAATTTCAACCTCATTACAAAAAAAATTATTGAACATGTACAGAGATCAGTAAAAGGGAGTAGACCATCTGTTGTTCTTATCTCAGGTCTAAGCTATGACCAAACTTTGACTCTAGTTTCTTTGAAACTATGAGAATGAAGATAGAATTCCAAATCTTTAAGTAGTTGGCTTTGAATCTAAGATGCTGAGGCAAAGATGGTGGGAAGAACTTGTAGAACCCCTTCACTGGAGAAGCTGTAAACAGGACATGAACTGGACAACAGACACCTGGTAGTGTTAGTCAAGAATGAGTGACTGGATGCTTTATTATGTTCTGCTAATTACTCTGCCAGAAATTTAGGGTAAAAGCATATGTCCTTTGAGTAGGAAAAGGTATTTCCTTTGAAACCCATGAGATTTCCCAGACATTCATACTGGAGAAAAAAGAAAATAAGAGATTAAATTAAAAGATTGAAAATAATAATCAGAGAAATGAGCCTCATCAAGAATGGAGTTGGGATAAATTATTTTCTGTCTACTGGGGAATAGGGCAATGTGGACTTGGTATTCTGTCAGGCTGGAATGTAAATGGTGAGGGGTGCCTCGGGGGTACAGGGCTATGCCAAGCACAAGTTCAGTAGCACAAGCTAACTGTCATAGTGACCTGAGGAGGGAAAGAAAGGGACACAATTCTAGCAAGTTCTCAAGCTTACACCAGATGGCTCCTTGGGGGCTCGGAGAAGTGCTGAATGATGCTTTGAAGAGAAGCTCTGGTCTTACATCTATCAAAATTTGGCATTTAAAGGAAACGCCATCTCATTTTATAGTCATAGTCTGAAAAGGTCTGGAAATCATTAGCACCTACTCTATACCATAAAATGGCAGTTTTTCTTATATGATAAAATAGAAGTCCAGAGGAGAAGAGATTTTTCTAGGTTTTGATCACTGATGTAATTTGTATTTAGACCAGTGTCTGGCACAGTAAGGGCTTCAGAGAATACTTTTGAATATATGTTATTTTATTTCACTCTTATATTAACTCTGAAAGGAAATTTTAGAATCCCAATTCTAATCAGGAAATAAGACCTGGAGAAGATAACAGAACTGTCAGTGCCCTACAGTTTCATGGAGAGAGAGAAGCAGAATTTAGACTTGAACCTGGCTCTTTTCATTGCACACCATTTCAGCATAGTTGTGGATCCAAGAAACAAAAACTAAAACTTTAACAATAAATAGAAGCTTTAAAACTTACAAAGCTAGTTTGCATTTTGTGTTTATACTACTGTTCTGAATTGCAACTCTGAATACAGATACTTTTTTTTCTCTTAGGGGTATCAAGGAAATTAAAATAAATGGGTCACATTCACTAATGTGAAATTGAAACCATTTTCTCTCTAGTCAGTTAAAAAATGAAGGCACATTATACAATACAGCAAAACAAGATGGCCAAAGGAGGGGAAAAGCCAACGAACGCTAAAGCCAATTTATTACTTCAATAAATGTCAGGGCAGTAATTGTGTGGGATGTGGATTAATACTGAAAGAATGGATTTGTGTCATTCTTAAAATATAAATATGAATGCTTTTACCATAGAGTTAATAAAAGTATGTTTTCTGCAGTGACTGGGCTTTTACCATAGAGTTAATAAAAGTATGTTTTCTGCAGTGACTGGTAATTGATGTGAAGCAGTTACCTTTACTTTATCCTGCAAATGACAGAAACAAAGCTTCCACTGAGGGGGTTATTCACACGTAAATTGTGTTTAATGGTTTCCTGTTAATGTGTTCTATTTTTATAATGAAAGTCTAGCCAAATTATAGGAGATGCTCTTAACTCCTTTACTGCTATCAAATTGAGCAGTAATTGAATCAGGCAAGAAATCTCTTTTTGACCTTGAAGGCTGAGATTCAGATTTTACGTACTTGTCCCATCATCAAATTTGAGGAAGACATGGTATTAATTTTTCTAGCCTTTTATATATATTTTTACAGTAACCTAATGGTACTAAATAAAATTCCCCTGAATGGAAAATGCATGAATCATCAACAAAGTCATCCACCTGCATATAGAAACAAGAAATTTTGAGGATGTCCCACTTGACTCACAAATTCAAGTTTTTCATTTAACATTTTACCTGCTATAAAAAATTTAACTAATAAGCAGTTTAAATATTATGCAAAATCTGATATAAGAAAGATTGTGACTACATGTGGGAAGAAATGTGGTATATGAAATAGATAATATTTTGTGCAAATGCTTTAACAGAATTATTCCTAAAGCATTTAAACAATATTTAATTCAGTTGAAGAGCTGAATGCCTTTGTATCATTATTATGTTGTAAATTTTCAAAATCAAATAATATTTTTAAAAAGCAGTGTATGTGGGTTGAATATGTTAAAAGGACTGTCCCTTTATAGAACTTCTGTGATTTTCAGGAGAACACGATTTACATACAATTGTCACATTACAAGCTACATTAGACAGATCTATCCTCATTTTTAAAAAGTAAATAGCTAATTGCATTCATGCTCATTTGAACTTCAAAGACTAATTGGCTTTAAGCATCACAGAGTTTGTTTTCAAGGTATTATGTTTTGATTACAAAAAAAATTTTCAAGTCCTGTTTTCAAGCCATCTTTAAAGCTGTCATACCATATTTCCTATAATACCCATTAAAACATTGATTTAGTGGGGAAGTAGTTCCCATTGACTTCCATTGATGTGTTCACATTCATTTAGTGTAGTCACTAAGGTTTTTTGTGATTACCACTTCCTCCTACCCACGAGGTATCTTTTTCATGTAGCCATCACCCAGATCTGTGCTCTGTCTAGTCCACAAGACCACATCTCTCTGACCTTAGTTGAGTCACAAATGACCTCTGTCTAGGGAACGCTTACTCATCATCCATACTCAGCTGAACCACTTCCCTCTTGATGAAGAACTCCCATGCCTCCCTTTTGTGGCCTGTTACAATTAATCACTCCTACCTTTATTCAGCTATGGGACTCAGCTTACAAATACCGCATGTAGTTTTCTACTTTTTATTTAACCTAGATATTTAGAAATTCCTGATTCTAGTCATTACCAACTAGACAATAAGATTCCTAAGAAAGTAAACTATGTATACTCAGTGGTCAGGAGTTTGGGCTCAGAAGTCAGAGACCATGATTCATGCCCCAATTCTACCAATTTCTGGCTGAGCAAATATGGCAAAGTTATGGAGCCTCTCTAAGCTTTTTTTCTCATCTGCCATGAAATTATAGTATTTATCTTTTACGATTTAGTAAAGATTTAAAGAAATCATGCATATCGTAATGCATGTATTTTGGTGACTGACATATAATAAATCCTCAGTAGCTGTTAGATATTTTAATTACTGATTATTTAGTATCTTTCATAGTCAAACACAGTAACACAAGGCAGATGCTCAATACTTCTGGATGAATAACTGAATAAATGAACAAAATTAAGTCAACAAAGAAGAAAAGTCTTTAATTTAAAAAGGGGTTTTCAACTCTTCTTAAGAAACACTGAATATCTAAAACTATGAAAGCACCTTAAGTTTTATGGAGAAATATCCTGCCTCACTGGGAAGGTGATTATATAGGGAAGCTATATCCTTGCTCCTCTTATACAGGCAAGCTGGGTATAAGCAAACGTGAGTGCCTGGCTGAAGAGCCAAGAGTGAATCAGTTTTGCAATGATGTTAAATAAAGAGCATAAATGAGGAGCAAATAGAAAAAATATGTGAAGGAATATGTTGGAAGCTAAATAGTAACTTAGGATTTTTCACATTTTTTGAAGTAAGCTTTAGACCCAATGTAGGGCTCGAACTCACAACCTCAAAGTCAATAGTTGTATGTTCTACTGACTGAGCCAGTCAGGCATCCCTCACATATTTTCTTCAAAATTGAGTATTTATATAGCCCTATTGATAAAGGACTTCAGTATGGGGGGAATAACATTCCCAGGCCAGTGACATCAGTTTTGGCCAATAAGATGTGAGAAGTAGAGACACATGTCACATCTCAGCAGAAGCTTCAAGAGTATATTGTGAGGTCCTTTCATTATCTTTTGCCTCTACCTGACATTTGTCTGGCAGAAATGGAGAAGGAATGTAACAGAGATAGCTAAACCACAACCTTTATCATTGTAAGAATGGAGATTTTGGGAGTTATTACCACACCATAACCCAACAAAATATGACTGACATAGAACTCATCTGGGATTCATTTTTTTTTTTTTTAAATTTTTTTTTTTTTAATATTTTTATTTCTAGGAGAGAGAGAGAGAGAGAGAGACAGCGTGAGCTGGGGAGGGTCAGAGAGAGAGGGTGTCACAGACTGAAACAGGCTCCAGGTTCTGAGCTGGCAGTCAGCACAGAGCCCGACGCGGGGCTCGAACCCACAAACCGCGAGATCATGACCTAAGCGAAAGTCGGACGCTTAACCGACTAAGCCACCCAGGCGCCCCCTGGGATTCATTTTTAAAGCAATTAAATCCTTCTGGAAAATCCCTTGGCAGCTTCCTCTGCACTTGTCACACACACACACACACACACACAGACACACACACACACACACAGACACACACACACAAGTAGCCAAGACTAGTCTGGGCCAGCAAAATCAAGGTACTCACTATACTTTCTACTTACTCTGGAAAACTCAGTAGTTAACAACTGCTACACACCTAGCCAGCAACATTTTGTTTGTGCATGTTCATGCATTGATGAATGTATATGTGCATATGTGTGTGTACACATTGATTTATAAATGACTGCATCTCTAGGTATATAAGAAGGCCTGACTCCTGCTTTCTGGGGCTTACAATATTGATAGAATTTCACATATGAAACCCTGGGAGCATGAACAAGTAGTTATTTCATTACATCAAACACTGCTTTGTCCCATATAGTTAGTGTGCTAAGTATAGAGGATGATGCATACATAGAACATCTTGCTAGATGTGGTTTCTGTTATCAAGGAGATTGCCTCCTAGCAGGAGATATAAATATACACATGATCAGCTAGAAACTATCTCAAGATATAAAGTAACATATACCATAAAGGAGGGTGAAACAAAGTGCTCTGGGAGTTCGCACTCAGGAAAGATTTGGGAAATGTTCCATGATGAAGTAGCTTTTGAAATTGTTGGTTGATGGGAAAAGAGTCATAGTATTTAAGAATGGGCATATGCTATGATTAAAATCACAGAAAGGGGAATAATAACTCATTTTTTGGTTAAAACATGGGACTCTGAACGACTTAAGATATGTATATTAGTTTTCTAGGGCTGCCATAACAAATATCACCAGTTGGGTAGTTTAAACGTTTCCCCACAGTTCTGGGCTCTAGAAGTCCAAGATGAAGATTTCAACAGGTTTGGTTTTTCCTAAGGCCTCTCTCTTGGACTTGAACATGGCCACCTTATCCCTTTCTCTTCATATGATCTTTCTTCTGTGCAAATGCATCCATGATATCTTTTTGAGTGTCTTTTTCTTATGAGGCCACCAGTTCTATCAGATCAGGATCTCATCCAAATGACCTCATCTTAATTACTTTAATCACCTGTTTGAAAGACTTAGCTCCAAATACACTCACATTCTCAGATACTGGAAGTTAGGGCTTCTACATGTGAATTTTGGGGAGACATAATTCAGTCCATAACAAGGTGAATAGACTGAATAAAGCAGAGGCTGCTTGGCAACTGGGAAAAACTGAAAATTTGTGATCAAGAGAAGGACACACAATTAGAATGGTAATATAGATAGATTAAGTGAAGTGTGTAGGACCAGGGCAGATTAAACAGATATTTTCAAATAGCCAGCCAATGACCTGGTTAAAGGTAATATCACTGGGCATGGAAGGAAGAGGATACATATGGGAGGAAATGTAAGACAGGATAAATGATGATATTAAAACTATAATCGATTTTGTTTTTGTGACCCGATGTCTAAATACTTATGGCCACGAAAAGGTAAGAGTCATAAAGAGAATAGATATAGAAGACTCAAAAATAGAAATACAGTCTAGAGGGTGGCCTGGATGTCTCAGCTGATTGAGTGTCCAGCTCTTGGTTTTGGCTCAGTCATGATCTCACAGTTTGTGGGTTCAAGACCTGCATTGGGCTCCGCACTGAGAGCACAGAGCCTGCTTAAGATTCTCTCTCTCCCCCTCTGTCTGCCCCTCTCCTTCTCTCTTTCTCTCTCTCAAAAGAAAATAAATAAACTAAAAAAAAGAAAGAAATACAGTCTAGAGAAATAAAAGAAATCCTGAAATGAGCTATGAAGTCAGAGGAGGTCACTTTTGCTATATCAGTAGGATCTTTACAACTGTGTATGGGGCGAACGAGAGGATATTCTGAGAAAAGGCATTAGATTTGGTAACTACGGGGTGTGCTGACAACCTTATCAGTGTAGAAGAAAGCAGGGGTGAGTTGTGGAGGAAATGGAAGTGGAGGCTGGATAGAAGTTTGATTGCACAGCCCAGGGGAGTATAAAAACAAGGTCTTAAATAAAGTAGAAAACATAATCAAGTTAACTTTGTCATTTAATTTTTACAACACTTTATGAGGTAAAAACTATCATAATTCCCAATGAACAGATGGAGAAGATAAGACATATAGGTAAAATATCATATTTAATGTAATAGAGCTAGTAAATCCAAGAGCTAGATCTGACCTCAGGCATCTAATTCCATAATACTATATTTCACTATTGTTATTTTGTTTCTGTATATAAATCTGTTTGATGGTAAAAAGAAATTCATTTCATGAATTTGTTACACAGCAAAGTGGGTATGTGAGTCCTCATCATAAACAATAAAACAGGAGTAAGTTGAGGGAATTGGTAAAATTTATGTATTTGGATGTTGCAGTATGAGTCAATTCCTACAGGAAAAAGTCATACATATTACACTTTATTGGTGCATTCATTCAACAAATATTTATTGAATATCTACTACATTCCAGGGACTTAACAACAGAAAGTAAAGATATGATGGGGAAAAAACCCATAGAATTGGCCCCAGGATTTACGGATTCTCTAGCTAGTAATGCTTCCAGACCACCAGCAATTTGATAAAGAATAGAGCTAGCTATTTGATATCAGAGGTCATAGATTATAATGAAACTACCTTCACCATTAATGGGACATACAATTCAAGGAAAGTCGTTATATCTCTGATATCCCAGTTTGTCCATCAATGAAATAGAGATCAAATTATAACAGACTTTTATATCTTTGAATAAAAGCTACATTGGAGAGGTGAAGCAATATTAATAAATGAAGATAACATATAATACTGTTTAATAATAAGAAATCTTCATTTTATTTTCATTAGGGAAATATTAATTATTGGATTTGACCCAGGCAGGCTTGTTATTTCAATAATCTTTAGAGGCTTTTATGGTTTTCTCCAGAAGTAATAAAGCTATAATTTATAAAATCAGAATTTAATTGAATAAAAAATCTTACAGTAAGATGTTGCTATGATTGAGATTTAACATGAATGTAATTTAAGGCATTGTTATGACTCTTCAGTAACCATACTTGCCCTTACTTCGTTCTCTCTCTATGTAGCCTTTTACTCTGCTTAAATAATAGATGCTAACAGATTTTGTTGTCTGACCAAATACATTAAAGTATTTCTGCATTTTGAAATCTTGATGAGTATTATTCCATTTTAAAGGTATAATAGAAATATTTTTTCTTACTGCTTATAAATTAGCATCTGCATGTTAATGAAGCAAAAAGTAGCCTTACTGAACAGAATGTAATGAACTTTGGAAAGTAGCAAACTGAACAGAAGAAGCAGCATAGACCACATAGAAACTTCTACCAAATTCATTTAACTTTTTGAAGGGTTTAATTTTTTTAAGCTTATTTATTTATTTTGAGAAAATGAGAGAGGAAAAAGAGAGAGGATGGGGGAGAGAGAGAGAGAGAAAGCACAGGGGAGGGACAGAGAGAAAGAGGGAAAGAGAGAATCCCTAGCAGGTTTTGTGCTACCGGCACACAGCCTGACTGAACCAGGAAATCATGATCTGAACTGAAATCGAGTGGGATGCTTACCTGACTAAGCCACCGAGGCATCTCCAAACTCACTTAATTTTAATACAGTTCCTATATTAGTAAATCAGAGAATAAGGATATCTTGACTTTAGTAGAGCACTCCCTTAGATTTGAACATTTTGATCAGTTAATTAAATAAATAAAAAAGTGTATAAAATTTATAGATGACACCAAACATGAAGGGCTAGTTGCTACAAGAAGTAACAAAATCAAGGTTGAAATTTATCTTCACATATATTAACAAGGTAATCCTAAACCCAAACTACTGGTAAGAAAGCAGTTAGGTTTTTACAAAATGAACTGTACAAGCCTATCTTGGTAGAGAACTTTCTTGGCAAAAATTTATGGGAAAGTGTTCTTATAGTTTAGATTAACCAGTTTTATTTATTTTTTAAAATTTATTTTTTTTATTTTTTATTTTTTATTTTTTTTTAATATTTTTTTTTTTATTTATTTCTAGGAGAGAGAGAGAGACAGCGTGAACAGGGGAGGGTCAGAGAGAGAGGGAGTCACAGACTGAAACAGGCTCCAGGCTCTGAGCTGGCAATCAGCACAGAGCCCGACGCGGGGCGCGAACCCACGAACCGCGAGATCTTGACCTAAGCGAAAGTCGGACGCTTAACCGACTAAGCCACCCAGGCGCCCCAAAATTTATTTTTTTTAATTTAAATCCAAGTTAGTTAACATACAGTGTAATAATGGTTTCAGGAGTAGAATTTAGTGAATCATCACTTACATATAACACCCAGTGCTCATCCCAACAAGTGCCCTCATTAATACCTATCACTCGTTTAGCCCATTTCTCCACCCAACACCCACCAGCAATCCTCAGTTTGTTCTCTGTGTTTAAGTGTCTTATGATTTGTCTCTCTCTCTCTGTCTTTACCTCATTTTTCCATCCCTTCCTGTATGTTCATCTGTTTTCTTAAATTCCACATATGAGTGAAATCATGATATTTGTCTTTGACTGACTTATTTCACTTAGCATAATACCCTCTACTTCAATCCATGTTTTTGCAAATGGCAAGATTTCATTCTCTTTGATTGCCAAGTAACACCACACCTTTATCCATTCATCAGTCAATGGACATTGGGCTCTTTCCATACTTTGGCTATTGTCAATAGTGCTGCTATAAACATTGGGGTGCATGTGCCCCTTCGAATCAGCATTTTTGTATCCTTGGGATAAATACCTAGTAGTGTCACTGCTGGGTTGTAAGATAGTTCTATTTGTAATTTTTTGAGGAATCTCCATACTGTTTCCAGAGTGTGATTAACCATAGTTTTAGACAAATGGCACGAAACAATGTTAATACAGACATAATAATAACAAAGCTAACAGGAATCTGTAGGCCACCCAAATCAAACTATAGGTTCCAGATAATAGAAAAGTGATCATTGCTTTGTGGATCTGGTACTTGATTCAATTCTGAGAAATATTTTAAGTGCCACTGATAATCAAAACCTCATCCACAGACACAGAAGAAGAAATTACAGAATTGAATGTGAATTGTTTCAGGTCATTTATAAGATCCATTCTAGCATTAAAGTGCTATGATTCCAGCAAAGTATAAACTGTTGCAGACCATGCTTACATCAAAGAAATCCCATTAAATACTGTACGTATAATCTTTGATTATATATCAGTACTTCTACAATCTAAGTTTGCATCAAAATTATTATCTTGATAAATTCCATTGTGAATACCACTTCTTACATTAACTCAGGGGAGGCATCTAATCATTTAGGCTTTATAGATAAGATAGAAATATGTTATTTTCTTCAAGAGTCTTAGTTTTTCATCCAGCTTCTATTGTAACAAACCCTATTTTTACACTGAAATTTACATAAAGAGATAAGTTAGAGTTTAAAAATATTCTATGTGTATTTTTGTAGGAAAAAGTATCTATTAGACAAAAAAATCTTTTAAAATTGTTTCTAGGCTAAGTATGAATTGGAATATAAAATAGTTTTTATTCATTTTGTTTTATTTTAGTTATTTATTTAAAAACATTTAATGTTTTATTTATTTCTGAGAGAGAGAGAGAGAGAGCAGGGGAGGGTCAGAGAGAGAAAGAGATACAGAATCCGAAGTAGGCTCCAGGCTCTGAGATAGCTGTCAGCACAGAGACCCACACAGGACTCTAATCCACTGAACCCTGTGATCGTGACGTGAGCCGAAGTCGGATGCTTAACCAACTGAGCCACCCAGGTGCCCCATTTTGTTTTACTATACATCTACTTCATAATTCAAAGCAATGCTTCTCAAACTTTAATGTGTATACAATACACCTGCTGATCTAGGTGAAACCTCAAATTATGCATTTCTAGCTAGTTCTCAGGGATATGCTTCTGCTTCACCCACCACTCATTGACTAGCAAGGATTTAAAGAACTGTACTTTTCTAATATTATCAATTATTCTGAAATAATTTCTGCTAAATATATCATTTAAATTAAAGAAGTTATTTTCAAAAAGGAAAAAGAAACTTTGCAATTTTTTGTTCCTTGAAAGTCTTCTTTACATTACTCTCTTTTCCTTTGAAAATTTAAGGCATTCTTCCTTCCTCCTCCACCTCAAAGGTGAGGCCCTTCCTTTGCCCAAGGGCTCACCAGCTTGCCTCTCATTCAGTGGTTGCCATTCCAGCCCCACTTTTCCTCAGTTCCCTGCTACTCCCTTTGGTTTTATGCTGTACTCTTTTCCATAGGCCTTTGAGGTTATTATGGACAGAAAGTTGGTGTTCTACCCAGATTCATATGCTTAAATCTTACCCCAAATGTGATGTGTTAGGAAGAGGGGTCTTTGGGGGGAGGTGACAAGGATAGTACCTTCATGAATAGGGTTAGTGCTCTTCTAAGAGTTTTGATAGAGCTTCCTTCCTCTGTTCTGCTCTCCATTATATGAGTTTGCAACTGGAAGAGAGACTTCACCTTGCTGACACCCTGAGGTTGGACTTCTAGCCTCCAAAAAAATTTGTTTTTGTTATTTAGATACCACCTAGTTTACGGTACTTTGTTATAGCTGCCTGAACTAAGACAAAGGTCTTCTATATACTTCTCTAATTTCCTTTTCATAAAGTATTGAATTTTGTGGATATATGAATTACTCAAAAATCTTCATCCCAACCCACCTTAAAATCCTGACCTATATAAAAAAAACAAAACACAAGAAACAAAACTTCTTGCTGTGACTAGTCATGCTTCTGACCCATACAGAACCATGAATGAGAAAATTTGGGACAGCACCCACTCCATTTCACATGCCTTCTCTGTTCCTCTAAACTTCTTTCCAGTAGGTAGTGTAGAATGACTTCCTTAAAGGCAGAAAATTTAACGTAAAACTCACTGTGGACTTCAATACTTGTTTGCTTCTGAGGAACAAAAGCTCAAGGTCCAATTTCATACAACCTTCTATCTATTAGTGATTTCATCTAAGTCAGCCATTCTTAACTTGCAATGCTATTGGAATCACTTGGGAAGCATTAAAAAACATTGATTCCTAGACTCCAAACCCATTCCAGAGTCTCATTCCATTAGGAAGGGTCTGAGCATTGGTATTTTACAAAACATGTTTAGGTGATTTTATTAACTTAACTTATCTCACTTTCATTCTAAACTTTCTCATTTTTATTTCCAAGACATCTTTTTTTACTCATGTTAAAGCATCTCTTCTTCATAAGGGTTTTTCAACCTCAGCAATATGGACAAATCTTTGTTGTGAAGCTATGTTGTGGAGGTTCCTCAGAAAATTAAAAATAGAACTAACATATGATCCAGCAATTCTACTTCTGGGTATTCATCTGGAGAAAGCAAAAATACTAATTAAAAAAGATATATATGCCCCTACGTTCACTGCAGTATTATTTATACTAACCAAGACATAGAAACAACATAAGTGTCTATTGATAAATGAATGGATAAATATATTGAGGTATATACACAGTATATAATATATAATATTCACACATAAATATAATGGAATATTATTTAATTAAAAAGAATAAAAAAGAATAAAATCTTGTTATTTGCAGCAACATGGTTGGGCCTTAAAGGCAGTATGCTAAGCAAAATAAGTCAGAGAAAGACAAATACCATATGATCTCTCTTATATGTGTATTCTAAAACACACACACACACACACACACACACACACAAATAGACACTCATAGCTACAGACAACAGATTGGTGGTTAGCAAAGGTGAGTCATAGGGGTGAAGGAAAAGGGTGACTTTTTAAAAAAATTAATTACATTGAATAATAATGTATTAAAAAAGAAAATTAGAAATATTCCAAAATCAAGTACAGCATCTGCACTTACTAATGATGCCACTGCAAATTGGTACATCTTAAAAGAAAAAAAAATAAATCTTTTTAAAACCTGTACTTTTAACTCATTATATAGCCAGTTCAAATCATTCTATCATAACCTTTAAATGTAAACCTGAAGATTTTAGCTTGGCAGTTTAAAAGCACATTTTAAGTTTGCCCCCATCTGCTTTTCTAACTTTACCTTCCATGAAAGATATTGGATTAGTGTGCTTTACAAACACCTTTTGTTGATGAGTCCTCAGTACAATTAAATCTTGCAGTTAAGCCTGACAAAGTATTGTTGAATTGTGTGTGTGGCAGGGGTGGGGGATGGTGTACATTAGGCTTAAGTACCACAAAATAAATACTACAGAGCCAGTCCTTGTCTGGGCTCCCTGGATCTCCTATGGTTTGGAAGAGCACAAGGGAAGACCAGTGACCACCCCATTCGACCCTCGCTCCCACCTCCCACCGCCCACAGAGTAATTTAATCTTGGTCTATCGATGAACACATCTGATCTGATGCATATCTTGATTTTCACATGTTGCTGCACTGCCCTGCTCAGGTCAGTTTTGCTTCTTCCCTTCTTCACCTAAAGCATTTAAATTTACTGTCATTTAAGTTCCACTAAATTCATGAATTATTCTCTAGTCACTTCCACCCAATGAGATCTCTCTCTTCACATTCTTACCCTCATTGTACAACTCTCATAATGGTTGCTTAACATATTTTACCTTATATGAAACACACAGGCTATTTCTTAATCAATATACTAGAATTTTCTTACCATTGATTTAACCAACTTCATGGATTAAGTAAACTCTTACCTTGGTGAAACTTATTGATTGCTCTCTAACACCTACAGAATTTTAAGAGGCTATATAGGATTTTCTCTGGCTCATCCACTTACTTTTGCTTTCACAAGTGGAGTTGTTTGCTTAGCAGCAAAATTATTTGACATTATTTATGCCAGTTGAATTTGTTTAGGTATATAAGTAAATTATTTCTCTTAACATTGAAAATGAATGCCAATAGACAGAGTCATTGCTATGAAAACTTAGATGCTTTGAAAAAAATTCAAGTGACTTGCTGTGAATTAGGTGTGGCAGCAAAACAATTCAAAACAGTTGTTGATATTGATGAACAACTTTCTTTAAGATTTACTCCACTTTAAGGAAATGAAAGCTGGGCATTTGCAGTCAGGGTATTATAGATGAGAAAGAATGAGAGGAATTCCCATCAGTGGGCCAGGACACAAATGCAAGTTGTTGATTCTACACCAAAAGATTGGCACAGTAATGTGTGTTTACATGTTTAGGGATAAAATATTTAAGGTACTCATGCAATTCTTTATTATGATCCCCTGCTTTTGAAGACTTAGTCATATTTTTAAAGAAAACATCTGTTACTTCTTCAAATTAATAACTGTAGAAAGCCTTGTAATTATCACAATATACTAAAGTAAGTTTTACTTTTCTTTGGAGATGACATTGTATTTCAAAACGCTTTGCCCTGTGTACTTATTAGTGATATGTTTTCATTATTCAAGTGTGGATTCAATTCTTTTGAATTAGTTAAATGTCAATGGAAGCTACTTTTGCAAATAAAATAGTGATCATGCTGGATAATACCAGCTTCAGGCAAAAAAGGAGGTATAACTAGATAGGAAATTGATCGCTTTTTCTTATAAATTGTCTCAGAAGGCAAGTGAAGAGGTAAGTTCCCCAAACGTTATTAGGATTTTAAAATATAAAGTGGTAGTAGATGAATAAAGGTACCCATTAGCTATAACTCTTGGAAAGTTTTATATTCTTTTAATCAGTGATTTTTAAAAATTCTCAAACTTTATATTATATAAAATTTTATTTGCATCATCTTACTCAGTAATTTTTTCCATTAATGGTTAAAATTCTATTTCTGGCTATTTACAACATAGATTCAAAGATATCAAAGGTAAGATCATGTCTTAGAGTTCCTCTAATGTTATCTACAACAAAGTACTTCAAATAAAATGCAGTCCTAGAATTTTTAAAACTTTGCTGGGTACAAGTTGGGAAAAAATGTCACCTAAAAGGTTTTTTTTTTTTTTTTTTTTTTTCAAAACTCCATGAAATCCCTTTTGGGGCAGACTGTTCTTGTATTCTGGGAAAACTACCAACTAGACTTTCTATTACGAGAATATCAAACTGCCACCCTCTTCTGAAATGGATGTAACTAGTCAATTGTATCTCTAAGGAGTTTAACTGTTCCATCAAGTAACAAAGGTTATTTTATGGGGTACCCAGAGTTGCATTGCTCTCTGGAAATAATGATGCCTATAGAGACAGGTTTGTAAGTATGGAGAAAGCATGCTCTCTATATCTAAAGACTGTTGCTGACCCTTAAAGAAGTAATCATACTTCCTTTACTGGTGTGTACAACTCCTGGCAGGAATTTAGAGGCTGAAGATCAGCAGCAGAAGGATTATTTGCAAGGGACCTTTCAACAGTCTGTATAATGAGTAATAATGCTTTCAGACTCAGGTGATAGCATTTAGAGTGAGATTGGAGGGTGCATATACTTGAATGATGTTCTCTTTATCTTTGTCCAGAGCCCAGGACCAGACGAATATCTCAGGGGTTGGCTACATTGAGATAACTGAAATCAGCAGGATCACTGGTGTTCTCAGGGGAGCTGTGGTACTACAGACAGATTCCCTTATGAGAATGAAACACTGTAGGTAGATTTAATCTTGAGCACATGTGGGTGCTCTGGGGACTCTATGAAATAACTGGACTATAGTTGGCTAATCCTTGGTGGGCACGGAAGGGATGAAATTGTCATAGTTTGGGCTTTAATAAAAGTTATATTTTTATTTCATACACAAAATCAAGTGAAGCCTAACTTTGAGATTACACTTTACCATTTATTTTTAACATATTTTAGTCACTTGCTAAAGGGAAATCATAACACTATTATTTCTTCCACTTAAATACTTAAAGGCACACAGAAGTTTTTCCTAAGGATGTAAGACTGTGTCTTAAACTTAGATAAATTCCATAGGAATGGGAAAGCTGTCTGTGAAGTAGGAATATTCCGAATCCAAAGTAATGTGACCAAGGAGTACCTGACAAGTGAAATATCAATGGAGAAGATAAAAGGGATAAATGCTGTGGAGGTAGGCTGTCCTGAGTGGAAAGCTTGCTTGTGCTTCTTACTAAAATAGGAAAAACTATGTATCCTTGTACCTCACCTTCCTCCTTCATAAAATGAGTATAGCAAGAGTACCTACCAGGAGGCTTTACAGATCTCGTCAACAATCTCAAGTATAGCTCAACTCCTGGAGAAATTTGTACTGATGGTATTATGTTGCCCACCAGGACATTACTTGTCAAAGAATACTTTAAACGGGCAAGATCTTGGATGAATCCTTATTTATAAGAATAGCACTGAAGAAACCATGGGTCTCAATTCTAGCTTTGGATCTCCTGCAGCTGTGAAAACTGGTTTTAATATTTTACTTCACTGCAGTGTAAAAGTCTCCTTCTTCAATTATGTGTTTGAATTAGATCAGGTTTTCTTAAAAATGGAGTTATTTGTGTCTCCCCCCAACAATACAAAATTAACATTCTCTAGCTCCATAGACTATGAAGTAGGTAACTTTGGGGGGCATTGTACAATATACTGTAGGAACTAATTACATTACTTTATTTAACTGCAAAGAGTTACGTGGAAATTGAAGCCACTATTGGATAGCTACTTGGCAGAAATAACCCTTCACTATGGAGGTGGGAACAGGAGAGCTAGCTGACTGCCACACTCCTCCAGAGGGTTGTCACAAAACTTGAGATGATAGGTGTAAAGATGTTTAACATAGTGCCTTGCTTATGTAAACCCTTGATATACCATATCTATTATTATTCTGTTCACTTTGTTGTTCATTTGCACTATTCCTCTTTCTTTACTCTGTATATACTCTCTGTTTTACTACTTTGCTCTTGACTCTTTTGGGTTAAGGGTTAACATTGAGAAGTATTTTCCAAAACAAACTCTTTTGTTTTTTTTTTTTTTATTTGTTTGTGCTCTGTGGTACTTATTATATGAGAGCTAGTTATGGTGTAATAATTAAGAACACAATTCCCATGCCTCAGTGTCTTCTATCGAAAAATGAGAGTGGAGCACCTGGGTAGCTCTGTCAGTTAAGTGACTGACTTGGCTCAGGTCATGATCTCACGGTTCATGAGTTTGAGCCCCGTGTTGAACTCTGTAATGACAGCTCAGAGCTTGGAGCCTGCTTTGGATTCTGTGTCTCCTTCTCTCTCCCTGCCCCTCCTGGAGAGTGCTGTGTCTCTCTTTCTCTCAAAAATAAAAAAATTTTCTTAAGTGGGGGTAAATATAATATTAGCATCCTCATAGGATAGTTATGAAGAAGAAGCATGCTTAGAACCGTGCTAGAAACATAGTAAGAATTCAATAAACACAGTTAACTCTGGAATCCTTTTGATAGAGAGCTTACTAGAGGTAGGATCAGAGATCAAAAACCCCATACTCTTGGCCCCCATTTGACAACTCTCAGCAGCCACTGAAACCTTAAGTCACTCTTAAGAGATTATAGACATAGTTTAAGTCACTATAATAGATGATTCTGGATGTCCCATCCAGCATAAAAGTGCTATGACTTTTGAAACTCTTCAAAGATGCAGAATCTTAATCAATTAACAAGGATCTGCCATGTCTCCTCTGTTGGATAACTCATCTCTATGTTGGCTATGCTTCTCCATTATAATTTTGCACAAAAGTACCCTAAAGCCCTATTGTAAGATAATTCAGTTTTGTTATCATTTATATCTCATCCACTTTTCAAAAATGATTTAATGCAGTTTATTATGCATTTTATGGCCAGAACTTGTCCTGTGAAACAAGTTTCACAGTATAATTACCTTCTGTATAGAATATATTCCATCCTATTCCATCCCCCAAAGATGGATATAACCTTCTAAGTTCATTTCACCACTCACTGATATATCACTACCCACTATTGGAAAAAAAATATTGCCTTGCATGAATTTGGGGCTTATATTATACCTTGTTATATTATACCTGTGTTTTTTTCTGAGGAAATTCCTGGAAGGAATTCTTAGAAGCCTACCCCAGACTTATTGAATCAGAAACTCTGGGTGTAAGACCGAGCAATCTGTGTTTTAACAAACATTCCAGGTGATTCTGATGCACTCGAAAGTTTGAGAAGAACCAATTCAAGAAAGCAGCATTTCTTTGCTGTTACATATGCAACAAGGATCTCAAAATAGAAGTAGAAATAGTTTAAGACATGTGGAATGGAAAGAAAGTGCTATATAAATTGTAGATTCTCAGCCAAAACCATTGAATAAAAGCAGGAATTAGAATTTTTTTATTTGACACCATTTGTGTTTCCAAATTTACTTTAAAAAATGACAATAAAAATACACTAATACCTAGACTGATACTCTATGCCCTTGGACATTCAATACATATTTGTTGGTATTTTGGAACTAATTAAAGTTTATTATGATTAAAACCAAAACACAAAATAGTCTACCATTAATCAGGGGCATTTCAATTCACAGTAATCTTTTTCTTAATCCCCACTTCATTCATGGTTAGACTGTCCTCTGCAGCCATTCTGTACAATTGGATACCACCTAGGCACATTTGATTGGACCAGGAAGAACACCTGACTTATTCCAGCCCAGATTCTCCCATTCATGAATTTAGGGTTGGGATTCATAGAGATTTATTCATTCCATCTTTATGTAGCTGGACTTGAAACATATAAATTCAGGAACTAAAGAGTGGCTAAGTTTTTCCCCATGTACCTTTAAAAGGGAGAAATCTGGTCTACAGAAAGAGTGGGGAAAGGCACCAAGAGGAGCAGAATATTCCATCAGGCTCTAAGTCAAAGATTGTAGCTCCTTCCTTGAGAATCTTGGCATTCTGGCCTTAGGGTCATGACTCCTGAAAAATCTTCTAATAAAAACTGCTTTCAGCTAAAGCCAGCTCTGGTTAGTTTCTCTCATATGCAACCAAACACTCAAACCATAGGCTGTTTGGCTTGATGATTTTGAGGACACTAAGAGAAAGAAAGATGAATTTTCTGGCACATGAAAATCCATAGAAGTTCACATGTAATGAATGGGAGATAAACAGAAATATTAGAGACTTTCACTTAAAGTCAATATTATATTTTCAAAATATCTAATAGTATTTGAAGGTTTGGTGTCCAATTCTGCTGGCTTTTATCTCTCGCCTTCTGTTTCCTCTTCACAGGGGTAAAGTTTCAGACATTTCCTCTAGAAAGCTGTTGATGTTGTTTTAGTCTTCTGCTTTGTATTATTACAATTATTTGACATTTGTGAGGTATTCATAGTGTTCCAAAAGCTGTTCAGAATTTTTATTTTATTATTATTTTTTAAATGTTTTATTTATTTCTAAGAGAGAGAGAGACAGACAGCGTGAACAGGGGAGGGTCAGAGAGAGAGGGAGTCACAGACTGAAACAGGCTCCAGGCTCCGAGCTGGCAGTCAGCACAGAGCCCGACGCGGGGCTCGAACCCACGAACCGTGAGATCATGACCTAAGCGAAAGTCGGACGCTTAACCGACTAAGCCACCCAGGCGCCCCCAGAATTTTTAAAACAAAAATTTCAGTCCCCTTTAAGCAAAGCACTTGTCCACATTTATAACCCAAAGTCAAGGACTTATATGCTGGTAGAGAGAAACAAAGGATCAAGGCTGTCACTTAATTTTGCCTGTGTCTTTGCCAAACAAAATGTTTCACTGTAAAAGAGGCATGAATCACACATGAACTCAAAATTTTGCAATCAGATATAAGATAGAGAACTAAATTAAATGGGTTTTAAAGCGGAGTTAATGCATTACTAATTAGGGTTTTTTTTGTTGTTGTTGTTGTTGTTGTTTCTCAAGGTTAAATATAGAAATTTTCACACCAAAGAAACTCTCACTAAGTAATCCCTACCAATATATTTCAATTTATGCGTTTCACAATTTTTTAAATGTTTTTATACTTATTTCTAGGAGAGAGAGAGACAGTGTGAGCAGGGGAGGGTCAGAGAGAGAGGGAGTCACAGACTGAAACAGGCTCCAGGCTCTGAGCTGGCAGTCAGCACAGAGCCCGACGCGGGGCTCGAACCTCCAAACGCGAGATCATGACCTAAGCGAAAGTCGGTCTCTCAACCGACTAAGCCACCCAGGCGCCCCTGTTTCACAATTTTTAATGAAGTATGCAACTTATTTTTTAAATGTATTTTATTTTTTCCATAAAAGTCAAACCCACAAAACCCTTTATGGCAATCTACTTACATGGATTGAGGTGAAATATTTATTTAAAATAATATGAGACAAAAAAATTGTGTTTCTCTTAACTTGATTTGTGGGTATGTATATGTGTGCACACACGCATACACACACATTTTATTATTAAAGTACTGAATGAAAAAGCTGAGCTACTTTTAGTTTTCCCTTGAACGATATACATCTATAGATATTCGAATAAGGTCAAAGCCTTAAAAAATACACTGGGGCCTGCAACTCCATCTACTGACCAAAAGTTACCATAACATCCTGAGACACGCAAAGACACACACACACACACACACACACAGACACACACACACACAGTCTCTCTCTCTCTCTCTCACTCTCTCTCTCTCTCTCTCTCTTTTTTTTTTTTTTTTTTTTAAGAGCGAGACGAGGAGGGACAGTGGGAAGGGGACAGAGGGAGAGGAGCAGAGAGAATCTTAAACAGGCTCCATGCCCAGTGTGGGGGTGACGTGGGCCCCGCTCGGAGCTCCATTTCACCACTGTGAGATCGTGACCTGAGCTGAAATCAAGAGTCAGAGGCTTAACCCACCGAGCCCCCCAGGCGCCCACTCTCTCTTTCTAACATCTGACCTAACTACTAGTGGCTCTTTTCATTTCATGCTATAATAACCTCTGTCTGCTCTGCAGCAAGTGGCGTGAATCATATGTCCAAATTTGATCTGACATTATGCTGAAAATACAGTTAGCACAGAATGGACCATTTACTACACACATAGTATATACTTTACAAACCACAAGTAGCAATATAAATAACCAAATGAGTGAATTGCCTTGGCCACATACAGGTGAACCGATGGAGAACTGATCTTTATGATGGTGTACATGCTCCACAACAAATTTAATACATTTTAATGAAAAAAAATGTTATATCACTGAATATAAGTTCCAACCATGTATAGGCCTCTCATTATGACAGTATTAAACCGTATCCCAGTGACATCAAAATAATGAAATGCCTGTAAGGTGTCCCTCTTCTATTTATTTGCATATTTTAACCAGAAACAGGAGGAATAATAAATGATAATGAAGAACCATTTATCCCCCAAAGATTCAATAGCCTCTTGTCCCATTATACTACATAATCATTAATTTTAATTGCTTCAGATTTGTAACCTATATGGATAAAATTAAATCCATTCCAACAGGTGAGAAAAATAGACGAAGATTACATAAACAGAAATAACTTGCAGGCTATTTTTTAACAAATAAACACAAGCATTGCTGTATTATTTGGCTTAAGGGTCTAAGGTAAATATTTGGGTTCTTATAATAAACAGAATTTTAGATGATATTCATGCCATTAATATATTCTTGTCTTTCTGCAGCTATGAAAATGAAAGAATGTATTAAAAACTACCACAACATACTCTGAGAGTGTGTTAAAGCTATACATTTACTGTTTAGCATAAAAAAATCACCACAATATCTATTTCTGGACAAATTCATCATCATATTTTAAAAAGATAAATCTATTTCTTTTTAAAACTTTTTTGAAGTTTATTCATTTTAGAGAGAGAGAGAGGCAGAGTGTGAGCAGGGGAGGGGCAGAGAGACAGGTAGACATAGAATCTGAAGCAGACTTCAGTCTCTGAGTTGTCAGCACAGAGACTGATGCGGGGTTTGAACCCACAAACCATGAGATCATGGCCTGAGCCAAAGTCAGACACTTAACCAACTGAGTCACCCTGGTGCCTCCCAAAAGAGATAAACCTATTTTACTTATGAAAATACTTTTTACATGGACATTAATGTTTGATTTTCTGGCAGTTAGACCATAAATAAGTATTTTATTCTTAAATCACTTAAAATAAAAAATAATTAAAAGAGTCACCAGTGCATTGGTTGAATTAGAAATTTCTTAGCTTAGTGCAGGGTGGTACAAAAAAGCTTTCTCCACTTCATATCTCTATACCTCTGCCCTGAGGTCCTATGCACAACTTCAGGGCCAGAGTCATGATTATCTAGCACAATGATTTTCCATTTGAGTTCTGACACGTTATTGAGTCATAAATCATTTTAATGG
The DNA here is from genome assembly GCF_003009895.1 of Hyaena hyaena. Taxonomy (NCBI): domain Eukaryota; kingdom Metazoa; phylum Chordata; class Mammalia; order Carnivora; family Hyaenidae; genus Hyaena; species Hyaena hyaena. The sequence continues at coordinate 444,558 of NW_024081388.1, read as the reverse complement.
GTCACCACCAGATTTTTAAAAAATTAAATAGAGAAACATAACTTAAAAGACTAGAGTTTCTTGTGCTAATAAAAGTAAATATGGTTTCACAACATTTATATATTTTGTATTTATACATATATATTATATGTCTATGAGTAGTATACAAACATATATACATATAAATGAATATGCATATGCATATACATAACATATTAACAAACATGAATATACATATGTATAATGTGTGTGTGTGTGTGTGTGTGTGTGTGTGTGTTCTGGGAAATGATAAATTTATTTCATACTATAAGTTGTTGGCATAAAGTCAAAAATCTTTGAAAGTCACCATTCAAGTGAGAGCAACTGCTGACAGCCAGGCAAGAAAAAGTATATAGGCAGACTGTAGGACAGTGTTTCTTAAAGTGTGATTCTCAGACTACTTGTATCAGAATTACCGGATCCTAGGCTCCACTGAAAGCCTACTGATCAAGTACCTCTGGTGTTGAGCCTATTCATGGAAAACTGGTTCTTCAGGTAATTCTTCTGTGTCCTGGTATTTTTGGTTTATTATACTAGAGAACATCTTCACACTGAGAGGGGGTGTCTAGAGCCTTCAATATGTACAAAAGAATTATTTCTTTTCTATTTTCTACTCCATTCTAAATCTGTGATGTCCAATACAGTAGCCACTGGCTACCTATGGATATTTAAATTTATATTTAAATTAATTAAAATTTAGTAAAATTAAAGAATCATTTCCCAAGTGACACTATCACCAGGTGCTCAAGACACATGTGGCTAGTGGCTACTTTATTGGGTAGTGAAGATATGGAATATTTTTATCATCTCAGAAAGTTCGATTGGACAGCCCTGCTCTAGAGGTTTTCAATAAATTATGGAATTTGGTACATCATGTTTTGACACTGAATACATTCATAGATCTAAGATATTGAATCACATACAATTTCTAAAATGTATATAAGTCACAGGGACAATATATTTTTATTGATTTTAAAATATTTTCTGTTAGATTACATCAGTTATTAAGATTTTTTTAACATTAAAAAATCAACATATGGACAAGATTTTTTAACATTTAAAAAATCAACATATGAACAAGGGATAAATAGATGGAGCATGGAGGAATTTTAAGGAGTGAAAGTAATCTGTATAATACTATAATGGTGGACATACGTCATTGTACATTTGTCCAAATCCACAAATGTACCATACCAAGAATAAACCCTAAAGTAAACTTTGGACTTTGGATGGTAATGATGAGCCAATATAAGCTCATCAGTTGTAACAAATGTGTCACTTTGGTGTAGTATGTAGAAAATGGAGAAAGCTATATGTGCGTGGGAGCTGGGAGATCATGGAAAAGCTTTATACTTTCTGCTCAGTTTTGCTGTAAACCTAAAACTGCTCTTAAAAATCAAGTTTATTAAAAATAAATATATGCTTAGAAAAATATTTTTTAATGTTAATTTATGTATTCATTTTGGAGAAAGAGAGTGAAAGCATGCACAAGTGGGGGTGGTGGGGAGAGAGAGAGAGAGAGAGAGAGAGAGAGAATCTGAAAGCAGTCTCCATGCTCTGAGCTGTCAGTGCAGAGCCTGAGGTGGGGCTCAAAACCATGAACCGTGAGATCATGACCTGAACTGAAGTTGGGCACTTAACCAACTGAGTCACCCAGGCATCCCAGAAAACATACTTTAATGAGAAAATAAAACAGACTCAAAAAGCATTCTTTATATTCTCATATTACATACTATTTTTAATAAAAAATAAAAGTATATATTTTATTAGATTACAATATTTATGAATATTCATAAGTATACACACATTTCATATCAAACAGCTGTGAGTTGTTTACTAATTTTTCCTTTAAATTATTATCTCAAGAAGGCACATACTGCTTGAACTGCTATCATAATCAAGTTGCCAATAGAGTAAACAACTTTCATGATACTAGCTGCATCAAATAATATTCAAAATAGATTAAGACCCTCTGAAAAATAAAACTTCAAGGCAATGGAACATTGCAAACTGAAATTGTTATACAAGTCATAAGAATTTGCATATTCATTTGTAAAACTTTTCAAACCAGTTGCAATCTTAAATATGTTTGTATCAAACAAAATGTATTCTTTATAAAGGTATTGTTGACCTATCCCTTTTAACATGTGTTCACTCATGATAGGAAAGTAAAGTAAATAATCAACAAGTAGAATCTAGATGAGGGAGAAAGGTAATATAAGCAGTAAGTACATGGAGAAAATTGTTAAGTTGCCTAGCACCCTAAAAACTCAGAAATAAAGGAAGTCACATTTTCTAGTATAACTGTATAATCATCCAGTGGAGTCTGCTGCGACTCATTGTTGGTGGCCTATTTAACAGCCATTTTTACTTTTTGCTTGTTAGGCGTCCTCCACTCTCATCCTGGGCAATGTGCCCAGCCACTGAGAATGGATCATGAGTGTTCTAAACCAGTTATGCCAATCCAATTTTTCCATGCCAGTAATTTGTCTAGAATTGATCTGGTGACCCAGGTCTGCTGAAAGAGAAGTAAAGTGTGAGGGGTAGCTTAAATGAGGTGGGGTGCCAGAATGGTTCTAATAAGACAGGGCTCCAAGATGAAAGAAACTTGTTGTCACCTCTCCCTTCCTGGTTTGTGTGATGTTCTACAAGGACTTGAGGCTGTGAGGATCATGAGATGCAAAACCAAAACACTGAGCCTGAAGGCAAGGTAGGGTGGGAGAGGAAGGTTTTTGATGAATTAGTTGAATTGTTTGTTACACTTGTTACACTTGCCCCGAGACTACAAATTCTCAGGCTTCTTTTTAAATGTCTTTACACTTTAAGCTAAGGTGAATGGAATTTTTGGTTACTTTTGGCTAAACATTGTCTAACTATTATAGTGGGTAAGAATAAAGGTATGCAAAGTAATATTAAAGTTACAAAAGGACTCCTAAATTAGACTATAACTTGACTCAATGCATCAATCTAATTTAAAAAAGGATGTGTCAATCATAAAAGAGGCTGGTCAGGCATGGAAATATAGAAAAAGAAATGGAGAAAAACATAAACACTGACTCCTTATTCAAGTACTTCTCATGGGAGAGAGAATTTTTGGCAATAGACTTGAAGTATTATGATCCTGTTGTCAAAGTTATCTTTATAGTGGGCAGGGGTTTTTCAAGCTTTCTTAGCTGAAGAGTGTTTCTTAAGAAAAATGAACTCAGACTTTTGAGTACAGCATGTGACTTCCCATGTATATTTGCCTAAAGGTAAGGAATGTGTAAGTCATGCTGATGCTAATGCTGTGTAAGTCATTGCCAATGTGACTGTTGGGTTCTCATTCCAGGCTACAAAGGGCTTTATATCTCATGCCCTGCAGGCCTTGTTAATAAGTAACAACTGGGAAAGATGTGACAGAATGAAGTTGGCTGAATGCAATCATGGTGACTTCACCAAATTAAGTGTCACTTCAGGAAGATTCTTGCCAATCAGCTGGCTAGTCACTCCTGACTTATCTTGCTGTCAACATTTTAAGTGAGAAAAACAAAAGTGGATTGGGCAACAGAGATGGAACCCCAGAACAAGGCTGAGAGGTGATGAAGTGAGATGATGGGGACAGTGGATGGAAATGTCAGGGAAGTGAATAAGATGCTGAGGAGAGAGTAATGGTACTGAAGGACAAGAAAAAGAAAAGAGGATGTTAGAGAAGGAAGGAAGTTAAAGTAGGGTTGATCAGTTGAATTAGAAAGGTAAGAGATAAACATTATTTAGGGATTAATAAATTTTCAAAACAGAACTATTGGTATATCGAATTCAGAAAATTTGAGCAGGGAAGAAAGTAGAGAAGACATGGTTAACTTCTACCTGGATGCTATGCTTCCAGAAAGCATTCATAATTACTGGAACAAATATTAGTATTCCTTGGAAGTTGTGATAGGTAGACTTGTACTAAGAAGGTAAAGTGTTTCCACCTCAGTTCTTCCAGTTAAAGTAAAAGTAACCTGCTTTTTTTCTTCATCTATTCTAGAACTGGCTGAAAATAGTGGCTATGAGAAGCCCTACCAAGAGTCTATGAAACTACATTTCAAAAGTGTGCCTATTTGGTAATTGGGTATCTTTTTACTTGAGGTGGTAGAAAAATGTGAGCCTACCCAGATTGAAGCCGTACATCTTTATCTAGTCACATTATCTGAGCAGAAACTACTAGCTTTAATAAAATGAAAATATACTTTAAATCACTGGCATTGATAAGGAAAAGCATTTGGGATATTTGACAGTAAAGCCATGACTAATTGACAATCTCATTAATTCTCAAATCAAGTGAGAATTAGGAAGTAAGACCTTCCTTTACTGATAAAACCAAAAAGAATTATTAAGTCAATTGCTAAGTCCAACTGAATCACAGTATGGCATATTCTCAATGCAACAATATAATTATAAATAACTACAGGCCAGAGCTGGGTCTGCACATTGCCCTTTGCACAGCTTCAGGAGGAGAACACAGAATAATTGTTTTATTGGTGAAAAGAAAGGGAAAAGTGATGATGGTAGTGTTGTAGATGAAATTATTTTACTAAAGTAAGCTGGATTAACAGATAGGAAAGGAATGGTAAACAAACAAAACATTGAAGTCATGTCAATTTTTAAAGACTTCTAGATTCAAGCCTTTGTATTTTTTATATGATAATTCTTTCCACACTTTTGTCAACCCTCCTATATTGAGATTAGTGCTAAATGGAAATCAAGCGAGGGCATTAAATTCCCTTTTCCAACTGCAAAATACAAACGGTGATCTCATTTTCCCAATTGATAGCATCCTCACAGTTGATTCCCTCTGATTTGGATTTCTTCATTCAATGACAGGGCCAAAGTCAATTTGAAGTAACATCTGAACTAATTAGTGACAAGAGCAGTTTGACTCTTTCCTTTGTTACAAGTGCCATGTTAAAGCTCTGACCTCTCTCTGTTAGGCTGAAGAAGTAGGACTTGAATTAGACCAATCCCCAAAGAACATTGTTAGCAGTAATTTCAGGAAGATTCTCTTCAATTTTCTGTATTACCTGCTTCTAACATCCACTTTCAAAATCTAGGCAGTTTTGCCCAAAATGTTGTTTGCTCAACCTTATGGGAGCTGTACAAAGTGGGTTTCAGAGTAATTTCTTTGCCTTTTATCTTTCCAAATATTTGTAATTTCTTCCAATCTTTGCTTATTTTGACTGAAGCAAAATACACTAGAACAGTAAGAAGGCTTTACCGAAATGTCATTAAGGGATCTACTCTAAGACTTGAGCTATACTAGCAGTTCTAAGGCACAAGATAAAGTCAGTAATCTGAGGAAGACTGCTCACTGCGCGGCTCTGTCATGCCCCAGGATCACTCAGACATTTGGTATTCTGGAGGAAGGAATTTGTCTGGCAATTGGAGAATTGTCCATATATGACCAAGAGACCTGATTCCAACAGTTAAATCCTCTATTACTTTGCTAGGGCTATTGAAACAAAGTACCATAAACTGAGTGTGCTGAAGAACAGAAATGTATTGCTTCACATGTTTGGAGGCTATTAAGTCTGAAATCAAAGTGTTGGTTCCTTCACTTCAAAGTGTTGGTTGAAATCAGAAGGTTGGTTCCTTCTGAAGGACTGTGAGGGCAGTATCTATTCCAGAACTCTCCTGGCTTTAAATGGCCATTTTATCTCCATATCCCTTCACATCACCTTCCCTCTGTGCATGTGTCCTAATTTCTCCTTTTTATAAGGACACCAGTATATTAGATTAGCCAATATTTAGCTCAGTAGCATTAGAGTTTGCAGAACCTAGTATGGGTTACTAATGTGGTCTTGTTCCCTTGTTTTACATATGCAGAAATACAGACTCTGAGATAAACTCCCAAAAAGAGAAGTCCTAAAGTCTAAAATCTCTGGTTATTTGGCTGAATAAAAACACATAATAAATCAGCAAAGCCAGGACCCAAAGTCAAGTTATTGACCCCAGGTACTCAACTTCCACACTGCCACAGGGCTTCGTCATATACCCAAGTACTCTTGGAGGGTTTCAGTTAAACTTGATTTACCTCTAAGAAGATTTGCTTATACAGAAGAACTGGGATCATCACATTGTTTTGTTTCTAATTGAGAAACATCCTAGTCCTAAGACATCCGCTAGTCCCATAACATCAAATCTTAAGATCTGTGACAGTAACCTGGGGAGCTTGTTAAAGAATTCAGACATTTATTTTACAAGTATTTGTTGGAGTACCTTCTGCAAATATAGCAGTGAACAAAGCAGAGAAACAATCCTGTGCTAGTGGAATTTCAATTTTAGCAGAAACAGATGCTGAATGTTAAAAATAAGTAAGGAAATAAATAATATGTGACACTGCTAAATACTTTGACACACATAAAGCATACTAATGAGTAGAAAAGTCTGTGAGGGTTGTGGCTTTGGATAGTCATTGAACTCTGCTCTATGGAGGTGACAGTTAAACTGGTTGAACTACAACTTGAATGAGGAATAGGAACCATTAATGGAAACTGGGAAATGAGAGACTCAGGCAGAAGAACAGCTGTGCGTGGCCTCTAGTTGAGACATACTTGCCATGAGTCAGACTAAAAGAAGCTGGAACATAAGGACCAAGGGGTAGGAAAAGAAATGGGCATTGAGATCAGATTCGTGGGATCCATCAAGGATTTTGATTTCTTCGGTCTGGGATAGATTCAGGGATCTGCCTTTCAAAGATTCAAGTGTTTCTGATTCAGGAGGTCCATGCAAAGAACTTAATGACATTTTGTACTAATCCTTTGGACACACACTGGACTCAAAACCGAAACACAGAAACATTTGTGACTAGAGAAACCACTACTCTCCACTCAAAGCCCTATGTGAAGGGCAACCTAGCAACAAATCGACTGATTTAGGGAGATTTAAAGAAAGGGTGCTCTGTAGTCATGTTTTATATAAAGTAACTGATTAGTTAATATAGTGAATGCCTATTGGAAGTGCATCCTGTCATGCATATGTAAGACCAAACACAAATGTCCCTCCTACTTTGTGAAAGTTCAAATTATGTCCCTTTCTTTCATAAAGGACCTACTTTTGAACTTGTTTCAACTAACCAAAGAATTTCCAAAGAACTTATGTGTTTATAGAAAAAAAGGCAAAAGTTAAAATAGCGTTTGATGTTTGTTTTGCAGCAAGCCATTACAGAGGAAGTGTGCAGAGAGAGTGGTGCCTCCCAGCTCTTTGCCCAGGTACTACACTCAGCATCAAGCTACTGTAGCTCTGAATCATGACTATGAGCATCTGTGCTTTATCTCAATTTATTTTGTGCATCCATTAGCAAGATGTGTCCCTAAGTTATCAGAAAAGCCTATGAGAGATTCTTTTTGGGTTTGGGAATGCTAAAAAAAATTTCCATATAATTTAACGGTAATTGCTTCCTTGCTTTATGCCATTTTGGTTTATGAAAGTTTTCATAGGAATGTCCTACTTTCAGATAGCAGGGGAAATCTCTAAGGTTAGTTGTCCTTCAAATATGAAGGGGAAATAAAATAAAATAGACAATTCTTATGGAAAGCATGCTAAGACACTTACCCAAAATAATAAAAAAAAACAGAGGAAGTCAATTATATATGGTTTTAAACTTAATTGTTCTGTATTTGATTTCTTTTTTTCTTCAGAAAGAGCAAGGGTAATAGAAATAAAAATTTCTTTATGAGGAAAAAAGTTAAACTCCAATAGTCTGTCTATCATTCTAACTGTATCCAGGATCTCTAGATGAATGTCCACATATGACTCATTTGGCTAGTGACCAATACCTTTTTTAAGATGAGTGCCTGGGTATGGAGTACCATCGTGTTGCCATACAACAAAGAAAAGTTTGGTGGTGTCAAGGAAATGCAAAGCATGATCCAAAGTTTGGATATAATTTTTTAAGTAAACTGTAATCAAACTCAACTTCAAAAACAGAATCTGATATTTATGAGCTACTTAAATGTTCTAGGTACATGTCAGTACTGTTCTCACTGAAACTCACAGCAGCACTAGCAATGAAAACTAGATCAACCTTACCAATATGACAGGTAGCAGTTTGACTCAGAAATTGATACAGGGTACGTCTGGCTGTGACCATCAATCAATTCATTCACTGCTTATCATTCTTAAACTTTCTTATTCTCTAGAATGACCAATAATCCTTCACCTGATAGAATTAACTGCCTTTACTCTAAATTTACTATCCATGACATTCTCTGGCTCTTTACCTGTGGACTCCTTCTTAGCTCTACGGATCAAGCATTTAAAGATACATGGTAGAGTTAGAATGATAGAGAGGCTACTGGATTTCTATTGTTTCTCCTAAAAACATTTTTCCCATTCGCATATTCTTTCTCCTTCAAAAAGAAAAATAAAGTGTACATGTAATAATTAAATATTAAATATATAATTATTCAATTTCTTATTTCTTCATTATTTTAGGTATGACTTCTTAGCATATTTCTCAGAAAAATTATCTATTTTCTTTTAACCCTCAGAAACTTGAGTAGCTCTTGGCCTTTACATTTACGTCAAACCAAAGAATGGCATACATGAATGGTTAAAATACAGCTAAGGGTTAGGGAGCTGAGCTCTAGTCCTAGTTATTTTACCTCATATTCATATGATTATACAACATGTCATTTACATTTTGAAGTCTTAGTTTTCCCACCCTTAAATTAAGTACATTGATGTCTGTTCTCTTACCTTCATATGTTTGAGGTAAATATCAAAACAAAAAAATTAATGTGAGTGTGAGGGTGTTTCAAAAATCATAAATGTGGTACAAAAGTGTCAGCTCTTAAAATCATTGTACTTTGGGCACCTGTGTGGCTCAGCTGGTTGAACATCCGACTCCAGCTCAGGTCATGATCCCACAGTTTGTGAGTTCAAGCCCTGCATTGGGCTCTGTGCTGACAGCTCAGAGCCTGAAGCCTGCTTCAGAGTCTGTGTCTCCCTCTTTCTCTGCCCCTCCCCTGATCATGCTGTCTCTCTTTCTCTCAATAATAAGTAAACATTAAAAAATTGTTAGATCATTTCACTTAAAGCAAAAAAAAAAAAAAAAAGCAGTATGGCATTTACTTGATTTCTGTATCATGACACTCATATGTGCCTGACTTTAGTCAAACAACATTTATTAATCAAAGAGAAAATGAGTGCTGTAAAATGCTTTGAAAATTATAAGATGCTATATAAATATGTGTGTTTTTGCTAGAATGTGATTATATGTAAGAAATTATGCTTGGTATCATGATGAATATGAAGAGGTATATAATGCAAAGAGCAGACACTATTACACACATACGTTAATTCTATATATAAAAAAAGACAAACCCAAGAATGCTAAAAAAAAAATGGCACATCAAACCATGATCTTATAAAACAATATAAGAAACAGAAGACATTATTTAGCCAATACCATTGAACAACAGACGTAATCCATTGAATGAAATGAGATTCTTGCCTTAATATAATATAGAAAGAGTTGGAATTATATGGTGTATCAGTGATATCTGTAAGCAATGACCTAAACTCTTTAGCAGTTTGAGCTAAAACAACTTCATATGGAAATATATTTGGTCAGCATTCCCAATAAAGATTTTACCATTCTATATTTTTATTCCTGCCACAAAACCATCCAAACACTATCAACTAAAATTCTTGGTGAATCTACAACAGAATGATAAGAGTAAAATAAACTAAGAGAAAATCCAAAAACCAAGTTATCCTAACTTGCTTGGTTGATAATCTGTCACTGAGTAAGAAAGCCATTAAACATAATACTTAAGTACTGGATATTTAATCCTCAACTATTATACTGTAGTTATTATTATCTCTGGATGAGGAAACTCTGAGGCTTAAGTCATCAGTAGGACAACCAGAGATTCAGAGCTGGGCTTCATTTCAAGTTTTACATGACTATAATCCCTAGAGCCTCAGCCAATAATATGTTCTTTACGGTAGGCTATAAGTAGAAATTTGATATAAGTATTTAATTAAATATTTTATGTAGAGTTGCATATAACAAACTTAACTGTACTATAATAATTGGGAAAATGTGGACTAGAAAGAATATGTGGATCAAATTAAGGGGGATGATTTCTCCAAAAAAACAACTCAAATAAGTTGATAAGGAATAATTGATTTTCCTCAAAATATAAGTGGGACAATCATTGTATGCAAATATTCAGGAAATATTCGCACTAATATGAAATAATTCCCACTCCAAGGAAATTAAGGCAGAGGTGTCTTTTTATATATAATTAATAAAAAATTTATACATGATGTTGGCAAAGATGAGATGAGTCTGGACCAGTATGGAATTTATTCAATCTTTTTTTTTGAAAGCATATCAGCATTTGCTTGAATGTCTTTATATTTTGATCTAATAATCTCACTCATAGGTACATATCCTAGGGAAACAATCCAGCAAGAATGAACTATATTCCCAAAGATGTTCATTAAAGTATAATGAGGAAAAATTAGATATAAACTAAATGTCAAACAAAAGGGGAATAGCTGAGTAAATTATAATGCATCAACCCAGTGGCATTTGTATAGTTATTAAAAATGATAAATATGAAGATTACATAGCAACATGGAATATTTTTATGATATAATGGAAACTGAAATGAGATATAACATTTTATGATTAAATAATAGAAAATAAGAATTAAAGGTAAAAATAACATGAAGGAAATTTAAAAAGAAGAATGCATGTTCTAAAATACTTTTATTTTTGTTCAGTGTAGTGTTGTTACTTGTTTAACAGATTTTTGAAATGGATTTATATGTTAGTATTATTTAATAATTTTTTAAATTCACTTTCCAATATTTTAAATTCGGCCAAGAGGCATAACAGGTGGTATTTGTATTGAGTAGGTGTGTTTGAGTGAGGGGCAACACTACTTCTAAATCTCTGTATCATTAAGACACCATGGCTCAACCCAAAAGATGGGATGGAAGTCAATTTATGCCACTGCTGCTACTTAAAAGCTGAAGATCAACTTCAGAGGCACAAATATAGTAGTCATTAAGATGTCTAGTGGAAAATCTTATTTCAATTCATTGAACACACTATTGAGTATTCTTATATTCAAAATTATTTGGTATGCTAGAAATGAGGAAAGAAAGGAGTATGCTGGGGCCTCATAATCTAGACTCATCTTGACAGATGCATAAGCAGTCAATGAAAGGATATGATGAAAGGATTAGAATAGGGACATAAAGTACCATGTTTGTATAGGAGGATAACGTGTTCCTCCAGTAATTTTAGGAAGATTTCCAGTCCTGTGCTAATCTTGAAAAATTCTGGATTTCATATAAGGCTTAGCATGAATTATGCTATAACAAAATACCTTTTAAATATTGGTACTCATTTACACTAACCACTGCTGTTGTTTGTCTCATTGAAGTCTTCATATCATTGATACTTTTTACTTCTTAGTCTATCTTCACAACTCTATTCAAACTGGATTCTATGAGCCATCATTTTAATAGACTCTTATGTTTAATAGTCCTCTGACCTTGTACTTGGTACCTGCTTTGTCAAATCTCTACTTGAATTTCATCCCTTCCCATATGTTGATATCCCTTTTGTTTTATATACCTTTATTTTCTTCCTTTCTATTGGATTATTCCTATCTACATTTAACATGCCTAGGTGTCTCTCTAATCAAACAGTAACTTCTCTGATCTCTCTTTCTCCTTTAGCCACTGCTTTATCTCTTCCTCTATACAATTAATTCTTCTGGAAGAGTTATCTACATTGATAGTCTAACATCCTTTCTCAGTTTTTATATCTCCATTCACTTTTTAATTCACTCCAACCTAACTTAATCCTCCTCTCTCCACCTGTTTTTTCCCCTAGTTTATCAGTGAAACAGCTCCTGATACCATCAGTGTATTTCATTGCTAATTAAAATGGTTGCTTTTGGTTTTCATTTTACTCATTCTCATTTTACTTGATACTTGGGAGTATTTGCAAGGTTGACCATTTCCTTTCTCTTGAACATTTCTATTCCTTTGGCTTTGATGACACCATATTCTTTTGATATTTCTTCTTTCTAACTGCTACTTTTTGTTCTTATTTGATGGCTCTTTTATCTGCACGTAACCCTTAAGTTCTAGAGTTCCAGATTGCTAGGTGCTAGGCACTCTTCAGTTTCTTTCTGTCTTTATAGGTAATTGCATGCATTTTCATGACTTTACTTAGTACCTTCTTTTAATTTTAACTGCATGTGCAACATCAGCTCTTGGATGACTCACATAACTCTCAAATTCAACATGCTTATAACTAAACTAAAAATTTCCTTCCCAAACTATTCTTCCTATGTATTATTTGTCTTAATAAGACCAGCATATGGTCAGATGCACAACTGGAGCCTGGGATCCATCTGCAATATTCCTTTACCACTCATCCTTCCACCCAATCAATCAAGGATACAGATAAAGGCGATGTCAAAGAAGGGAAAAGGAGACATGTGGTTCTTAGTGACAGTGTCTGATCAAGGTTTGCATAAAGCCTGATCAGTGCCAGACATTATAATTACCAGAGTCAATAGATACCACTTCTTCATTACTTGACTCATGATCTTTTATCCCTTGCTTAGTCTTATTATAAACATGGATATTGTTGGTATTTTCTCTTCCCCTGGCTTCAAGACAATTCTCACTTTGTTTTCTTCTTTTTTTTTCTCCTTCTTTCTACTCTTTTGGCATGCTCATCCTCCTTCAAGCCACAAGGTGTTGTTGACATTCCACTAAGATTGCTCTTTAGCTCCATCTCCTTTTTGGCACTCGATATTTTTTCCCTATATGATCTCATCTATCCTCACAGATTCAATTATCATCCAGTCACAACTAATTCATATAATTACATCTCTAAGCGATAACATTCTTCTGGGCTCCATATTTGTATAACCAATTGATTACTTTACATTGCCCCTCGGTATTTCAAAGACATCTCCAACTCAACATGACCAAAATTGATATGCATGATTTTCCTTTCCTTACTTTCCCAGAGTCTGGATTCTATCTACTGTGTCCAGTCTCAGTAAATAGCACCACTAGTCTTCCAGGAGCACAAACCAGATCACTAAAGTCATCTTTGATATCTTCATCTTCTAATATGAAAAAAAATTAATTCATTCTTTAAAACTTTGGTAGCAGCCTATTTCATTTATAATTAGGAAACTCTTTAAATTTTTTTTTATGTTTTATTTATTTCTAGGAGAGAGAGAGACAGCGCGAGCAGGGGAGGGTCAGAGAGAGAGGTAGTCACAGACTGAAACAGTCTCCAGGCTCCGAGCTGGCAGTCAGCACAGAGCCCGTTGCGGGGCTCGAACCCACGAACTGCGAGATCATGACCTAAGCGAAAGTCGGACGCTTAACCGACTAAGCCACCCAGGCGCCCCAGGAATCTCTTTAATATGTTGTACATGCTCCTGCATGATCCAATCTCCATCAACACTGTCAACTCATATAAAGCCCCTCTTCATTCTTTGCACTCTGGTTACACTGTTACACTGTTCTTTTGCCTATCCTTTGCCATGATCCCTCCCATCACTGAATCTTTGCACATGTATCACCCTCCCTCCTCCATCCTCTGCATCCCCATTAGAAAGCATTTTTTCCTGTCTAATAACCATCTGGTCTTGTTTCAGATTTCAGCTGAAGTGTTATTTCTCAGAAAGGCCTTCCCTGATGTACTTTGCAATGTCATACAACACTGTCATAGATCCCCATAGTTTGGATATCTTTTTATTTTAATATTCATCACAGATTTAAAAATGTGTATGTGTGTGTTGGTGGGTGGGTGTTTAAACGTCTCCCCTTCACCCTGCTTGCCTGGAGTCTATAAAGGTGGGACTTAGACTATATTTTCTCACTGTAATATCTATAGTACCTGGCACAGTACCTGGCACATGGTAGATATTCAATATAAATTTGTTAAATGAGAGAATCCATGAAAGAATGAATGGGTGAATGAATTTCTTTGCTGTAGTGCTCAGAAGACTGAGTTTAGATTACTGTGTTTGAACCTGGATACAAATCAGTAAAATGAAGATATATTCACTTAATAAATTAGCAAGTGGCTAAAAAAATCAAATTATTAAGAGGTTGAAAAAGTATTTATTAAGAAGGATGAAAAGAATTGCCAATGTTTGCTTGAGAAAATGACAATTAATAAACATAAAAGGTCATAGGTCCCTTAAGGGCACATGACAGGGAAAGAATCATTGACTTATAGAATCACATTCTTCAGTGTAGCCTAGAAAGCTAACTGAAATTAAGAAGATTAGAGAAACTGTATCATAATGAAGCACACTTATCCGTGATAGAGAAACAGTAAAAAAATAACTAGAGGTCATAGTCATTTAAAGTAAAAAAAAAAACAAAAAAACAAAAAAAACACCTGACTGAGAATCAGGAAATCTGTGTTCTAGTTCTGGCTCTACTATTTTCTCTCAGCTTGTCTATCTCAATCACTTAAATATGCTGACCACTACTTCTTCATCGATATGTTTTCTGTAATAGTTCTAAAATTCCAATTCTGTTATTCCAGAAGAATTTTATATGAAATGAGACCATAAACTACTCAAAAGAAGGATCACAAATTACTCATCCCTACACTCCTCAGGCTCTGGCATGGGATATTGTGCCTAGGAAGTTGTGTTGTTAACCCAGTTGAACGGTTTGTTCTACAGCATACACTTAAGAATATCTTGTCAATAAATGTCTTATTAAAATATATGCAAAATTTTATGTGTAGATTGGATGTGCACTTTGTTTTCTGAAGGAAGAAGAGCAAAAGCTTTTATAATATAGTTAAATAAAGAAATAAAAACCCCAAATGTACAGTTAGTAAATATTTATGTAATTTCCATAGCTTTTATTGTACTCAATGTATATTACTCAGTTGGGACTACCCTGATTTGTCACCATCTACCCCACTTTCTATAGTAAATAGTCACTTAATAAATATTTCTTATGGATTTACCAATAGTGTACCAAGAGTTGGGGATACAGCAATGATAACCAGATTTAGAAACAATAATGAATGAAGTGTATTATTGTTCTTGGGAGACTTAGTTTCTTGTGGAGAGAAACAATGAATAAATACCCAAACATAAGAAAATCATCATAATGACATGAATACAAAATATCACAAAAAGCAAGATAAATGATAATGAGATGGACAATGACTGGGGTGGGGGGGGGTTGGTACAGTGGACAGGGAAGAGCTGAACATTCAATTTCAGAGAAAAAGGGCACTGGAATAGGATTCACAAGATACTACCTCTAGATAATAGCTTCTATTAGTTGTGCAATCTTTAGTAAGTCAGGTATCCTGTCTGAATCTTCATTATCTCATCTTTTCAAAGATATCCTGTATTTATTTTTAATACTTCAAAGAACTATTACACTTTTATGTTTTTGTGTTAAGATATTCACCTTCCTTGAAAATCAGTGACATTTCCATATGAAATTAATATTATCCCATGGTTTATATAGCACCAAACTGTCACCTTCTTCTGATCAATAATTCCTGTCTTGTCATTCTCTCTCCCCAACAGCCTGTTTCCCCAGCTAGCAACTCCTTCCTGATTGGAAAGGGAGGGGACAGATAGGAGTGGAGGAGCAAAGAGGGAGAGATTTGGAGGAGATCCCGAATTCAGCCCCATCTGTCAAATATCCATGTAAACTCACTCTTACTTTCCCCGAATCCCCAGATTAATGAGACAAAGACTAGATTATGTTTAGCCTAAGGTATGTAGGAAGAAGAAATGGCTGTGTCTAAAGAAAGTTGAAGGTATAAACACACTCATCTTCAGAAGTGGGTACAAAATGATGCTAATCCAGCCCTGGAAATGTGTAAATCCTATTAGCCTATGTTCTTTCTTTTTCTAGAGAAGTGTGAGCTTGGGTCACCACTATTTTTTGAGCTCATTGAACCTAATATTAAATATTCAGGGTGGCCTGTGAGAAAAGCATTATTGGTTCCCAAATCAAACTAAGAAAAGAAGGTCTAATATTTATGATTTATGATCTATGGCTTTACTTCTAGTTTCACTCATCTAGGAAGTAAGATGAGACTATAAAATCCAATATGTATACTTTCAGTTATAAAAGAATACACATAGACCAACAAAACATAAAGTAAGGCCCACTCTGTGGAGTACTGTGAAACAAAACACCCCTACCTTTACCACTATGTGTAACAGATTCTTCAAACTTATAAAAATTAGGGAGCAGTCCTTAGTTTTCTCTGAAGTCCCCACAAAAGTAATCAATTCTTTTAAACTTTGAAAGTCTTCATTTGTACCTTTCTTAAAGAATTTTCTATTTCTGTCCACATTGAATCATAGATTTTTAAAACACATTTTAGTTCTTCACCGAGCTCTGATTTCAAAGGTCAGGATTTGTGGCTGTTTTACCTTTTCTCAACAGGGTTTTATTTATATCCTTGCATGTAGTAAGTGCTTAGTAATTATTTGTCATATGAACGAATGAGTCAGTTAGAAGACTCATTTAAATAAAAATACATGTATTTTATTAAAAACAATCAATTCAGTATGAAAAGTCTTCAATCTTCCCAAGCAAAGTTGAAAGAAAAACATACTCAGTAATTCCTTCCTTTAAAAATTTAATGATCATCAAAACTGTCTTTCAGCAATGAAGTAAATCTTTCATCAAATACCCTCCTAAAACTTTACAATTTTATCTTTCAGCCTCTCTTAATCCTAATCGCACAATAAGACTTTTATTAACTCTAACTGCTCTTTGATCAGACTTCTGATTATTTACCCTGAGGCCACATTGTAGATTCTAAGTTGTTCTGCACTCTTGTAATTACCATATGTTTTCATTAATCTAATTCTGTTAGCTGGCTGTTTACTGAATGGTCTTAGTGTCAATCAATTATCCTGCCAGCCCAAGCATCAAAACAATTAGAATGGGGTTTAGTTCTCAAGGTGTAGTCATTAGGGTATTTTATTACACATTTCCAGCCTATTAGAGGGTAACCAGAAAAAGACTAATAGGAGATTTTCAAATGCAGTTTTATCACTGCTACTAAGTACAGAACTACCAGTCACTCATCTATGTGGCTAACATTATGATCAAAGGATATGGATCTTGGAAAACGTTATTAAACATTTGAAAAATGAAGCCATGTAGATCTAAGTAAATGGAAAAATAATCACTGCAAACGATATTTCCTTCCAAAGACACTGGAAACCAGGCTCTTCTAATTAACACAGAAATTGTCCTTCACCATACTACTACATTTGATGGTCTCCTAGCACAATTTCTCCAAAGAAATATTTAAAATGTTTAAAAAAAATCAAGACAATTTTACTCCTCAAAAATTAGTTATCATATAGTTTTTCAAAACCCCTATAGAGTTTGATGACTTCTGTATGCATTGCTCTACATGCACTATTTCACTTTTTCCTCCATTCCTTCTTTCATTTCTTTCATCAAGCAGTCCCTGAGCACATGCATCATGCCATTTAAGACACTGCACAAAAAGAAAAAAGACAACACAGATCTTGGGCTCACAGTCTTGAGCAAGAGACCAAAACAATGAGCCTGTGCCACTAAAATGGCAAAAGTCACAAAGCACAACACATCGGACTAATCAGAACTATCAGTTCTTACAGAAGTAATTAGCATTTTATTCTATTTTTCTATAATGATAATTATTGACATTTTTTCAGTAGTTGCAATATACCAGAGACTATTCTAAAGACTTAAGATGCATTGATTCATATAGACTTTACAAGAATACTATGAGTTGGTTTTTATTAGATATCCTTATTTTACAGATGAAGAAACTGAGGCACTGAGAGGTTGAATAATTTGCAAAAATAGGCACTCAGTTAATAAGTGACAGTTCTGTGATGTAAAATTAGAGCTTGTGCTTTAAAACCAGGCTACCCCAGTGGTTCTCAAACGCTACAGTGTGCATGAGAATCACCATGCACAGGTGGATTCCTTAAAACACATATGGTTAAAGCATATTATTTGTCCTTGGAGTTTCTGAATCAGAAGATCTGGCTGGGGCCCTAGAATCTGCATTTCTAGCAAGTTCCCAGGAGATGCTGTTGCTCCTCATTCACAGATCATACTTTGAGCAAATAATTGCTCTACTATATGCCAAACCCCTCAGTCTCTTCAAGCAAGCCTTCTATCTCCTCACCAACTCACCACTACTCTTAATTCTCAGGAGGGAAACTCCCATTCTCACTACCCACCGCCTGCCCTTTCCAATTAAGTCTAACCATTATCTTCTTTCATTTATCTCTTTCTCTTCACATTTGTGAACGTTTGCTGTTTAAGTCTATTTTCCTACATGTGGACTCTATCACTTAACCTCCCTTGGTATCACATGTAACAGTATGTCAAATGAACATGACTTATATATATAATTAAAACAGAACTTGTTTGTGTACTACCATGTCCCTTCACATTTATTCAGTGGAGGGGTCTCTTCCTTCTACCACTACCACTATAAGAATCCAGACAGTTCCATGACTTTTCTGGTCATGTGTAGGCAGTAGAGAGGGCATCACTTTAAATAATAAACAGAATATCCCTAACTAGTAATCCAGTCCTAAATAATAATCAACACTCTGAACTCATAGCCAAGTGGAAGTGTTTTCTACTCCAGGCAGGCAGATCTTCTGCTATCAAGGAAAGGCATATGTGTTCTTACTCTCTCCTCTCCACTAGGAGAGGGAAGGTGCAACATTCTTACCTGATTAATGCTGCTGTAAGATACTTTATCCTCTTTAGTCCTGTTTATATGTTTAAAGCTGATTCTTCTTTCTTCTTGAGGACATTTGTAGGTTCTTTAGAAGCTCCTAGGCTGAGTACTTTAGATTGTAACTCTCATGATGTGGCCAATGACTTGCTCCCTTTCTGGCTTCGGGTTTTCTGGAAAACTACTCCCTATAGACCTAGCTCATTACCACCCCCAGATAGTCCCTTTGAGGAAGAGTCAGAATGACAGTATGCCAGTTCTCTGTTGTAGTCCATATCTGGTTCAGGGGTAATACGTATACATCCTTGGCCCTGGAAATATAGATGTCAACAGGAAGGTCTTAACTTTCTTGGTGTGAGTTGAGTACCAGTCCTTTGTGTCCTGTGGCTGGCAGGCACCATATCATGGCCCCCAAAAAACCAAGAAACCTAAATTGTCCTTTCTACAAAGGAATCTGTGCCTCCCTTTAGAATTTTACATCTACTGTTTCTCAGTGATTTGGCAGAATTTTTCTTTTTTTAAATTTATTAAAATGTTTTTAAAATTATTTTTGAGAGATAGAGCAAGCACACATAGGAGAGGGATTGGGGGGGCAGATAGAGGATTTGAAGCAGGCTCTATGCTGACAGCAGAGAGCCCAGTGCGGCTGGAATTCATGAACCATGAGATCATGACCTGGGCCAAAGTCCAACACTCAATTGTATTGAGCCACCAGGCACCCCTGGGGAGGTTTCCAGACAGAATTCTTTTACAAAGTAATTTACCACTTTCTTGTGCATTTATCAGCTCTTTCCTTGTGGTGTGCTAACACACTCAAATTAAAGTGAAATAAAACATATCCTTAACCTCCTCTCTCAGAATCATGCCTCTCTCTCTTTCTCTTTTCAGTTAAATCTGTGTTCTTTCTCCATTTATTCATGTTTCAACTCCCCATCCCATTGAAATTTGATTTTAGCCCTTTTCCCTCCCTGAAAGTGGCCAGTGATTTCCTAGTTGCTCTTTTTTATGGATATTTTTTCAGCCCTTATCAAGGCTGACTTCCACTGGCAATGTGTAGTATAAATAATTTTCTTACAGGACTCTGACTACTGTGACAACACATTCTCCTAGCTCCCTTTATGGTTTCCTCTCTCTCATTCAAAGGATTCATTTTCCCCCCAGGTCATTCCTCAAATATTAGAGCTTGTACCCAAGTTTTCACCTTTGAATCTTCTTGTCTATATCCTCTTCCTAGACAATTTCACCATTCACCACATTATTGCCAGTAACTCATAAACCAATTTCTACCAGCTCTTCACTTGCCAGCTCAAATTTAATATGTCTAAAACACCAAACTCCGAACACACTGTTCTTCCTATATTTTCAGTCAGTTCTCCAGTAGCATTCAATTCTTCCATTACCTCTAGTATTCGATCTTTCATCCCAATTTATAAAAAAGTAGAAGTTTCAGCTAGCAA
Organism: Hyaena hyaena; assembly: GCF_003009895.1. NCBI lineage: Eukaryota > Metazoa > Chordata > Mammalia > Carnivora > Hyaenidae > Hyaena > Hyaena hyaena. Next base: position 424,302 of record NW_024081388.1, on the reverse strand, counting down.
CAGCGGCAAAAAGGTCACTTAGGTTCAGAGGTTGAATGATGTGCCTAAATCATAGAACTCTTAGTTGGTAAGGCCAAGATTTGAACCCAGATCTAGAGTCCTCTCAGTCACTATGCTATGCTGTATTCTCTAATAGCTCTGGAACCTATCCCTTCTATAAATCCTTAAGCTTAATTCATGCCTTATTAGCTTCAGATAAAATCCAACTTTCTTTCCATTATAAGCAAAGCCCTTCATTATCTGACTTTGCATCCCTTCCTACTTAATCTCTTCCTACTTACCCATAAAACATCTGGACTGTAGCCATACTGAATGTCTTGCATTTAGATTTGATTCTCATTAAAATGCAGTTCTTTCTATCTCAAGTGCTCATCACTTAACAGATGACTTTCTTCTGTTCTCACAAAGCACCCTGGACATCTTTTCTTGTAGAATTTACCACAGAATATTACATTTAATTTGTGTTGTCCTCCACTGAACACAATTGCTCTACTGGTCTTTTGCAAAAAAGACTGTGTTTACTTTATCATAGTTGCTCAATAAACTAGAGTATATTATTTAGAGATGTATGAAAAAAACAAACTTAATTACTCCTACTGTTTTAGGCACCAAAATCTATAAAAAGAGAGTTAAAAGAAAAACTCTACCAGTCAGAAATGAAACACATGATAGGGATTTATTTAATGCATTGCAATGATTGTATGTAGCTCATGTAAATATTATAGTGATATAATAAAATAGGTCATTAAAAGGTTGTATTTTATAATTAAAATCTTTAAGCATAAATATCCTCATCATGCTTCCTGAAGCAGAACTCTGAGATTTCTAATAAATTATTGGGCAATTACTTGGGATGAGTCAAAACCCTTTTTTGAGACAATCTGTATTTTACCCATAGGAACCTTTCTGTGCAAAAGTGGTAAGAAACAAGTCAAATTCCAAAATTTTCCTAATAACTGTTAGTTCTCTAATGACATACCATGTTTAAAGAAAATGATTGCTATTGAATGAACATCATAGAATATTCTACTTCAGAGACTCATCACTGAATCCAGCCCTGTACTGACTATAGCCTAATTCTCAAACAAGCTCACTTAAGTCAAAGATTTTTGAGACAGACTGCTCAAGGGAAAAGCTAATTTTTGCTCTAGTTTTCTATATGTCTCAACCATGTATTAATTTAGAATCTAAATTTTAGAAAATACCAAATATATTTACTAATGGTATTTAATTCTTGGCTTCTAAATATTAGTGATACAAGAATATTTGAAGAAATTCCCCCTTCTGCAAAACATTTGCCAATTATGTTACTTAAATACCCATCATAAGGCTTCATATGATAAACTCTATATAAAATTCAATACTAGGAAATAATCCAGTATTATTATTTTCAGATAAACTGGTATGTGTTCATTTACCAAATATTTAACATCATATTGCACAGCATAATGTCCTTGTGTCTTTGACTATGAGAAAACCAAAACATCTTATAATTTATTTTATGTTTCCTTCCCGATGTATGGTCACATTGTGATGTTGATATCATCCTCAATCTTATTTTCTTTTAGACAATAAGTGGGATATAAAAATAAATAAAATGAAAAATATACATCAACAAGTTGACACTGACAAGACATTTTTTTAATCTCCTTACATTTTTTTGGTCTTATTCAGTGAACAATCTGGTCATGTCAAAAATTATTTCTAACTGATTATAAGTGAGGAAGTGAACAAATCATAATAATTTTTCAGAAGGCTTTGTATTCAATAAAGCATTCATTGATAATCTTCTGGGTATAAAGAATTTTTGTGTGCATGTGGTTAAAACACTGTATTACAAGTATCAGGAAGTATTGTGTCAAAGAAATAAAAATTATCACTGACTCATTTTTCAAAACTACTGAAATTGTCTACAGAACTATAACTGTTTTAGAGATACATACAGATACAGAAATAGATATAGATATATCCTATACCTCACTGTTAAATAAAATTAGGTTTAATTATATTTGAAAGGCAAAAGTCCAGTAACCATATAGCTTTTGTAACAAGTAAAATAGCAATTCAATATTCAGTCAGTATTTAAAAGATTCATTTTCTATAAGGAGAAATGATGCCCTGGATAGTTTCTAAGCTAGATTTTAGATATGGTGGACTTGATAAATGAATATTGTAAGTTATATGACCTATTCTAAAATTATTCAACTGTAAGTCTCCAAGGTGTTTTAAAGACTGTGAAATGTTTAAAATGTAGTTTTACATTTTATTTATTTATTTATTTATTCATTCATTTATCACGAACCAACACAAGTGTGAACCACTCAAGTTTTAAGGTTGAAAGTTAAGGTGGAAAGCTGCAGCAAGTCTTATGTTACCACATTTGAGTTGTATATTAGCAGGGCACATGTCACCTACCAGCAAGGCTTGTAGGGCCCTCAGTCCAGACTTTATTAGTGGAATAAACTTGAACTTGAGCACGTTTCAATCAACTTTGCTATTTTTGGAATACTTAATCCTAGGGCTTAGACTATGTCAATTTTCTAAAAAAGAAAAAATAAGTGTTTAGAGAAATGGAAACAGGGATGAAATAAGATGATATGTATTTACTAGACCTCTTTATTTTCTTCTCAGCTCCCATGAAAGTAAATGTTCATGGGACTGTCAAGTTCATTGACATGATAAGACAGAGGGGAATGGGATGAAATAAATTTCAGGATTGAGAATCATAGTAGATCTTGAAAGCAAGATTTAAGGATTATAAAGTACATACCAAAGGGAACAGAAAGTCCATAAAAATTTCTAAGAAACTGAACTATGTAGTAATATGAAAATTTAAACAGAGGTTATAAGGAAGTTTGGGGTGACTCCAGAGTGAAAAAAGGCTCTTTTTTGGGGGTGACAAAGGTTAGATTTTGACAAGGACTCTTTTTCAATGGAAATGTTAGTTGTGCTCAGATCAATACAATGAAGGCTGATCTATACTTAAACTATTTCTAAGAGAAAGCATGCCATAACACATCTCTGTAGAGTCACCTTATTACAGTCTAGGCAAGAGTCCTAGGGCTTGCAGAGCAGTCACTAGAAGGAAGCCACACAGGGTCTGACTGCTGTGCGCCAGCATGGTCTGTTTGCTGCTATCACCGTCCAGCGGTCGGGAGTAATGCCACATTGCTTAAAGGCCTTAGAGAACTTCTTTTGCCTACTGTGCTTACAATTACTCCATTTCGGCTAGTCTATCAGCTGCTTCACCACCCTGCTGTTATCCATCTTCCACACATGTCCAACCAGTATATCTGAATTTCAGGGAGCTTGACTTCTATGCCGATGTCCTAGGATCCTGCTGTTGTTGACCTTGTCTTGCCATTAGATGTTAAGTATGACTTGTAGGCAAAGTTGATGAAACTCTTCCAGAAACTGTATGTTTTTTTTTAAGATTTAAGTTTTCAATTCATGTACTGGAGAAATTTTGTCATTGTCATCATTTAGTCTTAGAATTTTCTTTTTTAATGAACCTAAATGTTTGGACTATGTCACAGTTCTGTACACTTGCCTTGCAAAATGCATTCTAGTTCATCCAGCCACTTTCAATTTGGGCGTTTACCAAGGTTTACTATCAAGACTGCAATAGTGACACTATTTTAGGGAATGTTTTGTCTATTTTTATATAGTGTTCTTTTCAACCTTTGTCTTTTTAAATCTATCAGATTATCAAGGTTGATTCTGCTAAGCAAGCAAATATTACAACTTATAAAGTCTGCTTGTTACTAAGCCTGATATACAGCAGATCAAGTCATTGTATGGAATGTACATATCTTTTCAGTGACCAGGTGAGGCATCTTAAAATTCTTAAATTGATAACAACAGGTTTCCATATTCTTTTACATAATGTGAAAAATCTGGTAGTACAAATAGGTCACATACTGCATTAGTTTATTATTTAATTATTTTTATGTCCTTTGCTTGATAACACAATTTCTGCTTCTGATGATAGCCCTTTTAAGACTGACCTTCTACTTCACAATAGTATTTCAAGTCAAATATATATATCTTGGCATCTTCAGATTAACTACATGTCATACACTTTTCCATTTAGAAAACCATGCCATCACCTCCTATAAGGTGAATTTACTAAAGTGAGCTTTGAAACACAAAGCTTTGGACTTTCTATTTGATCAGATAGTAAGTATGGGAAAGAGAGATTTTAGGCAAAATGTCATTGGCTCTACTGTTAGAGAAAGGGACAAGAAATCAAATTCCAATGGAAATAATATTTATCTCAAATATGAATTGATACCATCCAAAGCTAAAATATTTCATTCTCATAAAGAAGATAAGGTAAATATTACTCAATCGTACAAAACTGAAGCATTTGCAAGATTATAAACCCAGGTAAAGATCAATAATTATACTGATTTCCCCCTTTCCCCAAAATCTACATATACATATACACATGTGTATAATATAAAATATGCATACGTAGGAGTGCCTGTCTTGCTCAGTTGGTAGAGCATGCAATTCTTAGGCTCAGTGTATTGAGTTCAAGACCCATGTTGGATATAAAGCTTATTTAAAATAAATAAATAAATAAATAAATAAATAAATAAATAAATAAAATGTATACTTAAATTATGTCAGGATTGATAGTATTTACATGTACAACAAAATATGTTTTCTCTTTAGTTGTTTAGCTTAGCAGTTTTTTAGGGCACTACACACTCCTTTACCTTGGAGCAATATAGACATTTGTTTTCAAAGATGTCTTAAAAACTTGGCTACCTAATGAGAGATCCTAAAAATATATATATAACTTAAGAAAATTTTCCACCACCTGAGAAACACTTCTATCTTTGGGATGCTAATAGATGTTCCAGGAAAGAAAACAAATTGTGGTCAAACAAGTTTGGAAAATGTGATTCAACAAAGCTAATAGGGGTTCTTTACTGAAAGACTGTTTAGGCCTTTAATTCCACATTATACATTCCACATAGGGAATGAGGGAGCATATACTAAAAGCATGGCATCATTTGACCATAGACTTATTTATTCAGAGGACACCTATCAGTAATGTAAAAAAACACATCTGGAAGACAATAGCTGAAAATATAAACCAAGACACCAGCATGCCACTCCTCAGGGCTGTCCTGCATAGCTTTTTATGATTATGTATGTTCTTATTCAGAATGGCCATGTAGGTTTCATATTAAACAATTTTTACAAAATCAAAAGTTTTCTCCAACTTTGATCTGTGTAATTATCCAATCCCATCTTCATGTACAACCTAAAAATGTTTATTGTAATTCAAACAATATTTTTTAATAAACCTCAGCATTAAATTCCAAAAAATCATAATTATATGGATTCAAAGACCTAAATGTATAAGACCATCATAAACACTAATTGTTTATGGTAAAAAATTGTCATATTTTTACCACGCCCTTTTAAAAGTGCATTTAGAAAGAACAATTATTAAAAATTAAAAGTCAGAATTATAGCTGATTCATACAGCTTTCTCCAGTAGGGCAAATTTAGAAAGTTAAGAGCAATGTATTTCAAGCCTCCACCTCGTATCAGGTGAACTCAATACTCAGGATGCTGTCAAAACGTGCTTTGACTTTCTATCACCAAAAGCATAAGGTTTAGTCTTTGTTTCCCGGCACAGTGGAAAAACATTGAATTGGAAATCGGAAGTGAATCCTGGTCTTGGCTCTGCCCCTACCTAGCTACCTGACCCTGGGCAAGTTCCACAACCCCCTGAATGTGCTCAAATGTAACATGTCCAAGTTGCAGCAGATAACCTTGGGGTCCTTTCACCATTCTGTGATTTCAGTATGGTAATGAGATGAACTGCAAGACTTTGCGTTGTCACTCACTATTCAGAATGCATAAAATAATGTCAGCCTAATGCTAAAGTTTGGGCTGTTACTAGCAAATGCAAATTAAGGGGGGAAAAGGTATCTCTTCTGGGTGGCTAAATTGTAAAAGGCTTCCTTTCTCAGAAAACCCTATAGAAAAAGAAGCCACATTTATTGGCTCTATTAACAAAAAAGCACCCTTTCTCCAGCTGACATGGCTCTCCAAGCAAGACTCGGGCTGGATTTCAGCATCCGGTCTCTCCTCCACTCAGGGCTCTAGATACTCATCTGGGTCAGCCCTCTCAGGACATCATGTTGACTCATCAAGACCTCATTTTGGTATCATCTCTCTGTTCTATGTCTTAATTTTCTCTCTGCGTACATATAAATGTGTTTAAGTCTCTATAATAAAACTCTTCTCTTGATTTTTGGTTGCTGGCCTCTTAATCTGCTTCTCTGCACATCCTGGCTTTTACAAAATTTTCATTTACTTTCTCACCTACTCACTTACCATAAATTCCTGAATACTGCAGAGTACTGAGTGCTCAAGCCAACCTACCTCTACTCTGCTCATTTTCAAACTAATAGGCAAACTCACTAGACGACTTTAAAGCCTTATCTTACTTGATCCCAGAATTTAACATTTGGCCATTTCTAAATCATAAAATCTCTTTTCTGTTAGCTTTGGTGATAACACCTTGTCTTAACTCTCATATTAGCTCTAATTTTTACTGCTTTTTAAATATTACTATTCACAGATTCTTTTATCTTCTCAGTCTACAAAACTCTTTAAAAATACTTAATCCATACCTGAAACTTCAACTTATATTATATACTGATGATTTCAAAGCTAACATCCGGACCCTTTTTCTCAGCTCCAAGCCTCTACATCTAACTAATAGGCAGCCCCTTCTGGAAATCTCTTACTCATGTTAAGCATAACATATGTGAAATGGAATTGGTCATTTTTATTGTCTTCTGTGTTTTCCTGTACCTTTCCACACTATCTAAGGTATACCTTCATTACTAAAGCAATTTATAAATCTACAAAAATGTTCTTTTTAAGTTTTTTAATGAACCCCCTTCTCTAACTGCCCCTTTTAGCCCACCATTCAATTCCTTGACTCCAATCCCCGTGTTAATTAAAACTATCTTCTTTTTTCACCTTAGCTGCTGTAACTGTAGAATTGAAATGATAACTCTCTCACATAGTTGTGGCATGAGTCAGATGAGATAATGCATTTAAAAGGCCTGAAACACAGCAGGAGTGCAATAAATGGTAGAATATTATTATTGCTGGAATTATTATTTTTATTACTAGTAGGATTATGAGGTTCCATAAATTGCAACTCGACCATAACTACCACTAACTTTATTTTCTATAGTAATAATAGTTTAGGGTTGAACTTGATCTGATTTACTAAATTAGCATTTTTCACTGCTACATAGCAGTGAAAGGAAAGTTTATAGACTAACTCAACATAAGAGATCCCAGCTTAATTTAGAATTCGAGACAGCTATGGTATACTGAGCATCAGCTTTCAAAATTTTAATTAGAAAACACCCTTAGGCTATTCTATACCAGAAAGATAACTTTGTAGTTAATGAGTCAAATCCAAGAATTTGTTTGTTAGTTAATGAAACTAACACATGCCTTGGTATTAATAGAAACTTTCCTAGTTTATTGCATAGTAAATACTTTATCATTTCAGAACTTTCATCTTTGGGACTAAATTTCCATCTGAAGTAAGAAATAACTCTTTAGGAAATATTTGAGCCACTCTAGCATGCATTTCAGAATTCAAAACTATTTTCAAGTGTGTTCAGGTAAAAGAGAGCAATAAAACATCCACGCTGCAAGCTTTGAATACAATATGACAACTCATGGTAGAGCTCTACCAGAAGCACACATTTGGGGTAAGCTCAGCCTGAAAAGTATACTTGACTTAACATATTGTATTGTAAAAGAGAGGGTAAAATACTCTTTTTATTGAGCTTTCAGTGAAAGATTGTATTTGACTAAGAAACATAGTGACCTCCTTACAGTGACCTCCAAAATGCCTTCAGAGATCCAGAAAAAAAATTCATCTAACATCCAAACTACTCCTGACACACCAATTGCCTATAGGAGGAATTTCTGCTAACTTTTAATTGAGGTAAATTAAATATAAAGATAAGTGATATAGATTAAGTCTGAACTTCATCTTGTTGTAATTTTATAGAACCCCTAAACTGGTTTTTAGATGGAAGGGAAATCACATCACAATATGTTGTGACTGGTAAAGTTGTGAGTAGATTAAAAGTTTACCCAAATCCAAGGTCTGCTACAAATCTTTGGTTTATGTTCTGGATAGTGATCTTTTGAGGTTCCCCTTTAATTGTTTCCAGCAGATCACATTTCTATCTTCATTCAGAGCCAAAATGTGTCAAAAAAAAAAAAAAGTCAAGAAGGAATGAGACAGAAGATTGTTTGGAAAAAGTACAGACCTATAGAATGATAGACTGATTCACTTGTGGAATTTGCAATCTAGTTCATATAGGTAAATAATGTAAAGTATGTATATGAAACAGCAAAGAATCTCAAACACAGAAATTTGGTTATCAGATTGGTTTAAAAGCCACATCCAATGCTATCCATAAAAATATATCTAAGGAATTTTCCATAAGAAGATTAAAAATGAAAAGATAGATAAGGATAAATGGTCCAAATTCTTGACAAGAAATGCAATACTATAAATTTAAGTGGTATTTCAGACATTGATATTACAACATTGATGATATGTAAATATATGCTAAAGACAGGCCAGACATGAGTATTTACAAAATAATGTTTTATTTACCTATATAAAGAAAAAAAATTATAACTTTGAGAGAAAATGGGCAGAAAATATAATTTGCCTCACTATTTTAAGTATGAACAGACAAGGATGCAAAAGGTGTGAAAAAATTAATATATGAATAATATATTTCTCTTTATATAGTTTATAATTAAATATATATCCTATTTCTTTGTTTTAAAACCTCATACAAATGTATTTAAATGATCATGTGAAGTAGCAAAAAATCTAAATAAATCTTTAATGGTAGACAGATCATAGGCCACATTCTCTAAAACTCAATGTGGTAAAAGTTAAAATTGTTATAAAATTGCAACCTTTCTAAAGTCGCCTGAAATTAAAACAGACAAAAAACACCATAAAATCACTACTGTAACCAATGAGATAAAGATTTCATTTAGCTAGAAGTAAAGAAATCACAGTGAGAAAAATACATGTTAAAAATTTGAGGTATGGTCAAAGGTTTAACCAAAAATTAAACTTTTATCTGCAAATTTTTTATTAATAAACATGAAAAACTAAAAATAAATTGACAAATCAAATCAATAAAATACTATATAAAAAAGAAAATAGGGAGACACAGGTTTTGGTAAATAAGTTAATAAATTAGAAAACTGAAAAAATTAGTGCAAATTATTTGACAAAAGTAATAAAATAGATAAACTCTGGCCTTTTGTACTACTGTGAAAAAGAGGAGGAATAAAAAAATAACAACTAAGTATAATTTCAGATAAAAACATCCAAAACCTGAGAAAAGTTTTGAAAATGTGATATACAAATCTGTATAATCTAACATACAAATCTCAAAGTAAATATGATTTTCTAGATATATGTAGTTAGCCCAAATCAATCAAAAACAACAGCAGCAACAAGAATGCATTGGAATATCAATAATTATGGAATAAAGTAGAAAAGTTGGCCAAAATATTGAGGACCAAAGAGGTTCAAAGCAACTTCTTTCAAACTTTCAAGAAACCAACATTCTTCTGATTTATTAATTATGAAGAAGCATAGACATTACAGAAAATTCTGAAAATTGTTGTATGAATCTAGCATAATTATGTCATCAAAACATTAAGAAAGAAAAATTTCCAGACCAATATCACTTTTTTTATGTTGATGTGAGTACCCTAAATAAAGTAGCACCAAACTGAATTTATTGCAGACTGGATCTTGTAGAGTTTGTTTCAAGAATGCAAATTGTTTGCTCATTGAATATTGGGATTCAATATTCATGTAGTTCTTCTTTAGATAAAGAAAAAAACCTACATGATCATCTTGATAGGTAACAAAAATGTATAAGTTAAGTTACAAAAAATAAAAGTGTCTTCCTTTCTCTTATATCAGTGAAAGCATAGTCAGTCCCAGGCTTGTTTGGTGGCTCTAAGCATTGGGAACCCAGACTCCTTCTCTCTTGTTACTCTGCTGTTCCTAAGTGTTTCCTGCTTCTGACTGGACAAAGATGGTTCTCTACTAACCATATATCTAGGACCACAGAAGGGAGACAGAAACTTTTATTTATGTCCTATTAGAGAGAAATTATTCACATGCCCCATTTCTACGGGATTATTGATTGTTTAGGAATCGAAGTAGAATAGCCTTTATTCTGGGCTAAAAATCAGGGGTTTTCCAAGAAAAGAAGCATGCATGTTAGAGAAACATAGCTTTATATCACATTTCTTTTACTTGTCAGAATTTGATTTTAACCCATGAGGGCAAAAGAACAATATTTCAAAAGTTCCCAGTATACAAATAGCTTTCTAAAATATAATGAATTTTGAAATTTACATATACATTATGATCTTCAGGATTTGAGTATCTGTTTGGGGGAGAAAATGTTCATAATATTGCCTTTTTTGTCTTAATGTGGACAATGATTAATTAGTGTTGGTTTAACCTAAACAACTTACCCATACAAATAAGGGACACATTTGTTTCTCTCAGAAAGACATATAATTTTAATGCTCAAATATGTTAAAATTTATATTACATAGTATTTGATCCTCATTAAATCACTTTACCCTTCAAATGATTATTTTTTGGTAATTTTATGCCATTAATCATAGTTTTATAGCTGTTTCTCTAATATTTTTTGTTATTGATAGCCTTTCATACAGATGCCTAAGATCACCATTTCATGATGCTCACCATATTATCAACTCATTAAAAAATATATAAAGCTCTGTAGGAAATAGTGAATTCTCTGAAGAAAAGAAAATCCGCCATATGCTCAAATCAGTGGGAAAGTGAATTTTCTCATCCCCATATGAAAATGTAAGCTATTTACTATGCAAGGATTTACTAATGTTCTTTAGGATTCATGAGTGAGGATTATATTTAATGTTATTTATCAATAAGTTTCAGTCATGGACAGTATCATGTTTTGTTTGGAATAAAACAAATGAAACACAATACAACTCTTTAAGTATATTTAGCATATCACAAATATTCAAAAATATTCAAATACACAATTGGACCACCATGTAGGAATTGTTTCATAAAATACAATTTAATTGAGATACATTAAATACATTTTTGTAGGATAGCAATAATTACAAATAATATTTAATTTATTTTAAATTATAACATTAATAACTGACAACTAGCTTATTAAAAAAGAAAGAGGAGGAGGAGGACTCAGTAGAAGGGGAAGAAGGAGAGAAAAACCTTTTGGCCAATTTCAGGTACTGTTATTTTCTTTCCTCAGTTCATAAGGTGGCTTTATTTTGTTTCCTTTGGTTGTAGAATATTGTTAGAGAAAAAAACTGGATTCTTGTCTCTATTTATCACTATTTTGCTGTGTAATCTTAAGTAAGTCCTTTTGCACTTCTGTGCTTAATCTCCTTGTTTCTAAGAAGGGCTTGAACAAACCACTCGATGTAACAAAGCAAGTCACTGCCCCATCAAGTGGCTGTTCTATTAAATCCTTATTTACCAAAATGGGCAGTGGGCTGGATTTGATATACTATGTAAATACAACACACAGTTTGTTGACTCTTGCTCTAGATCCTAAGTTGAATGATTGGTTGGCAGATGATCATTTTATTGTTTTGCTTCATAATTTTCAAGTATTCTTACATATCAAATATTAGATAACACATTAAAAATAGATAAAATATGTCTTGGGATAATTGATTAAATATGGATAAGATCTGTAGGTTGGATAATAGTATTGTAACAATTTAAAAGAAAATTCTACCTAATCAAATTTGAGTGATTTTATTTTAATGTCATTAAGATTTCTATAAGCTCTAGAAAAGTATTTTCTATGTAGTTAAAAAAATCTTTGTTAATGTTTAATTATTTTGAAAGAGAGAGAGAGAAAGAAACAGAGCATAAGCAGGGAGGGGAAGAGAGGGAGACAGAGATTCTGATGCAGGCTCCAGGCTCTGAGCTGTCGCCACAGGGCCCGATGTGGGTCTTGAACTCATGAACCGTGAGATCATGACTTAAGCTTAAGTTGGATGCTTAACCAACTAAGCTAGCCAGGTGCCCCATCTATGTAGTTTTAAGTTAAAAAGAGAATTAACCTCATTAGTAAAAGTATAACATTAATTCTGTTTTTATTAATAATTGGCATCGGATTTAATTTACTCTGTCATATGATAAACTATATTTATTCTTGAGTGTTTTGGATGGTCTCTAATTGTATTAATAGTACTGATATATGTAATAGAAATTTATTCAAATGAATTATTTGAATAAACATAAATGAAATGATATCAAACATTTCCAAAGTTGTTTCTCTCATCATTAGACCGTATCTTGACAGTTATAGAAGAAAGAGTTTTAGAATAATTCCTAGTACATTGATATGTTAGTAATATTTTTCTTCAACTATTTTTACCTGAAAGCTTAAGTCAAGCAATTATTCTCCAATTTTCTGTTTATATTCCATATTCCAACCTATCATTCAAATTGTGATTATGCCCAGACATGATGTCACACCTATCTATAGCATTATTTGATTGGCAAGAAAGCTGGTTATACATGAAACTGACATCATGTCTCTGTATGATAAAGCATTCTTGTGACAGTGTATTTGTCATGGACTCTATGTAAAAACCAACTAGAAGCTATTGTTTTTATAGAATTTTCCCAGTGCTATAATAATATGTAGTTTTAAAGGAAGAAAAACATATAACACCTCTTTTTATACTTATTACATACACCTTGAAGGACATTTGGAGAAGTTTGTTGAATGCCACATACAATTCTCTAGCATTTTTTAAAAATTTCTGGATCAGATACAGTATTAATATTCTATGACAGAGGTCAGCAAACTATGGCTTACGAGCCAAATTCAGCCCATTGGCCGTTTCTCTGTGGCCTAAGAGTTAAGAATGGTTTTTATATTCTAAAGGGTTGAAACAATTCAAAAGAAGAATTTTATTTCATGATTTTTGAGAATTATATAAAAATCAAATCTCAGTGTCTCACGAATAAAGTTTTATTGGAACACAGCCATACTCAGTGTTAACATTTTAGCTATGGCTGCTTCTGTGCTACAATGGCAAAATCAAAGAGTTGCAGCCCAGATCAAATGACCCATAAAACCTGCATTTACTATATGGCCATTTGCTGGAAAAGTTTGCAAATGCTTTCTCTATGGTCAGTTGATATATAAGGGAATTTTCATAGATCCTGCAAATACACATTATTATTTCCATATTCAATGAATAATTGACATTTTTGTAAGCCAGCCCACTGTTCCTGTATTTGTGTGCATATGTGTCTGTGGTTAGATAAGGTAATCTAAATAAATGATGGAAATACATTTAAAGGGGCAGTCCAGAAACAGATGCTTTGACTTTAGTTTGTCCTCTGTGTCTAAACCCTAGTTTAGTATAGTTTAATATAAATAATAAAAAGTTCTAGGGGCACGTGGGTGGCCCAATCAGTGGAACGACTGACTCTTGATTTTAGCTCAGGTCATGAAGTCACAGTTCCTGGGATTGAACCCAGTGGTTGGACTCCATGCTGATAGCATGGAGCCTGCTTGGGACTCTCTCTCCCTCTCTCTCTGCCCCTCTGCTGCTCACATGTGTGCTAATGCTCTCTCTCTCTCTCTCTCAAAATAAATAAACATTTTTTAAAAAGACAAAAAATAAAGTGAAGAAAAATAGTAAATATTTATGTTTTTTTCTGATGTAATAAATATATGTGCTGTCTGTAAGCAAGTCCATGTGGTTATAAATATACACTGACTTCTGAAAGGGATGCCATGGAATAAGCCAGCTGCTTGCTTTGTAGCTGATCACTGTATCTACCAAAGTATAGATTATTGTATCAGGCTTGTTTCAGTTGCAAGTGATATAAGCTCAAACAGTCTTAAACAAAAATAAGGTCATTTATTAGCTGATGTAAAGGAAAATCAAGGGTAGCACCAGAATAAAATCAGACAGAATTCAAGAATTAAAGGATGTTGCAGACATCTTGTGGGAGCACTCCTCTTGTGGGTAACGTGGCTGCCAGCAGCCCCAGGCTTACACTTTCCACTGATTCAGTGGAAAGAGTCAGACCAAAGTCTGGGGCTTAGGAGACACATTGGCTCTGACTGGGACATGTATCTGTCCCTAAAACCTATCTCTAGGGCCTGTTTGGCCAGGTCTGGGCCACATACCTACATCTAGGGATCTGCAGGCAGGAAGTTGCCATGCCTGGAATGGGAAAGAGGTGTTCTACCTAAAGCACCTTCATGCCCCTGCCATCATGGTGTCATTAGGAAAAGAAAGGAAAATCAGGCCAGTATAATCAGGTGTGATATTAGATGTCTACCACAGTATGCCCTTGTTTACAGACACATGTACTTTCCATTGCACTGTGCAGAAATTATACTGTTCAAAAATTACATAAAATGGTTTAACATTAAACAATGGTGAAAGTATGTTAATATATAAAGATATACACTAAAATTTATAAAAGTGTTATGATATATCTTATGGAATAAAAAGAATGATACCTGCTCTTAAACACGTTACATCTAACAGGATGAGGAAGAGGTAAGATCGGTTACGTTGTGGCTTCAGTGTTATTAATATAGTAACAAATACTGCTAAAAATGCCAAGCAAAAGTCTTAGCTATAGTCCAATTTTATCAGATAATATATACATGCATTAGACTAATTTGAATAAACTGAAGAATTACCACAAATTTTCCAAAGAAAATTTTCATAATATTTATTTTTTCCAGTTGGATCAAAACATAGCTTCTTTTACAATCTAGTTATAGAAATAATACCATGTTTATTTTTTATTTTTAGGACCTCTTAAGAATAAGTTTGAACATGAGTATATTTGTTTAAATTCTCCTTTGCGTAAAAATGTATATTTAATGAAATTAAATTTACAACATACACTTAAGCATTCCAATTCCAGATAATGTTTTTAACCATGAAAAAAAATATGTAATAGTTCCCAGTAATTATATTTTTATGTCTGCAAATGTTTACCTAAATATTTATAAATGAGACCAAACAAACTTGGCTAAATAAATGTCTTAGATTCACAGAGACAAATTTTCAAAGTATTTACCAATTTGTTCCGTTTGTTCAATGCAGTTTAAAAGTTTAGCATAAATTAATCTATTAACTATTCTTTGGAGCATTTTGTGGATAATAATGAAAAACAATAATTTTACCAAATTCCGTTAAATTTTTTAGTAACGAAAGGATACCAAGTCTCAATATAAAGTGGTCACATGGTCCTAACAGTTGTTTTAGCCACAGTAACGACACACCAACCATTTGTATCTTTCGATTGCTAATACTTAACAAGC
Organism: Hyaena hyaena; assembly: GCF_003009895.1. Lineage (NCBI taxonomy): Eukaryota > Metazoa > Chordata > Mammalia > Carnivora > Hyaenidae > Hyaena > Hyaena hyaena. The sequence continues at coordinate 408,835 of NW_024081388.1, read as the reverse complement.
ACTCCATTGAAGCATTTTCCAGGCCTATAAACGGAAGTCACTCCAGAAGCAGATGGTTACACATCCATCAAAATCAGAAGACAAAATTTATTAGAAGCCACGTAAGTAACGGATCCAGAAATGCAAGACATAATGATTTCCTCCTGACAGCCTCAAGTCTAGTAACACTCTGGCAAATCTACTGTAGTAAATTCTTATAAATTCTAGTTTGATATAGTTTTCCTTTTAGGATTATTGTGCTATTGTGCTTCACTTTCTGACATAATATTATACAGATATTCTTTAGTAGTTTTAAGCTGAATGTTTATAGGATGCCTTCATGTTTTAAGACTTGACTTTACCAACTGAACACTATTTCACAATTCATCATATTTAGTCTGAAAATAGTAAAGCCAAGGTTTCAAAAGCACATTTCAGGCTCCTTTTTTACTTCAGAGTACATAAATTAACATTTATGGCATTGGTTATTAAGAGGATTTTTCTGAAAATATAAATAAGCAGAGTGGAACTTACAAAATGCCCCAAGTTATATAGGAAAATAAATCTTTCTAATTATGTTTTATGTACAGTTTTGCTCTTCTCTACCCTGCAGATTAGGAAGTCTAATATTTCTTCAATGTATTATTTCTGCTAGGAGAGAAAAATGACTAAAAGCTGCATCATAATTAAAGCACCTCCCTTTTGGCAGCCAATTATTTAAATAATTAAGAATATACTGAGAAAGAATATTCTTTGAAGATTTACAACTACAGTAAAAGACATCTAAAGATTTGCTATCTTTCTGTAAAGGGAACTGTATGTCTGGGGAGAAGGCGCTAGGAGCTGTTTTTTCCAAATGCAAACTTGTCCTGATTATCTAATTGTTTAGCTCTTTTTCTTTCTCAGTTACTATTAATTTTTTTTTCAAAGTTTATTTACTTTAAGAGAGAGCACAAGTTGGGGAGGGGCAGAGAGAGAGAAGGAGAGAGCGAGAATTCTAATTAGGCATTGCCCTGGCAGTACGGTGGCCTAAACGATGAACCACTGTGAGATCCTGTCCAAGGCCTGACCCTGAAACCAAGAGTCACATGCTTAACCGACTGAGATACCCAGGCACCCCTGAGTAAGTACCATGTTTTTACATGTATTGACTACAGTGAAAAGAGTGAAGACAGGTGTCTACACATAGGGCAAATTTTCTCTAGGGTATAAAACTATGATTTAAAAAATTTAACAAACTGCATCTTCCATTTTTTGAAACTGTTTCTTTAAAATGCATTAATTGTAGATTTTTCCAAATCCCTTTATTTTACCAAAAGTCTTTCTGGATTGCCACTCCACTTTATTGTAATTGACTAATACTTCTAGATACAGGATCACGTTGAAGTAAATCTTTACAAAGAATCAAGATAGAAAGTATTAATTGTTAACATTCATAAGAACAGGTACTAGAGTTACAGAACAATTTAACACAAATATCATATTCATGCATCTGTCTGCACCCACTTTCTGCCTTCCCTCATGTTACAACTGCATAACTGTCCATCCTTCTTCCTGCCTATGGACCTATGTCCTGGCTCTATTCCCTCCCAACTCTTCAGGGACTTTCTTCCGAAAATTTTATGTCTGTGCATTTACCACCCATATACTCATGACAAGCAGATTGATTTCTCAAACTTAGATGTTTCTTCTAAGTGGCAGGCAAGCACACTGCCCTGTCTCGTGGTCTTCTCCACACTGATGTTCTGCAGATGCCTCAAAGTCACATCTTGACACATCACTGGAACTTTTGTTGGATAATCTATCATTGTCCGTATAGTAATTAAAATTAACACCTGACATTTAGTTGACTCATGTGCCTGTGTTATGAGCTTGTATTCTTTATCTCACTTAATTTTCACATCAACCTCTCAGGTAAACATCCTCATTTTGTAAATGAAATGAAAGCCTGGAGGATGTAAACAACATCTCCAGTCCCAACCAACTCTAAGTGGTGGACCTGAGATTTGAAGATAGATTTTACTGAAACACAGTGTGTGCTCCTCAGCAACCTCTATGCTGCCTCCCCATTGCCTCACAGAGGCGTATATGTTGATGATAACTTTATAACAGTCACATCTCCACTCGAAGCCATTCATCATATATTAAGAAGCAAATGAACATAGTTAACTGTTTAAACTCTCAGTTGCTTGAATTTCTTATAGTAACAGATACCCACAACTGAGTAAACTGGTGAAATTGTTGCTTTTTTTAACTGTCCAGATAGACTGCTTCCACTATTCCAGTTCATTATATATCTGCTTGATTTTACTTTATTTAATCCATATATTCCAAATGTAGCAATGAGTATGAACATTGAATGTTGGCATTTGATATGTCAGTGATAATTATATTTCTTATTAACCTATTTTTTAAACATCCATTCTTCTCATAAGTTTGCCTTATGTTATTCTGAAGCAAATCTTAAATTGCCACTCACAATATTTAATGTTTATATTTTATACTGTAAAGCAATTTTATGTGGATAATTTGAAGATGTCTTGATAAAATTATGTTCATGCATAACATTAGTCCATGCACAGTACACACTGTGAGAAAAGCATAATAATTAAATAATAGCAGTCATGAGGCTTTCCTATGAGGGTTAACTATGTACTAAGCATTATGTTAAAGGCTTTATATATACCTCCATGTATACTAAAAGAGTTAACATATATAAAGTGCTAAGGACAGTGCCTGGCACATTGTAAGGACTATAGAAATATTTATAATATTATTGTTCTTACTTTTATTATATTTGGGAATATACAAACCTTAACAACTAATCCGTGAGATGGTTACCACTGTTGTCCTCATTGTATAGATAAGTTAAGGCAATTGTCCAGGCCACATGACTTGGGTGCACCATTATGGAGGACCAGGACACCTGATTTTAGGTACTGTTCTCCCAAACACAACACTGAGCTGCTACCTATGTTGAGTTTCCTATCTAAATTGAAATCACCATTAAACATGTGATAACAGTTTCAGCTCACCAGTGTAAATTTTTAAAAAAAAATTAACATTTACTTATTTATGAGACAGAGAGAGACAGAGTGTGAGTGGGGCTGGGAGAGAGAGAGAGAGAGAGAGAGAGAGAGAGAGAGAGAGAGAGAAAGCAGGCTCCAGGCTCTGAGCTGTCAGCACAGAACCGAACTTGCAAACCATGAGAACATGACCTGAGCCAAAGTCAGACACCCAACCCACTGAGCCACCCAGGCGTCTCTCACCAGTGTAAATTTTAAAAAGGATCCATATTTCACCTATCATGTTGACAATGATTAAAGACAACGTGAGTCTTAGTAAGCAGAAGCTAGTGTACAAGAAGAGTCTTATGTCCTCCACTAGTGCATGTGTAAGAAGAGTTAATCCTTCTGTAGGGCAATGTGTGATAGATAGATACAGCATATATATAGCCTTTGATCCAGCAATTCCATGTCTAGCAATCTGCCCTAAAAGACATGATCCAGGGAATGCACAGACATAATTTATGCACAATGAACACTGAGAAATAAAAAAAATAACCATTAATGGGGGGTAGGTTATGTATATTATCACATTGCCACATGAAAGAGTGTGATAAAATCATACTGTAAATAATACTTACTGACATGGGAAATGTTCATAAACTATTAAGTAAAAATACATGCTACAGAGGCTCCTGGGTGGCTCAGTTGCTTAAGCATCCAACTTTGGCTCAGGTCATGATCTCAGAGCCCCATGTGAGCTCTGTGCTGACAGCTCAGAACCTGGAGGCTGCTTCCGATTCTGTGTCTCCCTAGCTCTCTACCCCTGCCCCTGCTCAGGCTCGCTCTCTTAAATATAACTAAACATTAAAAAACTTAAAAATACATGCTACAAAAACATGATATGAAATGCTACCTTTTCTGTGAAGAAAATATTAACTACCTGTATATAGATACACACATAAATACACACACAACCATATGAAAGCCCTTACATAATTGTCAAAAGGAATGCACCAAAATATTAAATTGGTTTTCTGTCTGGTGGCATAACAAGTATTTTGGTTTATTGGCTATATTTTTTTTAACTCCTCACCTCTCTTTATATTGAATGAACATTACTTCTACTATTAGACAGAAAGAAAAAAAAATAAATGTTATTTTGAAAATCTAATTTAACAAGAGAAGAAACATTGAGTGGGCTCTTTCCTATTCTGTGAAAGTGGGTCTGTGTAGAAGAGGCTGATGACATCCTTCAGGAAAGGGACAGATTGACACAGACACATAAATATGTACTCAGCATTGGTTTATGGCACCAGGCAAAAATCATATTGTATTTGAGTCAAAGTTGTCGTACCAAGTCTCACCCTGACAGCCCAGAGATGCTTCCCTTAAGAAGCACAGCCTACTTTCACGGGCGACTGCAAGTCATCCCTTCCTTACAAGTGCAACCTAGAGAGTGGAAGACTGACAGCTTGTGAAAAGATAATTAGAAAGAGAAGGAAAGAAGCAAGCCTTGCGCAACCAAGTGGGTACATTTTTCTCCCTCAAATATGCTGAAGACTAAACCTCTCATAAATGCAAGTGGGAAAAAACTACATTTATATACTGAATGTATCATGTTAATATGTGTTAAGAGTCGAAATCCTGGATTCAGAAACATAATATATGTGTAAAATAAACAGCTTTTCATTGGCATTGAAAATATGTGCATATTTCTTACCAGGGAAAATGGCATTCCAGCTCATTAAATTATGTCAAGAATCATAGCTGAAACTCAACACAGACTGTCACCAAGCATCACACAAATAATATGGCATGGGCTGGCAGCTGAATACTACAGACTGTGCAAATAATGACAAGGAAAGCCTTTATTCCCAAACCACTTAGTGCAGATTCCAGCCAGCACTGTATACTCCAGAGGCACTAACATTATGCACAGGGAAATTAGGTTTACACCCACATCAGAAAATGTATTTGTTGGGATAGAGGTGTGGGAGGAGATGCTGCTAGCTGCACAGATGCAAGCAACGTCACCAGAGAGAGATTTCTGGTTCCTGTCCCCCTCACCCCTCCGAAGGGAGCAGAGATTGAATGGAAAATACCCATCTATTGCAGAATTTCCAAAAGACTTCTGAAATCAAGCAGATGAAGCATAGGCTAGAGTCCTTCTATCAGATCATGTTATTGACTTTCAAATCAGGTCAAATGAAGCCCAGATTGGATGAAAGCAACCCAATCAAATTTCCATTTAAGTCCAGGTAAAGGAGGCTTAAGGATCTAAATTATTCAGAAAGTGGCCTCTGTCTCATTTTCACTTTACCATCAAAGTTTGTCAAATATAAAGTTACCCAGAGAACTGTTAGAACAACTAAAAACCTTTCGTTAAAACTCTTGTCTTTATTATATATTCATTTATACATTAATGGTTACTGAAGGACAACTTTAGACAACAAATAAGAATTTGGCATGGCTATTTGTTTCAGGAAGCTAACAATCTAGGAGGGTAAACAACAATGCAAAGCAAATGGCTTAAACAAAGTGCAACAAATTGTCAAGCTAGAAAGCACTGGAAAGGAGCAAGGTACAGTGGAATAACGGGGGGCAGGGGGTTGCCTTGCAAGGGTTTCACAACTTTCCAGTTAATCTCAATTGATAATAGGAAAAGCCAATGAGACTTGATTGGGGTCGTTCTCCGTTCTAGCTTGAATCACACCCCACTTCCACTGTAGCTTTGCCAGCAAACTCTACCCTTGACAGTGATTGCTCTGGGTTTCAGAGGGGGATAACTGACTGCTAACATGTCATCTCAGTCAATTATTCCAGGACCAGTGAAGGCTGCCCCTCCCCGCGTCTCTGTGCAGTCCAGCACAGAGAGCGCCAGGAGATGGTTCAGGGAAGGTCTCCATTGGCTTCTCACTGCCTGTGTAAACAGCCCTTCAGACAAAAGTCCACTTTTTGTACTTTTTAAATATAATATTTTTCTTCCATGTGCTCATTCACAATTCATTTCAATCGGGCTCAATTTGGAATTATCAAGAATAAAAGAGGACCTAACTGCTTCTAAAGCATACAATATTTCCTTCCTGGGCTATTTATTTGAATTCTCCTTGCACAGAGACCAACACATTTCTGTAATATTTTACTGGACACTGAAATGAGGTTTTTAAATGAGAAATGATTAAATGTTTCGGTTCCTTATTTTGTGTTTCGCTTTTTCTAATATTAGCTGGCACAGTTATATATGTCCGTCAAAGAGTTGCTTATTATCTGCATTTCCTGTCACTTCTCTTAGAAAATATAAGCAAACATACTTATTACTAATAATGTTAGAAAAAGATTGATTTTCCTCTGTTTTTACTACTTAGTGAATAATTCTTTAGCAGCTGCAAAACATTAAATGTTAAGTAGAAATACAACATTGATTTCTGAAGTGATTCTGGAATAACAAAATGTCACAGCTTCACACTTGGAAAGCTTTGTTGGGCTCTCTAAATGCTGTTCTCACTTTTATAGGCAATAATAGTAGAAGATGTGAAAAAAATCAGATGGCAGGGAAGGAAATTTGCCTGTAAAACACAAAAGCACACCCCCCAACCTAAAAAGTTGAATTCTTCCAAAAGCTTAAATAATTGGTTCATTTTCAGTGTCTTAGAGTTTCTTTACAAGCATAAGACACAAAATGTTACCCAACGCAAGGAGTAGCAAATACTCTAAGTACCTAAGGAAGAAAGAAGAACTCAAATGTAACTAATTGTGAAGGGCCTTTCACTACAGTTAACTTCTAGCCTTAGGTGTCTTCCTGAGCTGGCTGTTTTTTCTGGTGTGAGTGATACCCAAAGACCTATTTCGTTCTGAAATCCAAAGAAAGAATGTGTGGCTCAGCAAGGATGTGTTTCAGTTATGAGAAGTACAGAAATGTATAAGGTTCCTTTAAAAAAGTAATAAGGAAGTGCTTCCAAAGGAAAAACGTGTAAGTATTTTATATCTTTTATTACCTTCAGGGTTAGCAATATGGTAAACTGTCAGTCCAAAAAGAGAAATAAGAGTAAAAACAAACACACAAAAAATCCTGTACTTTTAAATTAAATTAATATATGAAAATTTAGTTTTACCAATAACTCCTAGAGCTGCATCTTTCACGGTTGTCGTGAATATGACTATATTCGTGGAAGACTAAGTCAGTCATGCAAGGTAATATTAGATGCTGTAATAAAATATGAGGTGGGGAAGGGAAACAGATAGGACTCTGATCTGATAGGCGTAAGAGTTTCCTATCCCTTTGGACCATATTTTGCTCTTAGTGGATAAAAACATTTTTTCTCCTCCTAATTGGGAAAAATAAAAAAGCAATGAAACTAACCGTTGAACTATAAAGCTCATGTCACACTTTCTTTCAGTAATTGTTGGTGCTATTCTGAGACCAGAAAATGCTGGAAATACAGCAAAATCTCTATTTCAGATACAGAAAATCTGAACCACTTGATAATCAGCTGAGTCAACCTGAGGTCTCTCACCCTCATCTTATAATGGCTACTAGGGTAGTACCTATTGCCTAGTACACTTCAGGTTTACATTTTGTAATTTGTTTCAAACCAACAACACCGTCTGAGTGAGCTTCTCTTTCTGGGGTTATTTTAATGAGTTAATTGTGCAGATGTGACTGAATTTGACCGATCATAGCTCTTAGCTCCAAAACAGTAGAGCAGTCATTACAGGCAGCCAAAAATACAGGCAGTAATTTAATACATATATGTATATGTATGTATGTGTATACACACACATATGTATGTATATAATAAGCCAGTGTCCCATAGCATCTGTGGGTGCTTGTTGTTTATTTAATTGTCAATTAGACAATGACATCTAATGAATAGTGAAATAATCAAAATGGGAGAGGCAAAGTCTAAATATTTCATTGAGGGCATAGTTAGCTTCTGAATGAGCCAAAGGTTATTGCAGAAGGACAGTTAGTTCTAACCCCATCTTGTTTTCTCTTAAAATAAGCAAAAGAAAATTTGAGAGCCAAGGACACACAAACCTATACAGATTTTTCATCTCTCTCTCTCTCTCTCTACCTATCTCTCTGTTACTCTCTCTATTTCTGTATCCCCCTATCTATCTAATCTATCTCTCTACCTCTCCCTCTCTCTCTCTCTCATCTATTTACCTAATCTCCATCCATCTAAATAAGCTGTCAAAACTCTTTGGATTTTGTTTATTTGAACATCTTGCATCATAATTCATTTTGATATGCTTAATGTAGAGCATGAAGTGAAAGTCATATCCAGTCAACCTTTTTAAGCCAATTGTTTTGTTTTAGGCTTCAAACCTCAGTAGGAGGGTCCAATAGGAGGATCCGAGCTGTCATTCTACAACATTTAGAAATGCCTGATTCTAATTAATCATATCAACTCTGATGCTTGACTTCAGTGAGACAAAGGGTGCCATCAATTTGATAAGACTCTGCTAAGTGGGGTTTAAAATTAATTCATAATTTCTTTTATGTTTGTCATGTGTTGTGAAAATGAACTGCCATTCAATTCTTCATAAGCCATGCATAAGCAGAAGATTTAATTTTAGGTAGTGTTCTGGAAGGCCTGGGTAGTTTGGGGAGCAAATTATGATTCCATACTGTGATCTTAGTGTAATTGGAACAGCAAGCAAAACTTTCTGGCATGCTGATATTGACATTCACTCTCAGAGTCTATACGCATTTATACAGTTAGCAAACCTCCACTGTTTTTTCCCCATAATTATACCTGAAAGATCCTCAAAAGCCCCTTTATCAAACTATACCAAGTGTAACATTTAAAACTTTAATTTTTTTCTATAATTATGGAAAATGCAGTGAGAATTGTGAAGTCTCAGGAGCAGTGAAAATAAAAGGTGACTATTAAAGCCAATAGTCAGTACTCATATAATACAGTATAAGTGGATCTTTTTATAAATGTATAATAATAAGCTGAGTGGCTTTAAGAACACCTGACTGACAAATACACATGGAGATTCAATAATGTTAAACTGTTTATGAGAATTATGTGACTATCAAATATCATCTGGGGAGAAATTATGAGACTACTTTATGAAATCAGGAAAGAACAGAATATTACTGTAAGATCTCAAGGAATTTCAGATGAGATATTTTGTCTCCCAAGGCACAGGTGTTCTCAGATGGGTCAGTTTCCTTCATCCTTGTAGTTGGGAGTTGGAGTGAACACCTCATTTTAAAATTTAATTTATTCAGAAGGGCTTTTCAAAATGGAGCATATCAAATCTATACTTTTAAATAAATGCCAACAGTTTTAGGACAAAACTCAGGAAAGATAAACTCATGTTGATTGAGTTAATGATTTCCATCATTTCCTCCAATGAGAACTAGGTATAACATATACTATAGACCAGAATCTACAAGATAAAACTATTGGAATGCGAAACTTTAAAAAAGAGTTTTAATTTGCTCATTACTTTATTTTTTTGTTCCTAGACCAGTGCTTGAAAAGACAGTTTTAATATATTTTAGTTGCTTTCACACAATGTGCTTTTGTTTAAGACCAACTAATCATTTTTGAGTTGAAGATGCACTGAACCACTTTTAAAGCCCTAAGATAAGTATCATCTAACTTCTTTTAGATGATAAAAGTGACTTGATCAGATGCCTTAGGCATCAGCTAGGCAAAAAACAAAAATCAAAACAACCCAGTAACATCCAAAGGTGACAAAAGGCATGTGCCACGATTGGGCAAAAATTCAAAACAAGAATTGAATTCTCTATTAAAGGAAATTTTCTAAAGCTTTTTTTTTTTTTTCATTTTTAATATCATTATAGTTAGACAAGAAAAGTGGATATGAAAGCAAAATGTTAAAAACATTTTTCTGCCAGCTGGAAACCCTTATGTCTGTTTTGACAATTCTATCACACATATACAGACTGTCACAAAGGGAAAATCTTTCAGTTTCCTCTCAGGAAGATCATTATGAGCCTTTTGTATTGATTGCTTCCTGTGGTATGTATAATCCTCCTCGTGGTTGTGTACTATCCAGGGAACCTGTTGTGTGTAAACAACCACAGGTGATTAGCGATCAATGAATGATTTTAACCTACGAGATAAATGGAATAGGACATGGGCCTTCATGTTAAGGGCTGTTTAGTTTTCATTCCCTACAGATTTAACGTGGTTCTTTTCAGCTGAAAGGAGAAGAACATGGGAAATCAATGTTGCTGGTTGAGGCCAACACAGTTGAGCTCTGCTCACAAGAACTGTTAGATAAACATTTCTGGCTTAAATTTTAAGCTATATTGTGGGCAGTAATTTTTCTAGTATGTGTATATTTGGCAATTTGGGGTATGCTTTTACAAAATACACTGCTAACAATGCATTTATAAAAGCCCATTGTGCATAATCCACACAATGCTACTCTAGCATAAAGAACAGAGGAGTAAGGTGCAGAGAAGATTCAAGGTCAAAGTTATTTAATCACCAAAATTAAATAGATGGTAGTTATATGAAGAACCAATGATATGATAATGTAATTTTATAGTTTCTGTGGACATATCTTAGAATCTATAACTCTTAGGACTGAAAGGATCTTATACCTCACCTACCACAGGAGTTTCTAAAATAACTGACTATTGGATTTTACCTGGTCAGCTTTTTAAAAATAAATATTTCTGGAATTTTCTTCCATATATATTCAATCAGAGCCTGTGAAGGTCTGGTAATCTGAATTTTAAAAAGGTCCTCAGAGATATATTAAGAGGAAAAAGCAACACGTAAAAATAGTATGAAAAATCTATCTTAGTAAAGATAAAAGATTGCAAATAATAAACAATGAAATAATAGTAATAAAAGATTTTTCCATGGGTACACAAATACATAAATACATTACATATTTCTGGATGTTTACAAAAATGATTTACACTAATTATTTCTTGGAGTAAGACTCACAGTCTAGTGAGGGAAGAGAGTTATCTTATTAAACCTTTTGGTTTGGCTTGTATTTTCTGTGTGTTTGGTACCACTTAAAAAAGAAAATTCAACTTTTAAAATTTGTTCCTCAGGCCACTGCATTGACCAGCTAGGTTTGGGAACCACTGATTTACTCATTTCACCCCCAAATATTATCCCTGACTCAGCTGAAAGGCAAACATTGTGTGGGGGCACAGATCACTATCCCTGCACTCTGCTCTTGCCACCAAAGACATCTGTCATAAATGATTGACTCTGGGAGCTTTCAAGGGCACACTTTTTCTCAGTACCTCTCTCTCTAAGGAGCTGATCAGAAGGGATGTAGAATAGAAAAGGAGAGGTAGGAGACTTCCCCAATCCGGAAAGTGTTTCCTCTAGTCCTCCTGTCAAACTACAGCATTGAAAAAACTAAGCCAATGATTAGTTAATCATTTGATTCTATTTCTTACAAGTTGGAATAGTATGATCAGAGCTTCCTCCTTTGTGCTCCCTTGGCATTTCATATATAATAGTAGTTTCAGCCAAGATGGCTAAGTTACACTGCAGTAGCAAAGAATTCTAAAATCTCAGTGGCTTAACACAACAAATAAGTATTTTTTGGTCATTGTACATGTCTGGTGCAGATAACCAAAAAGCCTGCTCATCCTAGTAACTTGGCCATGGTGGCTAAGGTCTTATGAGGGACACATGCTTCAGTGCTCAGCCTGACATAGGAGGGAAGGACTGTGGTGACTTGCTCTGGCTCTTAAATTTTCTGCTATGGGGAGGAGACACTTGCTGGGGAGATGCTTTTGCTTCATTTAATCTGTTAAAACTGTTCAAGCGTCCGCACATAATTTCATGGAACTGCAGAGTATAATCATATTCTGAACTAGAAAGAGAACCAGATTACATTCAGAAAAGGATGCAATTTTCTTGTTTCCCATGCTAGAAAGTGGGTTCCTTGAGGACAAGTACCTTCTCCTAACCATCGCTGTATTCCAGTGTTTGACAACAAAATAGATGCTCAATAAATATTTGATAACTTAATGGCTGATTTGTGTTTAATTGTTTTAAGTGTTATATTTACTTAACATTCCCTAGAAGGGTTATTTTTAACAACAGAGGAACTATATTATCGGGTCACATCTGCAAATATATTTCAAATTTTGAAATGTTAACAGGGCATTTAGTAGTAACTTTGTAAAACTAAAAAAACACTGACATATATCTTCTTACTTACTTGACCAGAGCAACTGTTTCATTTTATGTAATGAAAGACATTTGCCCCGACTACCCTATCTTGGGTTAAACACATTTTAAGAATACTCCAACATTTTAGAGAGATATAAATAAATAGTTTATAGATGATATAAAAGCACTTATCAAGGGTATAGAGTTATTAGTGGTTTATCTCTAACAAATGCTTACTAAGGGATATAGCATAGATAAGAGAAGTCACAGATAATATTCTTTCTCCTGTATACTAGCCCCATCTTTCTTTGCATTCCAATTAATTAAAAAAAATCTTACTAACTTTGGATAGTTAATTCTCAGTAGTAATAAATCACTTGCAATATAAAGATCCTATCAAGGTACACCTACTGTTTGTAGTACCATTATTGAGAGCTGGTGGATTCTGACAAATCTCATCTCCCAATCTAAGACACTATAAAGTTCATAAAGTCTATTGATTTTGCCCTGTGAGGTAGAATCTTTGTTTTATTGTATATATCTCAACACCCCTCATTGGTGGGTGAATTATTTCATAAACTCAGCAGTAAGGAATTCAGTTTATATTTAAAAAACAAAAAAACAAAAGGCACCTGAGCCACTAATGCAGTCACAGTCCATTAACTGAAGATTATGTATTCATAACTAAGAGCCTATGTCCTTACTTACAATGTATCTTAAGTTTGTTCCTATTTCTAACAATCTCAATGGTCTTGTGCTCATTATATGGTCTGGGAGCTGCATTACAGAATCAGAGGAAGCAGATGGAAAAGGAATAAAGAAAGTTATTAGTTCCATAATCTGAAAGCTTATCTTACAAGTTAATTTAAAAAATTTGCATTATGTTTCTGTGTATGTCCCTGTGTTCAGATGAGTTTGATTTTACGTGACTTCACATGCTACCGTAATTAAGAAAATATTTTTTATTACATTTTAAACAATGAAATGTAGTAATCCAAGACAGATCTCGTAAAACTAGAGTCCCTTCAAAATCTTTCAGTTTGTTAATTTACGCACTGCCTAACATATGATGGTCAATGCTGAAGCAACAGTACCAATATTAGAATGAAAATCTGAGGAAGAGTCTTCCATGTAATAACCATTGTGGTATAGCAAAACAAGGCATATAAAGAATAATAGAATCAATATGTTAATTCATAAAATCTTATGTGAGTTTTTCTTTGAGATTCTTTCTTCAATCTTGTGATACTCTTTCAAGTGAGAATTTCAATTTAAAATCTGTGAAAATGCTGCAGTGAACTGCAATAACAATGTCCATGGTTTGCCATCTGCCATTATAATTCTGGTCATCTACACAGATTCACAATAGTGTCACTGTGCTTAGATCTAATTACCCTCATAATGCCAGAATAAATGAGAGAAATAATTTTTATAGTGTTTATTAACCTGAAATTTCTAAACTCATGGTGTAGGGACCTGAAATAATGCAAATTAAACACACTGTAATAAACATGAAATGCATGGTACTTATCAGGAAGTGTAGGAGGTAGACACCTATATGGCCATGCTTAAGATGAAAAATGGTGCCTTTAAGGAAAAAGCAAATGTAGAGACTGGATTAATAAACTACAAAAGCAGAATAAATGAATGAAACATATAAAAGCAATACAAAATCTGACCACTCACTCCTAGCATATTTTGTGAGAGCAGTTATATATGATTGTAGATCTACTTTTTGCCTTAATATATCAGAAAGCCCACTCAGCATTTGAGTAGAAACAGAGATGGAGGACTAACATGCATTGAATATCTATTACAAAGCCGAAATATTACAAGTTTTCATCCCCAAAACTTGAGTCATTAACACATTTATACTATACAACAAGCCTATACTATACTATACAACAAGTTGGTATAATTACCCCCATTCACAGAATAAATACGCCACACAAGAATTTTAATCAAAGTTCATATTCTTTTGATTGTAATATATAGTCTGAGGATGAGCAACTTTTTTGTTTACAAATGAAACTTCCAGAATCTTCCTTTCAATAGGTACTTTTGCTCAGAAAATTTACTTGCAAGAAAATGTTCTTATATTAAGTATTTAATCATCTTGATAACCGAAGTTACCAACATTACCAATATAACCAATATTCTAGGCCCTGAGGGAAACCTGATAAAAGTAAATGAAAAAGGGTTCACATTTTGGAAAAAAGGGAAACTAATGTCTTTTACATTGAAAGTAAAATTGGCTACTTAAAAATCATTGTCTTAGATTAGATACAATTTTTACTGTGAAGATTTTTTTCTGTAAAATCCAGATACTAAATGCTGTTGGTTTTGAGGGCCACAGGGTCTTTTTTAAAATACTCAGAGCTGCCATTATAGCACAAAAGTGGCCATAAGCAATAATTAAATGAACAGGGCTATATTCCAATAAAAGTTAGTTTATGAACACTGAAATTTGAATTTCTTATAATTTTTACATGTCTTAAAATATTCCTTTTTAAAATTTTTTCCCAACCATATAAACATGTAAAAAGCATTTTTAGTTTGTGGGCCATACAAAAGTAGGCAGCATTTTAGACTTGACCTATAGGATGTAGTTTGTTGACCCTTATCTTAGATGTCTTACTTAAAAAAATAATCATGTGCTAGTTGCAGATGAAAGTAATAAACATTTGAAAAACTTAGACAAAAAAGAGGAAACTATTCTTTTTACAGGGTCAATATTAATGTGAGAATCCAAAAATTGTTACAAAGTAAACGACAATCTTGTACAACAGATTCCATGTCTGTGAGAAGTTTTGGCAACTAGCTCAATGTTTTCTCTGAGGTATTACTCTTAAAAATATACTTAAGAAATGTTAACTCCCTCAGAACAACATTTGCTGAAGGCTTTACACTGTGCATGGGGATTGATAAGTCTTTGGGGTCTAAAAATCTACATTAGGCATAACCTTCCCGCATGGTATAATTCAATATTTTCTTTTAGTCTATGAATTCTAATAATTTTTTGTGTCCTAGTGACTTAAAAAAATACATTGCTTTGAGCACTAACAGTTGGTTAAAAGACTTAAAAACACATTACACATATACCTCAAACAAAATTACAAATAAACGAATTGGTCTATCCAAAACCCAGTTTCTGGTTTTAACAGGTGTTTTTTTGTTTGTTTGTTTTTTGTTTTTGTTTGAATCAATCTAATGGAATGTGTGTATGTGTGTGTCTGTAAGCACTATGTCAACTCTATATTCTCATAATAATGGAACCTGCCACTTTGAACTTCAAGGGTCTAGAACTTGGCTGAATTTGTGGAGGAGTGGCATTATTGGCCTGGGTTCCAATAAGCCTAGCATCTATTGATCTTTAGGGCAGGTACAAAAATCCATATTTTCATGCTGGACTGCATAAAACAAAAGTTTTAGATTAGACTTTTACTATTGATTCTTGTCCCAAGATTTAACTAAGAATTGTATCACTCATTCACTGTTTCAGCTAAATCCCATGTCTGATATTTTTTAGCTGTATAACTTTAGGTGAGTCTCTCAACATTTATAACCCTCAGATAGTTTAACTTTAACTTAGCTGACATGGGCAAGATGAAAGTCTTATGTGTTAGATAACCAGTTTGGATTTGATGCAAACTTATGAGGTAGTGGGAATAAAAAGGAAGACTCCAGAGCTTCTAGAAGGAGGGAATTTAGAGAGCAGAATTTAAGAACAAAGGCTAGTCTGAAAAATTAGCTATGCTTGTGAATAACCACTAAGCATCATTTCTTCATCCATATAGTGGCAGTAATAATACTTACCTCATTAGGTTGCTATGAACAATGAAATCCTGAAAATAAAATTTACCTAGGACAGGAACTGATAATAAACCTTTGCTAAATGTTGGCTCTTTTATTGGAGAATTTACCACAAGCACGCACAAAGTCTTATCTCTTTAAAGAGATATGTGAAGTAATTCTTATTCTTCATTAAAAATAAACTTTTTGAGTTTTATCATAAATTAATTATAACTTATAGTTGGCATGTAATCCATAAAAATATGTGCTTACAATTTAAATGCAAATTTACTATTCATACTGCTATTCAATTTTTCTTTCAACCTCTTCATAAAACAACAAAGTGGAATGGGGAACTTAAATATTCATTGTTTTATTTATCTATCACAGAATGTAAAACATCTCAACTTTTTCTTTCATGATTTTGGTAAATTGTTTTTTTTTTTTCTGGTAAATTGTTATTTAAAATTATTCATTTATCAGGGCTCCTGGGTGGCTCAGTCAGTTAAGCATCTGACTTCGTCTCAGGTATGATCTCATGGTTCATGAGTTCAAGCCCTGCTTTAGGCTCTGTGCTGACAGATTGGAGCCTGGAGCCAACTTTAGATTCTGTGTCTCCCTCTCTCTCTGCCCCCCTCCTGCTCACACTCTGTCTCTCTCTTTCTTTCTCTTTCAAAAATAAACATCAAAAAATATTTAAAAATTAAAAAAAATAAAATTGTTCATTTATATATAGTTGCTTTACTTTACTTGTGTATATGCTTTTTTCTCTAAGGATATTATAAAGTCTTAGAAAGTGATCCAGTGTCCTTTGCACCTCCTGTAATACTGAGAACAGTGTTGTTCATTATTCAAGTGTTAAACATTTCTCCTTCAATGAATGAAATATTTGTTTATTATGTTGTTCTTAGCAAAGCAACCTTACTCAATTATAATATATATTTATAACAAGGACTGTGATCTGACAAATATCTTAAGAGAAAGAAAATCTATCAAAAGCAAACTGAGCCTTTGAGATTTGTTGAAATATATGAGATTAACATTTATGGAGTGCAGTGAGAGTCTGCTTGATGTTATTCAGAACACAGAAATAACCTACTTACTGCCTGATGGGATTTGTGTCTACATTAAGGGAAAGTAAATAATATATCACAAGAAAACTCAGTTGATTTATCTGATAGTCATTATCATCTCATCATATGTTTCTGAAAAAGGAAATAGAAAAGGCCATAAGGAGCAATAACTAATTATATCAAATCTGACTCCTAAAGTGCTTGGGGTTCTCCCAAACTCCAGTAGGTCTGAGTCACTTGTAATTTTGTGGCAAGTTAAATAAACTGTCTCAAATGCCTGCTATCTTTATTCATCATCCAAGATAGCTATTTTCTACCCCTTCTTATCACTTCCTGTCCCATGCCCTCTCTCTAGAACCCCCATCTATAGTCACCAAACTCTCTTAATCCACAGTTCCTT
The DNA here is from genome assembly GCF_003009895.1 of Hyaena hyaena. NCBI lineage: Eukaryota > Metazoa > Chordata > Mammalia > Carnivora > Hyaenidae > Hyaena > Hyaena hyaena. Next base: position 391,443 of record NW_024081388.1, on the reverse strand, counting down.
TTAACCTCTGGACTTAACCAAAATGTGTTCTATTGTACAGTGTTCTGCTCATTTTTATCTTACTTGCAAGTCTACTGGTGGAAAACATGTCCCTTCTCTCCACAATGTGCCTTTCTCCTGCCATTTACTTAATTTCTTTTTTTTTAATGTTTTTATTTATTTCTAGGAGAGAGAGAGAGAGAGAGAGAAACAACGTGAGCAGGGGAGGGTCAGAGAGAGGGAGTCACAGACTGAAACAGGCTCCAGGCTCTGAGCTGGCAGTCAGCACAGAGCCCGACCCGGGGCCCGAACCCACGAACCGCGAGATCATGACCTAAGGGAAAGTCGGTCGCTTAACCGACTAAGCCACCCAGGCGCCCCCATTTACTTAACTTCTAAAGTCTTCACCATCTGACTTGTGGTCCTTACCAGTCTAAGTTCTGTAATTGCCCTAGATAATTCCTTCTGAATGTTTAATTTATTCCTTCTCATATTTTTGATCACTGATTTCTACATGTTCGATTCAATTACTCCCAACATACCATAATTTTGCTCATACTTGGTGCCTCTTTTACTAGTCCCTAAGACCCTGTGAGCTACCTTGTCACCTGTGCTTTTCAAGATTTCATTGTTTGGGACTTCCTGTGATTCTCTGAGCATCCTTCAAATATATCCACCTTCACCCATCACACCAGCCACCTTTATGCTTAAGTTAATTTTCCTTGCTTTCAGGTGGCTTCTACCAAAAGAACCTTAGCAGATACTCCCACACTTACACATAAGCTAAAGTTATAATACAGCAGCTCCCTGAGGCAGCCGGTGTCTGGGATGAGTCACATTTACCTGACTCATCCTGCATGCACATCAATCATTCCCTGGTCCTCAGCCAGTTACCCAGACAGACAGCCTTCAAGAGTGCTAAGCTCATTCATTTTCTTTAGCCTGGAAGAAATGTGATGGAACCAGCATTCTAATCAAACTTAACAAAGAGAAAACATTTTAGTAATTCCATCAGTTTAGTGGCTTAGTCCTCTCCATCCACCACCCCCACATCCCCAAAGAATCTGTTCACATACAAACTTCAGTCACCATGGGTAATGTTCCTATCTCAACAGTTCTAGTGAACAATAATATCACAGCTATTTTTTGTTCCTATTCTTCTCCCAGACTTAATTGGTAGAAAAATCTGATCATACTTTTTAAATAATAAGCATTTTTCTCTCACAGATTGCCTAGTTGAGGATGAGTTCATTTTCTAACTGAGTATAACTCATTGTTCTCCAGCATACTGGAATTAATCAAAACATATGAACATATTTTCCACATACATCCATAGTTTAGTAATAAATAACAAACATGACATAGAAAGAGGAGTTATAGCCCAATTCGTTTCTTATGAATCATCTTAAAAAACAAAATTAAGGACTAAACTATTGCCACAACAACATAAAACAATTTGAAATAGTACTACTTTTTGCTTGATAACAGTAGGAAAATAAAAACATATTACAAATAACTGGAAAAATATAAGCAAGTAACTTGTCTAATATTAACCTTAGGTACCCACATGTTCACCCAAATACAAACACACTAAAAAGAAAAGAAGAAAACAAAGCAAAAACAAAACCTGCCTTCAGGTAACAGACACCAATTCTTCCATTTGCTCAGGTGAAGAATCTTGGAGTCATCCTGACTCATTTTTTTAAAAATGTATTTTCTTTCACATCACTCATCTGAACTATCAACAAATTATTTTGGCAGTACTTTCAAAGACATCTAGAATCTTAGCACTTCTCCTTATTCTCAGAATTACTATCCCTCTCTAATCTACCATCTTTTCCTACTTGAATTATTATAATAATTTCTTAACTCAATTTCTAATTCCTCACAAAGGAGGCAGACTGATTCTGTTAAATATGTCAGGTCTTGTCACATGTCCTTTCAAAACTCTCTCTTTCTTGCACTCATACACAGCAAAAGACAAAAGTCTTCAATGACTTAAAAGTCCCTGTGATATTTGGCCTCCTACTCTCTGACTTGATTTCTACTCACTCTTTTCCTTATTCACTTCTTTCCAATCCCTTAGGAGCTAGTGATGTTCCTCAAACACCAGGGACATGATTCTGCCACAGAGCTTTTGCACTTGCTGTTTTCTCTGTCTGGAATGCTCTTTCCTGGATATCCACAGGACTTACTTACTTCAAAGTATGTCCTTAAATATTTCTATATTGAAGTTTTTTTCCAATGGTTAATCTATTTTGAAAATACTGTACCCAGCTCCCTTCCACCTCTGCTACCCTCCATATTCCCTAACTCACTTCCATGCTCTATTTTCCTCCAAAGCATTTCTTATCTGTAACAAATTTAATGTGCTATGTAGTTATTATGTTAGCATCTTGTTGACATTCTCTAAATAAAACATAGGCTCTATGCAGTAGGATATTTTATTAGTTTTATTTGTTATTTTATCTTGAGCCTCTAGAATGATGCTTGAGATACGGGGTGCCTGGGTGGCTCAGTCAGTTAAGCATCCGACTGCAGCTCAGGTCATGATCACATGGTTCGTGGGTTTGAGCCCCGTGTTGGGCTCTGTGCTGACAGCTAGCTCAGAGCCTGGAGCCTGCCTCGGGTTCTGTACCTCCCTCTCTCTCTCTCTGACCCTCCCCTGCTCATGTTCTGCATCTCTCTCTCTCAGAAATAAATAAAAAACATTAAAAAAAATTTAGAATGCTGTTTGAGATATAACTGGTTCTCATGTAATATTTATTGATCAAGTATTTGAATTCATTTATTAATTCATCTATTATGAAAGAAAAGGATAGAGGCAATAGATGTAAAATTCTCAGTATAAATAAGCAATCACAGAGATTGGAACTAAGTTCTACAAGTACATTGAAATGAATACTAGTGAATCATAACAATGGATAATTCCATGGTGCGTTGTTATTTATAAAACTTTTGCAAACACACACTCTCTCCTTAACAAAACCATGTGAGTGAGGAGTAGCATTATTTTCATTTTACAGGTAGGAAACAGCATCATAGAGCTTAGTGACTTACTGGAGGCCACACAGATTCTAAGAAGCAGGCTACCTTAAGTGTTTGAAAAATGCTATTTCCAGGAGACCACATTTTATGACCACTTCTATAGCACTCTCTAGACCTTCAAACCATCTCCTCAATTCACATGATGATAGTAAGGTTAAAAAACACTGTTACTTTCTATTACAAAGATTGGACATCAGAAGCCCCAGGATAAATATGACAATTGAATTAACTCCCCATTTTCTTAATTCATAGTTTGGAGTACAAAAGGAATGGTCTAAACTCTATCCTCCTTTCTTAGATTATCTCATTCTATCCTGCTTCCTTAGCTGCGGTGTAAGAGCTTTTCAGTGACTTGCACTGCATTACCTTAAGTACTTAAATTTCATTTTCAATGAAACCCTGTTTAATGAATATTTATAAGTATGTCCCTGCAGTGTTCATTCAATGTGTAGACTTCCCTTCACAGCAGGCTGCAGTTTTACATTTTGCTTTTTATTGCTAAAATGTTAGCCATACAAATCGATGTCGCTTCGGAAATATGAAAATAACAGTTCCTCCTCTAACTGGAGCATTTCCACCAGAGTCACCTAGTGCTGCACTGATGGTGCCCAAAAAATAATAAATAATAATAATTAGAATAATCAGGCCCAACCTGAAGTAATATGCAATTTACATTTTTGATAGATGACATGAAAGTATAAATCTCCCAGGAGGTGTAGAGTTTCCTAGCTAAAACATTCATCATTTCTAAAAGCATCAAGTGCAGATGGTGGGATAGATATTCTCTTCTCACCATGAAAGCACCTACTAGTTCTTTTGCCATTGGGTGTCATCAGAGGGAATTCAGGGAGGGATTAATTTAAAAGAGCTTCCTGGATAGACATACACTTTGATAAGGAGATTTGTTCCTCCCAGAAAAGATTTGGGAAACCTTAAGTTGCTCTTTTTTTTTTTTTTCCCCACTCTCTTTGTGTAAATGACAGTGATCATCTATAAAATATTCCATTATAACTACAGAATCAAAAGTCACATAATTCCCATCCACTCAGCAAAAGGTAACTCCAATTAAAACTCTCAGTGGGTGGTCTGACATCTGATACTGCGTGGGCAAATCTGACAACCTGCCATATACTTTGAATTCCTTTAAGGTGAACATACAACTTAGCTGGTAATTTGCAAGAAAGAAAGAATATGCAGGAGTGTAAAATAAATGACACCAACCATATGGTGCTCAGATTGTAAACCCCTGATGACAAGAAGATAGCTGATCATCTTGCAACTGTTACAAGTTTTTCTTCCTTCTGAAGCCATTGTGAGCCACTGAATTATGCAAGGAGCATTTTGCTCCTTTCAAATCAGGGAAAAGTAAGAACTTCATGTAACTTTTGTGCATGAAACATAGAAATAAATGGAATGTATCTAATTTGCCAAGTTGATATAAAACCTGGTTTGTGTATATAGAATTTGACTTTCACAAGAAAATCTAGGAGTTCTTTCATACAGAGTTCTATAAGGATGAGATTTATAATAATTATTGACCTCTTCTTTTAAAATCCCTCTCCAAAATTACTATATGTTATTTATTTTGAGTACCTCTGAATGCCACTCCATTAATTGCAGAGAAAGAGAAAAATAAAACAAAACTAGTTGAAAATCAAGGCAAAAGTCTTATCTGTGAGATTTAATTAAATACAATGTTAAGTATCTTTCATGCTTCATACACTATGTAATATAGTCCCTGCCCTTGGGTATTGTAGATCTTAATTATTCCAATAAGTCTCAGAGATAGGTATTATTAAGATTATTTTATTTTAACAGTTGAGATCACTGAGATTCAAAAAGTTCAAGTGGCTTGTCCATGATCACAGAGGGTGATAAGCCACTCAGTAGGTGATCACAGCATTCTTCACAAGGCAAAATGGGAAGTTATCAAAGTTCAACTGGATTACTGAAACAGGCTATGTAGTGCCCCAAATAACAAAGGATCAGAAGGTTCTGTCACAAGCATGTGACACTGGGCAAATTAATTAACCTATCTGAGTCTTGTTTTTCACATATAAGAAAATAAGAACATGATCTGATTCTTAAAGTTAACAGTAGATAATTGTAACTAAGGATATCAAATCTGCTTTATATTAAAGTTGTATAGAATAACTTCTCCTTGGTCACAGTAATAAAAATAAATGATGGAAATCTGTCTACACTTGATGTATTCTGGGAAGTCTGGGTGTGACCCTGGCTATTGGGAATTTCAATGACTCAAGTAAGGGTTTATAGTTGTTATGGATAAGGCACTGTGCTGGACAAAACCAGATCTTCAGAGAAGCATGAAACTCTTGGGAGTCCCTCTTTTGATCACTCTAATAGCAGAGTACAGGGACACAAGGGGTAGGTCTCTTCAGCAGATGCTTCCTAGCTCAGAATGAAGAAAGACTTTGAAGCTCTTGGTGGTACACCTGAATGACTACTTGTGAACATGCATGTCTCTGTGTGTATTTTCATGCCACGTGTGTGTCTTTACACATGTGTGTCTACGTGTGTACAGGTATGGGCATCGAGAATGGGAGGCCAAGGTCCCCTCAGTGGTTCCCATTGTCTCTTCCAACTTGAAAATGAAGCCATTCTTGAAAAAATGTATAAATACCCCGAATTCCAAGGAAGGTATTTCTAACTCCACGCCCTCTCCTGTTCTTCCTCTCCTTTCCCAACTTGGGAAGAGGCAAAAATATACAGTAGCCCTGACTGTGTTCTCATCCCCCCTAGAAGTTTCTGAGCCTCGGTCAGGCTCAGAGACAGAGAAGGGAGAATTCAAATTTGATGAAATATTTATTTCAGTTTTTTTAAATGTTTTATTTATTTTTGAGAGAGAGAGAGACAGCGTGAACAGGGTTAGGGTCAGAGAGAGAAGGAGACACAAAATCTGAAGCAGGCTCCAGGCTCTGAGCTGTCAGCACAGAGCCCAATGCGGGGCTCGTACCCACGAACTGTGTGATCATGACCTGAACTGAAGTTGGTCGCTTAACTGACTGAGCCACCCAGGTGCCCCTATTTCAGTTTTGACCATAGATTATACTAGACTTTAAATACTACAAATGAGAAAATTCATTAATTCACAGAATTTTCAGAAAAGCGATAAGAAGTTTTAAAATTATGGGTAGAAAATAGTAAGTTGTCTGAGCTTAGTTAAAGGGGAAGTGGTAAGGGGCACCTGGGTGGCTCGGCCTATTAAGCTGCAGACTCTTGGTTTTGGCTCAGGTCATGATCTTACAGTTTTGTGGGTTCAAGGCCTGAGTCAGGCTCTGGGCTGACTCTCTTTCTTTCTCCCTCTCTCCTCCCCATCACCCAGCCATGCTGTCTCTTTCAAAACAAATAAATAAACTTTTTATTTTTTTAATAAAGGGGGAAGTGGTAAGAAAGATTTAATTGGCTTCTTGCTTATCCCCAACCAAAATCAACCTAGTCACTAAAACTATATGTAATACAGCTATAATGACATATTGAAGATGGTACTGGGTTGCTTTAAGGTTTGATAACACTAGGTTAAGGTTTATATTAAAGTCAGGACTGATATCCTGCTTTGCATCTACCCACCTCCCAAACACAGTTTCTTAAAATTTCAAAATTTCACGGAGCATGTAGCCACATATACATTTATAAGGTAAGAAAAATATTACAAGGGACCACATACAATAAGTACCAAAGATGCTATGGGTAATAAAGAGAGAGAGAGCAAGCAGGGGAGGAGCAGAGAGAGGGAGAGGGAGAATTTCAAGCAGCCTCTTTGCTATCGATGCAGAGCCCAACATGGGGTTTGAACTCATGAACCGTGAGTGAGATCATGCCCTGAGCTGTTACAAGAGTCAGGTGCTTAACCGACTGAGTCACCCAGGCACCTCAAAAGAGAACTGTTTTAATGTGAACAGAATCTGTATGGGTGGTAGAGAATGAGGATTTGCGAATATATAAAACAGGTAGGTTTGTTTGAAGCAGATTATTCCCAGAATTTAGTGGGGAATAAGGCTGGGATAGACGGTAAAAGCAGACTGTAGGAATCAAAACAGACTCAGGTGATGATCTTTATTATCTGAGAGGCTACAAATTGTTTTTTTTTTTTAATTTTATGATTAGAAAGGAAAATGATGAAATAAAGCAGTATTATCTAGGGAAACTAGAGTTGGGAGCCTAGCCTTTTTCTGAGGTTTCACAGTATACTTAAATTACAATTAGTGAAATTAAAATATCTTGTACAGAATGTAGAGATAACTCTTTTGTAGATAGAATAGTTGTCTTTTATGACACAGTTCTTCGTTTTTTAACATGAAAACAAACAAACAAAACCTCACACCATTTAAAGAATGAAATAATACTTTAAAAAAATCTTTAGACCTGAAGATTTAGAAGTATTTCATTTCATAATCACTTAAAGTTTTTCTAAATGGAATTAGATTATAGTAAGATCTTAGCGATTTTAGTACAGCATGATTCTAATGAAAATGACAGCACTAAAATAAGAATGAATGACAGCTAAAGAAGTTTTGAATGACACTTAATAATTTTTGAAAATTTCTGCATCCTAAATGGAATGGGAAAAATCAGAACAATGACATAGATGTTATTTTTAAAAGAGAAATACATTTTTTAAAGGCACTGTAATATTCTATTTCTTAATCTGAGTGCTTATTTACTATTATGTAAACTATGAATACATAATTTTCACCCTTTCATATCTGTGGTATATTTTTAAATGATATTTTAATGTTTCTTTTATTTCTGAGAGAGAGAGACAGCGTTAGCAGGGGAGGGTCAGACAGAGAGGGAGACACAGAATCCAAAGCAGTCTCCAGGCTCTGAGCTAGCTGTCAGCACAGAGCCCAAAGAGGGGCTTGAACACACAAACTATGAGATCATGACCTGAGCCGAAGTTGGTGTCTTAACCGACTGAGCCACCCAGGCGTCCCTCTCTCCTCATTCTTGAATGCATTGAGCTAGTTTGTCAGTCATGGAGTCCCTACTCTGAATTTTTTAAATGAACTCTTTTTTTTCTTTACAATATTGTTAGTGCAAAACTCGCATCAAAATATCAACAACCCCAATAGAACCTCAATGGCTTACTTTCATTATCCACATATGGCTTTCTGAAATGTCACTTTTTAATTAAGTACTTAGAATGGATTATATTATTAACATTTACAAAAGGGAATTTTGTAGTAAACTAAATAGTATTGTAATTAATATCCTTGGTTTCCTCCACTTCCCCCTACTACCCTTCCAGAAAAACTTTCGAGGGTCTGGTCTTTTGTTTGTTTCTGTATGTGCTTGTTTCCTTTTCAGTTTTTAGGGAGAATATCAAATGTCTAAAGAGAATTTTCACAAAGCAATAACAAAAAATTAAAAAAGTAAGTCTTTTAAAGATCATAACACTAAATATTTCTAGAGCAACTCTGGATAAGATTCCAAACAAAACTTTATGAAATACATGAAATTATTGTTTCATTTTCAAAATAATATATCATCTTTGAACCAGATGATTCCTTGAAAGTTTTCACCAGACAGTGGTTCTTAAACATTGTTTCCCATACACCATCTTAAAAAAATATTTTGAAAACTATGTATTTTCATACATTGAATAGCTAAAATGTTTCCTTATAAATTTAACATTTGAAAATATTTAATTCCTAGTATACCATTAATATTGGCAGGTGAAAATAATTGTTTTTAACTTTTATTTGTTTTTATTTGATTCCAAATGTCACATCAACTTAATAAGCACCATCATGTATTACAAAGTAAAATACATCAACAAATTCTGCCTAACCAGTTAAAATATGTTGCATTGTTTCTTTTTCTCTTTCAACTTTTATTTTACCTGTCCCACACCATTGCATTTTAGTGGAATAATATCTTTTTTTTTTACATTTGGAAGATCTGTATTGATCTGTATATTTTCTGCCAAAATATGTATATAAATAAAAACTTAAAAAATTCTGTGATCATGAGAATCTGTGTTAATATTTTTCTTCAAGATTTAGCCTTTAGAATATTTTAATAATACAATTAATTAATAATAATTAATTATTTTAATAATACCATTAATAGTATATTAAATATACTATTGTATATAATTAATAATATATAACATATGTTATATAAACATATATATATAAATATATAAACATATATGTTATATATTATTAATTATATACTATTATATATATACAATAGTATATTAATAGATATTTGACAAATAAATATGCTTGATAATTATGAAACACAAAAATATAAATATATTGGAAATTCATTTCTTAGTAAGATAAATATCCTTTATTTCTCAATTAGTCCTTGTACTTGTATTCATATCTGAATATTTTTATTGCTGTAGTAAGAAAATATTCAACATAAATTTGTTAGTTTTTATTTTTATATATGTCAGCCCTGAGAAAATTACTTCACATATATCAGAAAATGAGAATCTAAAGAGTTTTGTTATAAAATATCATTTAGTGCTTTGAACTTCTTCCAAATTATGTGCCAGAAATCACATTGTAATCTATAATAAAAAATTACTGTTAATGATCTCTCAGCTGACAACTCAATTAACATCACCTTCAAGTTTTTAAAAAGAAAGAACTGGGAATTAAGAACTGGCTTATAAAAGATATTTTTACTCAGCCATTTTCTTTCTCAATACAATTACCAGTATCCTAAAATTTCTTTGTTTTGTGACTGAAGATTTTTTGCTTTAATCCATTTATCAGATGTATACTGAAGATTTCAGGAGCTAGAAAACAGAGATTATATCATTCAGAAAACTTTTCAGCTATTTTCTCAAGGTTGCTTGAGCTTGGAAGATGTTTAACCTGTCCCTGATATTTTTAACGTACAGGATCAGTAAACTTTAGGAAGCGAGAGAAGGATGCCACCGTTTATAAAATGTACATATAAAAGTAGGGACAAAAATTCTATAGCAATTGTATTCTCAAGCCAATTCACCTTGGGGTCATATGTGACCATTCGGGATGCAGGTGGATATTGATTCTTTCAGAAGTGTTGGTTCTGAAACTTTTGAGGAATCTTGAAATTTCAGAGGTTTGCCAATTTAGTCTGAAGAACAAAGTTCCCATCCAGCAGGACCCTCTACTAAGGAGTCCAATTTCTACTGCCTATCTTCTCCTCTGCCTTGTCTCATAGACCTTAGCAACCATGGCTGTGAATTGACTTTTTACCATCTCCAGCTTTCTTCCCCTCTTCATTTCTAAGATTCATATAGTTAAGTGTTTAAAGTATGGTGAGATAAGATTTGAAAATACTGGATTAGGATCAATCTTGCCTTTCAGTGTTTTAGGTAAGATTCTATTGAAAAACAATAACAAAATGCATGTGAAACCACAATAATGACAAAGATGATGACAGCAAACAATTATGTAACAGGTATTATGCACCTGTCAATGTAACTAAGGCTTTTCAAACATTAACTTACTCAAATGTCATTGATTTGATTAAAATCTCCTGAGATAGGCACCATTACACTCTCCATTTTACGGATGAAGGAACTAAGGAATGCAGAGGTTAAGTGACTTGCTCATGGTATTTAACACCAAGTGGTCTGTCTGCTGTGACTGTACACCTACCACTATCACATAACAAACTGATTTATTGATCAATGCAATGAATTCCCAGTGAATATACATAGCATTACAAAAATAAGGCAAAATGTGGTTAGTTGTTTCCAGTAAAGAACCTTTGGCATCTTTTTTTCCCTAACTATTTCAAATCTGCCATCTTCCCTATTTGGAGATGAAATTTTATAGGTCTTGAAGAAGTGTGCAAAATTGATATAAATGAACCAGCGTGGAAAAATTCAGCCAAAGCCCACTTGCGATGAAATTTTAAATAATTCTATGAACATAAGACATAATGTTTAATGTCTTTATTTCTAGAATAACTTCTTAATTTTAGAATGTGAACGAATATGCATATATGAAGAGAAATGGCTTTTTTAAAATCTGTGCTTTATTTCTTAATAAGGTTAACATTATTTATGAAATAATTAGCCATAGCAGCTAAATTTTGAATTAATTGGTTTTAAAGTGAGTGATGGAGTATTTGTAAGCTGTTAAATTTTCTTATCAGTTTTAATTGTACTACATTTTCAATTTTAATATTCGCATGGGAATTACAATGAGTTGAAAGTTATAAAAGGAAAATATTGTGTTTTCATATTGTTAAATGTTCAAAGAAATATATGCAGCTTCTTAATATTTACACCTAAATTTTATTTTGCAGGTACTATTAATATATAAAAAATATAATAAATACAAATTGCTCAATTATGATATGAAATCTTCATAAATCACTATTAGCACTAACAAAGGCTATTTAACATAACAATATTAACTTTAATGTATCCAAATCCTGATTTCTTTTAATTATTTTACATCAAATCGCTCTGAAAAATCTGTGGAATATGGTTTGTAATATGTTTACTGGTCAGAACTTTTTTCTTCTTCATTTGTTTCTTCTGTTATATTATTATGGGTTAATATCCATAAACAAGACCATCAATAATTAAAATAATTAGATAAAATCTGCTACTGTGATAAAATTTATTACATGAAATTAAGTATGAATGAGCCCTTGCCAGATATAAAAGGCTTTGTAATTTATTTGTGTTTTGTCAAAGTAAATCATACAGCATTTTTACTGAATTAAATCCATAGTTTATTTTAAAATGAAAACAATGTGAAATCAAAGGGGGAAAGATGGATGTGCAAAATCAAACCTTTAAATATAGGAAAAATTAGAATAGCATGCATATAATTTTATACAGTAGCTATTAGACTGTATATTTACATCATTGAAAAAATAATAAAACAACACTTTATGCTAGTAACACAAAGAAATCTCAAACCCAAATGCCTGTGGTGGCCAGGAAGGTAACTAAGCAGAAATGTGTCAAGTATAGAATGTGGTGGATGGAGCTTTCTTGACCTGCCTGAAAGCCGTAGCCATTTCTCAGTTATATATCATTGTTCCCAGAGCTTCCCATTGTAAAATGGAAGACAGAAATATGGGTTTTTTAAAAACGTAAAATTGTCTGCTTTTCAATGTCATTGACTCCATTTCTTTTTAAATTACTATATTATCTTACCTCCAATATGGCCACTATAAATTATTTATGCCTGACCTGTACATGGCATTCCCCTACAAAGAGTTGATAAAAGTGATACTGTGTCAGCTGCAGATACATCTTTTTGTTTGTTTGTTTTGGTTTTGGTTTTTTGAGAGAGGTAGAGTGCTCACATGTTAGCTGAGGAGGGGTAGAAGAAGTGGGAGAAAGAGAGTTCTAAGCTGGTTCCCCATGAGGGGCTCAATCTCACAAATGTGAGATCATGACCTGAGCTGAAATCAAGAGTCGAGTTGGATGCTTAACTGACTCTGACTGAGCCACCCAGGTGCCCCAACATACATGTCTTTTAGTAGAACCAAGACCAGCTTCATGGGCATGTGATTACTATAGCCACACAAGATCCTGTGCTTCTAAGGGCCTCATGTTTGGCTAATGTTATGCTCTCATCATCTTGAAATTTATAATGATGGTGGAATATGGGGCTCATGCTTCATTTTGCATTAGGCTTTACATATTACATAGAGGTACCTAAAGAAGGCTTGTAATCTCTGCTTTTGGGTTGGCTCCTGTTAAGAATTCCAGGCTACTCTGCTGCAGAGGAGCCTCAGAAAGGATCACAGAGGCATCTGACATGAGTGAAGAAGCCATTTTAGCTGTTAATCCTAGTGAAGTCAATCCAGTCAATCACAGAACCATGAGACAGCTCAAAAATAAATTGTTTTGCACTGTTTCAGGTTGGGTTGAAATGCAGCAATCAATAATCAGATAGGCACAATGTTTAATTAGCCAACAGTAAGCCTCATTTTGTGACCACTGATCTACTGGTCTGTAGTCCATTGACCTCCAGGGCTGGTAGGCTCTCCAGAAATTTTTATCAAAATGTCATTTTTTAGTGTTTTATTTTATTATTTTGATTATATCGTTTAAAGTAAGAGTTCAGGAAATAGATTTCATTTTTCTTTTCTTTTTTTTAATGTCTTATTTATACTTTTGAGAGAGATAGAGAGAGGCAGAGAGAGAGGGGACAGAGGATCTGAAGCAGGCTCTGTGGTGACAGCAGAGAGCCCAATGCAGGGTTCAAACTCACAAGCCATGAGATCATGACCTGAGCCAAAGTCAGATGCTTAACTAACTGAGCCACCCAGGTGCCCTTATTTTTCTCTTCTTCATATTGAGCTATCTTATTGTTTGAACTGATATTAGACAAATATTACAATATGAATTAAATAATTTAAAAACTTTACTATAATTTGCTAGTCACTTGATATATATTTGATTAGCACGTTGCCAGTTCAATGTGTGTTTGTTTTTATCTGAAGACAACATCTTAAATTGAAATAATTGCCTTATTATTTAGTCATTCAAATCTACCTTTCACAAACATATGCCTAACAAGCCATCAAATTCTCCCCCTGAGTGCCCAATTCCCCCCTAAAATCCAAAATTACTGTATTCTTCCATGAGACAATTCCTCCAAACCTTTAGGCCATGTATCTTAAATCACTCATTTGAAGATGCCATGCAAACAAATGATTAAATAATTCTCTCTGAATTTATTTTAGTAAACATACAACTGGAGGCATACTGCCTGAACTATATTTATATATATTTTTTCCTCTATCATGCTTGGCAAATAGCCTAGATTTGCCTGATCCTTTCCATTTGAAGTCCAAAGAGTTTCTTAATGAAAATTGATCAAAAAATTTTTAAAAAAACATAAATATTTAGTACTTCATACAGCTTAGTTTATATTCCAAGTCAGAAAGAAAATCCATTTCTATATTTTTCCCTAAAGATTTCTAGTTGTATTCACTTGGATCGATGTGGCTGCTTCCTTAAAACATTATTTTGTAAGTGATAAATTTAGCAAATAATGAAGGAACACCACTACCAAGACATTTTCTTTTTTTTAATTTTTTTAATGTTTTTATTTATTTCTGAGACAGGGAGAGTCAGTGTGAGCAGAGGAGGGTCAGAGAGAGAGGGAGATACAGAATCTGAAGCAGGCTCCAGGCTCTGAGCTAGCCGTCAGCACAGAGCTCAATGCAGGGCTCTGAAGTCCGTGGCTTAACCAACTGAGCCACCCAGGCACCCCTACCAAGACATTTTCAGTAAGTCTAGAAGTGTGTAGCACCACCTTGGTTCTGAGGCCCTGAACTTTGTCTTGTTGTGTTTTTTGGTATAATGCATTAAGAACTGCATAGGGAAAAATGTTCTGCTTAGGATAGGAAATGAAAGAATGAATAGTAATGCCCTAACAGTTTGTTTCAGTCAATGAAGTGATTGGAATAATCCAACTACTACAATTAGTAATGATCAAGCAGCACTTAATTCTTCATGATGTCAATTTCTGATACTTGTATTGTTAAAGTTTTTATGTATAGAAGAAGGAACACCATGGTGAAAATACATACTAGTTGTTTAGAGTTTCTTTTCTCATTTTGACAGTCACTACATGATTTGGCAAACATCATAAAATTCATGCACAGTTTGTTTCCTTCAATGAGGATTGTACTTTCCTATCGGAAAAACATCTTGACAATCTCTTAAGTGAACTGAAAATTCATGTTTATAAATTCAATTAAGTTTGCGTTGCTGAGCAATGATTATTTCCTAGGGTAAAATAAACAAGATTTGATCACAATCAAAACAAAAGAAACTTAGCATTTAAACTGATGAAAGAAAACCATTTTGAATGTCTCCAAATGCATTCCCGGTATCAACTGAACTTGAACACAGAAAAAATAAATCACTACAAACAAAACAATAGATTACTAAAGTCAACTGCCTTATTTTTCACTGTATATACATGAAGCATCAAATTGAAATGAAATCTGTTGCTATAAACTCCATGTGAATTCCAAGTTTCTTTGAAGGACTTTTAAGGTTGAATTCATTTAAATTCTCAAAAGTTGAAAGCATCTTACTTGGAAAATAAGTCAACAATAAATCTTGAAATCGAAATACATATGCTGAAATCCAACTCATTTTTATATTATGTTCCCTGAATTTATAATTCAGTATTTGAAACTACAAACTTCTTTTATTTTTATTTTTTAATATTCATTTATTTTTGAGAGAGAGAGAGAGAGCAAGCAGAGAAGGGCAGAGAGGAAGACACAGAATCTAAAGCAGGCTCCAAGCTCTGAGCTGTCAGCACAGAGCCTGATGAAGGGCTTGAACCCACGAATTGTAAGATCATGACCTGGGCCAAAGTCAAATGCTTAACCAACTGAGCCACCCAGGTGCCCCTAAAACTATAAGCTTCTAACTTTAAACATGTTTATACATTTGTCAACCAGGGATAAAGTGCTAAAACAATGATTTTCAGACATAACTCTCTCTCTCTCTCTTTCCCTCTTATTCAAAACAAAGAGCTAAAAACGTAGGGAGGTTTGGAACACTGAAGCCTTCCTTTTCTCAGTAATCTTTCCTCCTTCATTTAGGTGGCTCATAAATGAATTTCTGAGCAGTTTAAAACTTACCGCTTGGGCTAGAGACTGAATCTTCAAAAAAGTGAGATGAACTAATAGCTCATGTTTTGAGTTTGGGAAGGAGTTCTAACAAATGAGATGTCGGATATACATTCTTACAAGTTTGAGGATGGTTGAGGATATGAGTAACTAATGAAGAAATTGTTGGGTGTTATGGGAGAGTTGCTCATTTAACCAGGAACAATCTGCCCTAGTGATGTTGGGTAGCCCTTCTACCACACTGTGTCTTCTAGTTTTCTTGTATCAAATAATACTTGATTTAGCCCAAATCTGAAAAGAATGAAGGGTTAGAGTTCTGGGCTCTAACTTAGCTAATCATATTTTTCATTTACTACTTGAGTACTCTCAATGATGAAATAACATTTATATTTCATTTCCACTATCTTTCTAATACACTTACTTTAGGAAGTAATGAATCATTCGATTCATAGGGTCATTCATTTAAAATATACATATTAGTAGACTAGGCTACTATATAGCTGGAGTAGGACATTGAAAATCATTAGTAATAATTCAATATTTTATTTTATATTCCATTTCCCTTAAAGTATTTGTATTCAGTTTCTCTTTTCAGACTGGAAGATCAACATTAAAACTGCTAGATTCATAAGATATAAAGCTTTCTCCTTTTGTCAATGTCTCATCCCTACTCTAGGCAGTTTACAATCTAGGGTTCCTTTACAAAACCTTAAAAAATGAACAGCATCTCAATATACTTGTTTGATTAAATAAAGTTGCAAAGTCTTCGGCATCCACATTAACATTTTAAATTTTGACTATCTTCTAAGATTTATGCAAATCTTAGAAAAAAGTATCAATTATCTATTATGAAGGAAAAAATAATCTTTTTAGCAAAAAGGCCCTTTTGCTAAATATTTAATAGCTTTATTTATAATAGAATAATATTTTCTGTTTGCATGTTTTCCATTTTTAGTTTAGTAGAAGATAAATTCTCAAGTGAAATGGCTAAGCAATTAGCCATGTAAAATAATATACGAATCCTTAAAGATTTTATTTATATTTTAGGAATCCTCTTAAACCATTCTAGTGAAGATATAATGAGTTATATTCAGAGAATGATCTAGGTTAAGAATGTAAACATTAAATATGGCTAAGCTTGTTCTAAATTCTTGATTCTACCACCATTTGGGTGACTTTGGACAAACTGCCCTACATGTCCTGTTTCCTCTTCTATGAAATAGGTAAAACAAACTAAATAACAAAGTGAGTGTGGCTTAGATAATTTAATGAAATTATGTAAATTACCTTGCACAATTCTGTCACAGGATAAAAATCCAATAACAGTTTCTTTTGCCCTATTTTTTTATTTACACTTGGAAAGGAGAATATGAACATTAAACTTTAATCTTTTTTATAATATGCCCTTTCTGACCTTAAGGAATAAATAGGTTTTCCTTTAAATTCACTGCAGTAAACAAAATAATGTCTTCCCTAAGATATACATGTCCTAATCCCCAGAATCTTGAATAGATAAACTTAACTGACAAAGAGGACCTTGCAGATTTGATTAAATCAGAGATGGGTAGATTATCCTGGATCATGTGGATGGATAAAGTAAAATCACAGGGGTCCTTGTCAGGGAAAGATGGAGGCAGGAGAATGGGCATCAGAGGAGATGTGATGAAGCAAGCAAAAGTCAGAGGAGGAAATGCAATTTGAAGATGCTAGGCTACTGGTTTTGAATATGCAAGAAGGGGTCACAAGCTAAGGGATGAAGGCAGCCTGTAGAAGATGGAAAATGAAAGGAAACATATCCTTTACTAGAGCCTGCAAAAGTCATGCAACCTTGCCAACACCTTGAGATTTGGACTTTTGATCTACAAACTGTATGATAATAAACTTACATTGTTTTGAGCCTCTAAATTTCTGGTGATTTGTTACAGCGGCAATAGAAAACTGATACAATCAGTGAAGACTAGACATGAATTAAAAAGAAGCTATCACTCTATAAATTTTAAAAATTCTGGTTTCTAATAGTTTTGGAGATATATAGCAAGCTACAGAGAACTGTGATATCTGGTAGGTAGGCCATTTCATGTTGTAATAGATCATGAAGCAGTAAATAAGTACAGTCACAGTCCCATATAAAATATATCTTAAAAGCTAAATATATATATATATACGTAACTTTAATATAATTTATATATTTTAATATGTATATTTAATATATATAATATATTAAAATTAAATATATATATTTAAAAGTTACAAATCCCACATTTTCGTATGTAATAATGTATTGATTATATTAATAATTTAAAAATTCACAATGATTCACTGGATATTTACTATGTGCCAATAAGATAAGCATTTTACATACATTATTTCATTTAATTCTAGCAAAAAACCTTTGAGAGAGGTATTCATACTATGGTTTTATAAACAAGGGACTGAATTTCTGTTTAACTTGCCAAATAACAAACAAAAGAAAGGGAAAGGATTTGAACTGTAGTCTGTTGATTTAAAATCCCATGTTATTCACCATAGATAAATTGAGATAAGAAACTGAAAAAACAAGAACAAAAACAAAAGAAGAACAAGAGGCTGCTCTTGAGAATTTTCAAGTGCTTTTCTTCTGACTTCAGATGATAATACTTCCTCCTGTCACAGAAATGAGGTTTCTTGAACAAGGTGAAGGCCGTCAGGCACCCCACTATTTCTGCCTTGCTTTTGGTCTGAACATCTTTTTTAATAGGGAGCAACTGACTTAACCATCACCAGTGAAATCAGGACTGGCGTTTTAAGTCAGGGCTTAGAAAAATCTAAAGGTAAAAAAAAAAAGTATACTTCTTTTTTCAAATTTTTCATAAAATCTGCTTTTGTATTCCACTTATGTTCTAGCTCTTGCTATTTTCTTAAGAGGTAAAGTACCACTGTCTATATAAGAAGTTAATGTAAAATTAAACTAATATTAAATGAATATTGATCTTGTGCCTAGTCTTATGCCAGTCATCATCACATATCATATTTTATGTATTTTAATGTTCCCATTTTTATAAAAGAGGAATGCAAACCTCACAAAGTTTACTCATAATTACACATAATTACACAGTTAATTGAATCCCAAGGGGGACAGACTCTTATAGACATGATAAAGAATCAACTAGAAAAATATAAAGTAATCTAAAAAATTATTCTCTTCTTATAATCTTCTTTTATGATAAAATCCATGAACTTCTTCCGTATATAGGGAGGCAGTATTTGATTCTGCAAATCAGATCTTTCATCTCTAAATTTGGCCCTAGTTTCTAACATGTAGATTATGAAATTCCCTCTGGAGTACACTTACTCAGATTTGTGTACTCCAAGAGGCAATGAGGCTCAACCTCAAAAGACTAGGATATCCCTTATGGATAAAGTGAAACATTCATTCCATATTATAATCTGATAAAATTCAAACACATTTATGAAAAGCCACCCCCATCTCCATTATCCATATATTTTGTGTAATTCTCACTAAAATATGTATCTCTTTAGGTTTTACAATAATAAAAAACAGCATTAAAGGAGCCATTCTACTGAAATTGCTATCTTGAAAGTCACCAGTGATTAATTGGTCATCAAATTTAATGGCTCACATGTAATTCTTTATTGTCACTATTATAACACATACAAAGAAATTTTACATGTATCCAATCATTTGATACGAAATACAATACAGTTGACCCATAAACAATTCAAGGGTTAAAGGTGCTAACCCCACATACAGTGGAACTTTTGATTCCCCAAAAACTTAACCACTAGTAATCTACTGTTGACTGGAAGACTTACCTATATAACATTAACAGTAGATTACCACATATTTTTTATGGCATATGTATTATATACTATATTCTTAGAGAGAGAAAAGAAAGTGTTACTAAGAAAATCATAAGGAGGAGAAAATACACTTACAGTACTCTACTGTGTTTATAAAAAAATATTTGTGTACAAGTGGACCCATGTAGCTCAAACTTGTGCTGTTCAAGGGTCAACTGTAATTAGACTGTGTTGTAATTATGTGCTTCTTCTAGGTACTTCCTTAAACTAGAACTTATTAATTCCTTATTTCCAATGTCTTTCCAGTTATGTTGATCAGCAGGTGAATGAGTCAATGAATGGACAGAATATTTCTAGGATGCCACAGGTATGTTTTTTACCAATTGTGTTTAGAGTTTCATAATACAGCATATGATACTTTCAGTACAATGTTAATATCTTTCAAAGTATGGGGTTTATAATCATTTTAATGTATTTCATATGGGATCTTAACTGCACTTATTTATTGCTTCATGATGTGTTGCGATATGAAATGACACAGCTGTCAGGTATCATCACAGTTCTCTATAGCTTGCTCATTAAACTCTGCAAAAGTGAGGTGGTAGAAAGGCGATTGAATGCAGACCCCTCAATATCTGATGATCAAGATAAGTAATCACAATCACACATACTTTTACTATGTGCTACATGTTTACATGGCATTAGTTTATATAATGTGCTGATCTGATCTCATTCGTGCAAGAAACCCCAGATATCTAAATTTAAATATCTGAATTATCTAAATTTTACAGATATGAAAACAGTCTCAGAAGAGCTACTTCCACATGTTGCCTTCCCACACAATCTTGATTCAGCCTAAATGATATAATCCAAAAAAGAAATTAAAAAATAAGATTAGAATAAGTTTCAAATATGAGCATTAATCTGGAAATAAAATCTACATGGACATTCGATGTAAAATAAGACATTATGATTCTCAAAAAAAAACCCCAAAAAAACAAAAAAAACAAAAAACTAAAAGGCTAGTCAAGGGCCAAAATAAAGGAGCAGCAGATGACAAGTTACATGACTGGAGCCTCTAAAACTGTGGTTCCCCATTGCTATTTCTGACACATTCATTCCAACTTACAATAGTATCTGCATGGTTTAACAGACAAAATGGGCCTTTTTTACTTTATTACTTTAAATAGAATGTATTACCAATGGTCTAAATAATTCTAGAAGTTACCTAGTTAGTCGTAAAGAATCATTAGCAGGAGAACATATACATATACTTTTTTTTCTTTCTTGAAGGCTCTTGGAAAATGTTGAAAATCTTAATTGGATATCATTCAAGATCAATAAATTCTCTGCCTACAGATATAGACTTCAGTCTATTGATCTGTCCAGAGTAAACAATGCTTTTAAAGTAAATGTGTTTAATCTTGACATCCACGTAGACAGCTACACTTGAAAAATGAATGAATTAATTGTGTCTTCCATATGCAAAGGTGTTGGTTACTCATGAGGCATAGGTCATGAAGTTTGAGTTTTTTCCCAATAGGAAATCAATTGCCATTGATCTGTTCACATACTCTTACAAAATAACCCTTGAGACCAGAAAAATGCATTTATAACTGGAAGGTTGGAGTTACAAGTATAATGTATAGAATAGAGTCAAGTTAACCAGGCCCCAAGAAATTCATGCCCATGATCTGGGCCCTGTTAATATGCTTCCCAAACCAGCTAATCTACAGGACTAAAGTCAAATTAAAAGTGTACATTATTTTAAACAGTTATAATTAATGCTATTAATAATTTCATTGATTATTTTAAATGTACAAAGATTATATGTCATTCAAAATAAAATCCCATGCCACATCTAAGTACAGGCACATCATTTAATGAACATCACCACAAACAAGGTATGACATTCTTTTAGCTTAAAACAAAGTCCAAACAAATAAACTTGAAACACTTATTGATTTATGAAACAGTGATCTCTAGAACTAACCTAGCACAGGGCCTGTATCAGGGAACTCGAATCATTATTCCACTCAACCTGGTGATCTTGCAGTTATTGATTCATGTTTGCTTTAGTCTTTCCCTGTCTCAAAGACTCTACACCTCCGTGCTTTCACTTTCACATAGCAGTAACAACCACACATGTGCACACACAGTCACACACACATATACAACTTCTTTACTTTCTACTTTGTCTGGGACCGTGAAAGTATGAACTTTAATGGATAATACTACTTTTCTCTCTTTCTCTGTATTTTCTCCTTTTCCTTTTCCTTTTCTCTATTTTAGTAGCTTCCATGTTTTGTTGCCTCTAGGGATATATGAAGGCTGATCACAAATCAGGCAGAGCCTATAAGTCTTACTAGCTTGTTTTACAAGAGCCTAACTCTTTTGAAGAAGAGGCAAAGGGATTAGGAAAGGTCAAAGTGGAGTAGATGTTCCCCCTGACTTGAAAATTATTTGTCCTGGGATTTGGGGGAGGGGAGAAGTCTGTGGGAATTTAGCCATATGTCAGAGAGTGATGAGATCTCAGAGATGAATTTTGGGGAGACCTAAGAAGGCAGAACCACAGCTTAAAGATATGACACAACCATTACCATAAGGAAGCACAGGGCCACCCAATTTCAAGAGACCACATTGGCTTGTCAATAAGAATGCTAGTGGCAACCACACTTGACTGAGGTTTAATACCATATCCTTGTTTTGATTATATCGTGTAAGTCCGCTGGAGTGTGATGTGATTCTGGTCTGGGGAGAGGGCCCTAACAATGAATGAGATGGAGTTTTCACTAAAACCAATAAAAGAGTGTGTTTCAGTCTGTAGTTTTAATCTTTTTCAGTGTATATTCTTCTGTTTTAATAATTTTTAAATGTTTTTTATTTATTTCTGAGAGAGAGAGAGAGAGAGAGAGAGAGAGAGAGAGAGAGACATAAGCAGGGGAGTGTCAGAGAGAGAGGGAGACACAAAATCTGAAACAAGCTCCAAGCTCTGAGCTGGCTATCAGCACAGAGCCCAACACGGGGCTCAAACCCCAAACTGTGAGATCATGACCTGAGCTGAAGTCTGACACTTAACCGACTGAGCCACCCAGGTGCCCCTATTCTTCTGTTTTAAAATTGAAACAGCAACTAATTAACAGAGACTCCTCAGGTAAATTAAGAATCACCTCATGGTTAGAAGCAGAGCTGTCTTGATAAGAATTCTGTTTAAAAAAAAAAAATATATATATATATATGTATATGTATATATATATATACATATACATATATATATATCACTTTTCTTTAGCTATTACTGAGTTCTTCTGCTTGACATACTTTTTGTATGAAGTGAAATGTGGTCTGTCCTTGCCAGAGTAGATAATAGTACCTGGACTCTAGCCAGTTTAGCTAGAATGTTGAGAGAGAACATGTCAGCATTCACTGTGAGACTTACCCAGCTGCCTCTGTCAATGCTTTCTTATCTGTCTTCCTCACTCCTTCCTGGGCTGTCAGCACTGAACCTGGCACTCAATGAACTGCTCTACTGCTACTTAAAAAAATTCAGCTAGAAAATCATGTGTCTTTTAGTTCCTGTGATTATTAGTTTGAGGTTATAGTGAACTTTTAGTCCTATGGAAAACTCTAGAATGTGGACTTACAGCTGTTCTTCCCATACGCCAGAATATCTGAGGTCTAAATTCTAAATCTGAAAGAAAATACATTCCAAATACAAACCACACCTTTTAAGCAACCTTGCAAATTGCTTTCACTCTTCCACTTCTCTTCTACTAATTCTATCTCCTTGGTACATAAACTGGAATTCCTTCACACATGGATTAGTTCTTATAAATTATTTTCTGTTTCTCACTTGAAGCAGCATTGCTCTGGGGACATAAAGGAAATATTCAAAAGTGTTAGCAGAACTACATTTTAGTGTCTGACATAGCTTGGGTGAACGAGTATTCTTAAATAAAAGAGAAAAAGAAACTTAAGGATGCATTCTAGTTGCTGTAGACTCCTGAAGGGGTTCACCTCATTATTCCAACCTCTACAGTCTTTTCTTTCCTTATTTTCTTAAATTGAATAGAAGTAATGTGCCTTAAAGGATACGTTCAGTATTAATACAGAAATCGCTTATAATCATATGATTTATATTATATTCATTTAGCAAATTACCTTCCTCATACATGTATATTGTATATAATGATAGTGTATTATGAAGCCCATAATTCTACTTCTGCTATTTCTAGTACTGTTAGTTTTTTATTAAGTGTATTTATTTATTTTTGAGAGAGACAGAGAGAGCTCACGGGGGAATGGTAAAGAGAGAGGGAGAGAGAGAGAATCCCAAGCAGGCTCAGTGCTGTCAGTGCAAAGTCTGCTGTGGGGCTCAAACCCATGAACTGTGAGATCATAATCTGAGCTGAAACCAGGAGTCGGACACTTAGCCTATAGCCACCTAAGTGCCCCATGTAGTATTGTTATTTTTATATCATAAGCATTCCTCTGTAAGTCAGTTTTAAAATTCAAATTTTTGGGGCTCCTGGGTGGCTAAGTTGGTTAAGCGTCCAACTTCAGCTCAGGTCATGATCTTACAGTTCTTGGGTTCGAGCCCCGCATCAGGTTCTGTGCTAGTAACTCAGAGCCTGGAGCCTGTTTTGGATTCTGTGTCTATCTCTCTCTCTCTGCCCCTCCCCTGCTCACGTTCTGTTCCTCTCTCTCAAAAATAAATAAAAACTATAAAATATTTTTTAAAATAAAATAAAATTCAAATTTTAATGATTATACTATATTTAATTCTGTTAATATACCTAATTTAGTAATATAGAATTTACTAACTCTTATTTCTAATTCGGGGCTTATGATTGTTTCTGAGGTTTTGCTTTATAGATGATTCTGCATTGATAAGAGCCACATACTCAGAGCCCTGATAGATAAATGAGGCATAGACCAGACACTTAACACATATGATTTATAAGGCTCCCAATCACTGTTCAGGATGGATACTCTCAAGTCTGTTTTACAAATGAGGGAGCTTGAGTCTTATTGAGGTAAAATACTTCCCCAAGGGCACTCAGTGAGCATGTGGCAGAACGAGGATTTGAAATTCATATCTATCTGACTCCAAATCTCATACTTTCTCCCCTATATCATAGAACTCTTTATTTAGTGGAATTTCCCCAAGATAGAATCCCAAGAGTGGAATTGTCGAATCAAAGAGTGTGACTATCTCTATGGGTCTTGTTACTTACCCATCATTGAAAGTAACAGTGAAAAGGAGACAAGAAAAATTATGTGCAAACCTATTGTCTACCTTTCCCAAAGATCTCACACTCTTTCTGATCAGAGGGGATCCATTTTTTATATGTGAGAAAATCATATGCAGGGAAATTTAGTTATTAGTTCATATTGCATGCAAGCAGATTTCTTGTGATTTTATGAAAAACCTTGGAAAAAATGCTATTCAAAATTTAGCACATTGTAAATAAAATATCACCATAGAAGATTTTAATATTTGCTTGCAACTCTACTGGCATAGGCGGAATTCTTAGTAAACAGAGAAACACATATTTAATCTGTGACTAAATAAGGGGCCTTTGTGTAACAAAAATTAGAGGGGTCCCTTTAACCAGAATAAAAATAAACGTGAAGGAGACAAAGGGATGCTTTCATGGTTTGAGATACACTATTATTATTATGCCTTTTCAACAAGTATCAATGCTCTCTCTTCCCTTTCACTGGAAACAGTGGAACCTTTGCTGAACTGACAGTCAGTTAGAGCCAGTCAACAGAAACTGCTTTAGGTCACATGGTACCAAGAACTGTTGTTGCCATCGCAACTGCACTATGATAAATTAGCCTGTCGCCACTAAGTATTTGGTTTGCCTACATGCCTTAGAAGGTGCCGTTTTGATATTCTCCTTGACAGTTTTGAGCTCATCTCTGATTCAACCTTTTCAGCAGTCTTGCTAACATTTATATATATTGGGGAACAGTTAAAGGAAATTAATATTTTTCACTCATTAGATACATGTGTCACTGTTTCTGAATGATTACCAAATTTAAGGAGTATTTTTGCATTCTGACGAAGTTTGATCATTGTTTCAGAAGCCATTCTTTGCAAGGTTAATAGGGATTTATTTCACCTCTTAGATACTTACTTATTACTGCCACTTAGTAATTGAGATAAACTACTAGATTTAGTAAAACTAGAGGAAAAATGTTAGCTATAAAAGCACTGGAGCTTGTAATAGCTTAAATAATTATTTCTCAAAAATTAGCACATTTTTATTGTTTAGGGGATTACTTTCTTAATAAATTCTATGTTGATACTGTAACAGTTTATTTTCTTTCCAGAGGTACAATGAGTTTAGCAGGTGTTTTTTTTTTTCTTTTTTCTTTACTTCATTTCTTATAATTAAATTTAATACAGTTCATTGACATTGGCATGTGAAATGTAATAAACCATACTGTGATTTAAGGCAACATATATGAAAATTTACTAATAATTAATATTTAGCAACTCTGTGAAATGTTTTCAGCTTACAAAGTTTTTCAATAAATTTTCTCTTTTTATTTTCAACATTCCTTCACTTTGTTATCACACCCATTTTACAGATGATTAAGAACAATTAGAGAAGATAAGAAAATTGCCAAATTTATAAAGAACTTAAAACAGCTCAAACTGAAAGTCAAGTATCTGACTCCAAATATAGACTCTTTATGCTATATCATTACCAGAATAATTGCTTCTCTTTTTTCCAAACACATTATATTTGTATAATATACACATTAGCTGAAAACTTTATATATTATAAAAATTCAGTAATTTATTATTTTTTAATGTTTATTTTTGAGAAGCAGTGAGAGACAGAGCACAAGGAAGGGAGGGGAGGAGAGGGAGGGAGGCACAGAATCCGAAGCAGGAACCAGGCTCTGAGGTGTCAGCACAGAGCCCAATGAGGGGCTCTGTGGGATCATGACCTGAGCCGAAGTCGGACGTTCAACCGACTGAGCCACCCAGGAGCCTCAAAAATTCAGTAATTTAAAAATCTTAAATCCAGTTAAATATATACGCTTGGGTTGCAAGTAAATCTGCATACCATATATAGAACCTAAATAAAAGGATATTAGGGATACACAAGCTATTTAAGGAAGCATCTACATTATTATTCCTATACTCTTTTTTGTATGAGGTATAAAAAGAAGAAAAAAGAAAAGTAGAGCAGAGTAAAATAGTAGCAAATTTCAAATTTTAGACTTAGAGTAATCACTTGAATTACTGGAAGTGGGGATAAAGGCTGATGTTCATATTGTTGTAAAAAAAGACTGCATTTCTCTTTCTATGTCCATCAGGGTTTGTCTCATTCTTTAGTCCATGCTTTTCAAAGTATATTCCATGGCTAACCAATGCAACTTGTATCATCAAAGGGCATGTTAGAACTGCAGAATCTGAAGCGCCGCCTCCAATCTACTGAACCAGAATGTGCATTTTAGCAGGATCTCGGAGGATTTGTGTGCATTCCAGTGTTTGAGAAGAACTGAATCTAGCAAATCTCTACCAGTTATCAGGAAGGAAAAGAAGAAAAATATAGAACACTAATGCCAGTGGTCTCAAGTGTCTGGATGAAGACTACATTGGCACTCATGTTTAAAACTAATAACTCTCTCACCCACTGACCTTGCTGGTGAGACAACAATATAATCCATTAGCAATAATTGGCGTCTTCAAGTGAATTGATTGCTCAATAGAAGAGACCAAACAAGTGAATCTTGATATAAGATTATAAAGTCTCAGATGCCAGGGACTGTACCTGGCACAAAATAAACAGGTGCACACACACATACAGAATCCCTTTTGAATTAACTTTTGTTAAGACAAAGTCCCAAGCATGAAATGCTTTTGTTTTGGAAAGTCCTATGACAAAGGATGATCTGTAATGCAGACCTCCAGGAGCAATTTATCAACAGATGTATCTGGAAGGGAACAGATGACCAACAGCCTGCTGGCCTTGTTAACTAGTCAAGTTGAAGGTTAAACTAAATTTTGCATTGCTTTTCTTTTCCAGGTGCCAGATACCAAACTGGGGTTCTTCTATGTCTTAACCAAGCCTCCTCTATTCCCCTCAATCAAATCTCTCTTGCCTTGAATCATTACATAGGGAAATCCTGACTTAGAAACTAGCTAATATAATAAAATGCACATACCAGTCATTTCCTAAAAATGAATAATATTAATCTTGGGACAAAATGTCTTAATCCAAATGTGTGCCAGTAATGGAAGAATGATCCATTTCCCTGCCCCACTGATAGAAAGAGATACTTTGTGACAGTGGAGACAAATGGTGATTGTTAAGGCACCGGGTTTAAGGTACTTGAGTCTGGTCAGTTGATGTTATTGCATTTTAATCTTCAGATTAATTAATAAAGCTAAAAAATCTCTTTAGCCTGCCAATAGTTCCCATTAAAAATGTTTGTACAGACATTAAATTATGTTAACAGAATAAAAATGAAAATAAATAATTATTGCACCATTCCACTATTCCCACAAACCAAATCATTTCAATTTTTTTCTATTTCCTTCTGGTCATTTACAATCAGTGTCTATTTTTTTTAACATATAATTTCAGGAATGACATCAATACCAATGTCCCTGACTTTGCCAGCCCTGCTAGAGTGCCAGATAAATTGCTACCAGTGGGCTGCATTTGGCTTAGTTCCAGAGCCAATTCTGTACTACACCAGCTTCCAACCCTAGACGGGCAGGTGGTATTATATTGGTGGGTGTGTGGTGATGGGGACAGAAATTATTATTGTCAATTAAATATTTTGGCTCCTTCTTCTCATGTACTCTCCCCTTATTTTGAATTATTTCTTTAGGATAATTTACTATAAGTGAGATTATGAGGTTCAGAGATGTGAACATTTCTGCAGTCCTTTAAATATTATGAAGATTACTTTCCAGAAGCACGTTTAGCTCCATCCCTGAGGGTCGGGGGTGGAGGTAGAGGGCTGTCATTAGTAAGTCATAAAAACTGCCCACTGGGTTCTAATGTGCAGCCCTAATTTGTGAACAACTACAGTGTGATGCTTTCACTGAAAACTAGTCTGGATACTAACATTTAATTTTTTTTTCTGATTTAGTCGGTATATGTATGCATTTATTTCTTTATTTTAATAGCTTTAACTGGGATATGTTTATCCATATATCTATCGAATGCTCCATGTTTTCTCTTTTAGCCCTGTCGTTGATGGAAAGGTGAAAAAGAATTGAAGCAACTGTAAGCTACGCCTTCTCTAGAATACTCTTTTACTGTCACTCTCAACTCTTTATATGGAGAAGAAGAGAGAAAATAACTCAGTTTGAGGACAGAAATGTAGGGACGTTGGGGGGAAGAGTGCTTGTCCTTGACACTAAAGAAATCTTCTGTGGAATCTGGACTCTGGAAATGCCATGAGGGCCTGTTCTCCAACAACTGGAAGGGACAGTATGTAATTTTTTTTTTTTTTTTAATTTATTTCTAGGAGAGAGAGAGACAGCGTGAGCAGGGGAGGGTCAGAGAGAGAGGGAGACACAGACTCTGAAACAGGCTCCAGGCTCTGAGCTGGCAGTCAGCACAGAGCCCGACGCGGGGCCCGAACCCACGAACCGTGAGATCATGACCTAAGCGAAAGTCGGACGCTTAACCGACTAAGCCACCCGGGCGCCCCGGGACAGTATGTAATTTAAATGGTACTTTAAAGTCAGAGGGTATCACCTGACATTATGTTTCAATGTGAAATAATAAGGACTTCCTGGGGAAAACAAACAAACAAAAAACCAAAATAACAGCAATGACAAAATCTCTTACATTTAAATATCCTCTCTGAAAGCGATGTGAGAGATGCTGGTGGTGAAGCATAAGTCTAGGCTTCCTGGGTTTTGAATCTTTCCTGCCTGCTGAGCCTGACCAAAGGTGATAATAAGTATAAAATTCATACCACCAATACTAAACTTCTTTTAGTTTAGTTTAGTTTTTAATGATGATGAGGCCCAGACAATGGGAAAGCCCTTCACATGTTCCCAGGGAGGAAAAGACGCCAAAAGGTATAGGAGAAAATAGTTTACAATTTGCTTAGTATTTTAGGCTTTCAAAGACCTTTTCAAGCAGTTATTAATTAATCAGAACCTTGGTAAGGTGGACATTTTTGATATTTCACAAAAAGAAGAAAAAGAAATATAGTGCTACTATATGGAAACCAACTTGACAATAAACTGTGAAAGAAAAAATAAAAAGAAAGAAATGTAGTGCTACAGAGGCAGCAAATTTGAAATAGCCCAAAGACCATAGTGACTCTGTGTTGGAAATGATGAAAAATATGGTTATAATTTATCACAAATTTGTTCACAAAAAGAGATAGGTTGTCTAGAAAGATAGCAGTGCAGTAATGTTCTGGAACTTTTCAGGTCAGTGGTGATATCTCTTTTATATCTCTAGAGGCTATCATAAAGTAGGTGTATGATAAGACTTATAAGGCATTGAATCTTATTAACAATTAACATGACACATGAATTAGTTTATCATCTGCTTATGAAATCAAAAGTAGCAGAGATCAGATTTCAGCTGAGTAAGATACACATAGGTGAACTGGATTGTAAAGAAAATGGACAGTGATCCACTTTGTGATAATAAAATGGACAGCAAAGCGATCTTGTGCAGAGAGCATATAGGCTTAGGGGCCAAAGTTGGATTCAAATGTGCTACTAGCCTAGCTGTGTGCTCTTAAACATATTACTCAAACTGTCTACTTCTAAGTTTCCTAATCTATAACACAGTCGGTAGTAACTAGTGGATAAATACTAGTTTTCTTTCCCTTTGAAATTAAAGAAACCCAATTGGTTAGGGTGCCTCTGTTTCCTCAACTAGAAAACAACAGAAGTGGAATCAATGACCCTCGCATCCCTTCTCATTTTAAGAGTTCTTTAATTCTATAATCTGTTTACATAGCAGAGTTCAATTTCCTTGGTGTACCACAGGGATACATTCCTTGTGATTAAATTTCAATGGCCATGCACAAATTGATGGAATAGATTTTTATTTCTGTTATGGCAAGAGTTTTCAGAACTCCACAAATCCTATGTGTCAATGACATCATTTTACTTCAAGGAACCACCATGCACTGAGACTTCCTTGAAATCATAGAGGGAAACCTGCTAAAGAAAGCATAGCTAGATCCATGTCTTCTGTTATTTTTACCAAACATTTCTGTGCTTGCTTGAAATGCCTCAAGTGATACATTTCATATCACATCCAGTGTCACTGGCATATCTAGCAATGTAACTCACAGCCAACATCCAACAGGCCGATGTATGCCTCTGCGAAAACCACACAAGAGGTATGTCTTCCTCTCTTTTAAAGATTTAGGATGGGACAAGGCCAGGAATGGAAAACATCAGGAACATGTGCCATTATCCCCCTCCTCTGCTTATGGAATATATCCCTGATGGACCAGTGTGAAGCTTTAGAAATCTCCTTTACATATTGCTCTAACAGGCAGTATAAATTGGGGTTGGAAGTTAACAAGACATGTTTGGCTCTCCTCACTTTAGAGTTGTTTTAACAATTGGGCTGAAGTTGCAAATTCAAACTGTACACAATAGGAATAAAAAAAATAACCAAGAAATTGACAGTGTTTTTCACCCATAAAAAATTAGCAGAGTTTGAAACCTGTAGGAATAGACCTCCGCAGGCCTGAGGCCTAATTGTGTTATGAGGATGGTCCACTTGGGAAAGAGAGCTTGGACAAGCATGTTGGGAGATTCTGGAATTGTTACCAATCACGTGCATCAGGCAGTAGCCAGAAATTGCCTTTATTGCCGGGAGGAGCCAAAGGGGTCCAAAACCTCATGAGACTAGAAAAGGGAGCTTTTCCAAAGTTCTTATGGGATTGTCATCTCAAAAACATGGCAGAAGCAGCAGTATCAGGGACTTTAGGGGACCTAGACAATAGGGGTGGCCTGTCCTTCTCACTGAGAACACTGTAGTATATCCAGCTTTGTATAGCCTGTGTTGGTAAATTTACCCTTTATCTAGCTGAGCAGAGCTCACTCTTGTTCTGCATCTGTTGGCATTTTTCTGCCAAGTGTTATCACCATCGTTTTGTTGACGAGCGAGCAAAGACACAAATAAAAATAAATGTGTCTGTATATGGTCAGACCAGGTCCAAGGCATTCCCTCTCAGAAGAAGTGATCCAGAAAAAAAAATGGAAAGGTGTGTCATTCACATCTTCTTCTATCTGCCAGTTGAAGAGGAAAACATTCACTGGGCCCACGGGCACACATTTGTTCTTGCCTACTTGAAAATTAAATGAAAAAAAAAATGCTATGGGGTGCCTGGGTGGCTCAGTCGATTGAGTGTCTGACTCTTGATTTTGGCTCAGGTCATGATCTAACAGTTCGTGGGATGGAGGCCTGCGTAAGGCTCTCTATTGACAGGGAGGAGCCTGCTTCGGATTCTGCCTCTCACTCTCTCTCTGTCCCTCCCCCGCTCACACTCTTTCACTCTCAAAATAAGTGAATAAAACATTTTTTAAATGCTATACTCATATAAACAATGGTCCATTTATGAGGAAAAAAAGGTAGAAAATAAATTAAGCAAGATACAAAACAAAAAAGGTGAAAGTTAAAAAGAGAGTAGCAGCCGTGATTCTAATTATGTGGCGGTAGGAATAGGTTTTTACTCTCTTCGAGTTTCCATGATAAAACAATGCCTTACATGTATTAACTCAAAAATAAATATTTGTTGGACTGAAAATGAATAGAGGAAAGGGAGGGATAAAATGAAAAGGAGACAGAAAAAAAATGAGAAGGAGGTTTTTACATTATGCCTCTTTTATTTAAAAAGGCCATCCAATAACAAATAATGGGGGGTCCCTAAGGAACTCATAAAAATTTATATGCAGACTAAAAACCTTAGTTTGACTTTCAAAAAATAAAATCGGCAGCCTAAAGCCACATAAGTTGAATGTATTACAAAGTTCTTAAAGTTCAAATTGCACTGTCATATAGAAGACCTTCAACATTTCTTGGAAAAGTAAATCTCTACTTCAAAAGTAAACTTGGTAGCTCCTTGAAAATGAAAAAAAATAGGCTTCTGAGTCTTTGCTGGGGAAAAAAGAAAGACTACAAGTATTTTAAAGCCAACTTCTAGAGGGCACATCAGGATTTGAAAAGATGTATTAAAAGATCTCCTTACAGCTCCCTGAAATATATGACAGTATTTCAAGGAATCTGGCTGAGACTGACACTGGCTCTCATTTGAGACTTTAAAATAGAAGACAAACTGTCCCAGCTTTCAGCAAACGCTTCATTGTTTCAGGAGGGATATACCCACAGGTGTAGTTTCCTCCCTTCTCTTCCATATCCTTAACCTCCAGTACAGCTTCCTTGATGGGGTAGGCCTGGCCTAACCAATAGAGAACTCTCACCTTTTCATCACCTTTTCCCAATCGGCGGCTGCCATCTGTCCCTTCTAGCAAGGCAATATGAAAATGAAGTAGTAGAGAGGTTTGCTTGTTAAAGAATTTAAAGAAACCTGTTTATATCTTATATGTATAAATAGTCAAGTATATAAATAGTCAAAATAAAAAGATTACATGATCTTTATCATGCAAAATTTTTTTAACATCGGCACACACATTCGTACAGTAAAATTCCTCATCCATCCAGGCCATGATTAACTGTGATTCCTCTTATTCCCTCACTTTTTCTCATCCCATCAGTAGCCAACTCAATTCTGGTCTCTTCTCTCTCTGAACCACCCTCTTGTCTCCATAGCAATCTCTTTTCCCTAGATCTAATCACCAATCTTACTGATTGTTGCAGATTTGATCCAATAAGGCCATAGTCCTCCTAAAAGCCCATAAATGGTGCTCCTTTGTCCCCAGGATAAACTTCCTAATAGAACATATGATGCCCTTCCTGAAACTGGCCACTGTTTACTTCACAAGTGTATTCTCCGTGCTAAGCTTGTCTAGATCTTTACACATGGCATTCACTCTGCATAGAATGTCTTGATTCAGTAAAGCTAAGTTAGGTGATAAACCCAAGAATTCTTATAGTATATTTATTATAGCACTAACCACAGTACTTAATTTGTTTTTATCTGCTTTACCCTGTGAAAGCCCTATAATACAAGTATGGAGACTTGTGTTTTGATTCTAACACCAGAACAGTGCCTGGCACACAGTAGTCACAAAACACACATTTTTTAAGTGGCTACTCCTGATATCAACTTTAGACTTGATGTTATGGATTCACAGAATAGTTATAGTAGAATACAATTAAAATCATATTCTCAGCTGGCCTAGAAACAAGCCAAAAGCCACTACTCCATGCCTACTCTATACTTACCTCAATGGAAAGAAACAGAGAGTAAAGCTTTGCAGTCTGTTGAAATAACCAATGATCAAATATGAAAACATAGATGCCAGAGGCTTGCCAGCTTAAAAATCAAGTAGCCACTGGTTACTGAAAGGTCATTCTAAATACAATCTTGGGGCACCTGGGTGGCTCCGTCAGTTAAGCGCCTGACTTCAGCTCAGGTCATGATCTCACAGTTGGTGAGTTCAAGCCCCACATCGGGCTCTGTGCTCACAGCTCAGAGCCTGGAGCTTGCTTCAGATTGTGTCTTTCTCTCTCTGCCCCTCCCTTGCTTGCACTCTGTCTCTCTCTCTCTCTCAAAAATAAACATTTAAAAAATATTTTAAAAATTAAATAAATAAATAAAATTTCAGAGTAACATGTTTAAACAGTAACATGTTTAAAAAAAAAGAATAAATAATCTTGAATTGTTCCCATCTTCTGAAAAACTAGTCAATATACAAATAACTCCTAGGAATCAAGTTGGCCTGTAACTTTGAAATATAATATTTTTCTTTACCCTCATACAAACTCTCTTAAAAGCCACAATTTTTTGAGGCAAGGGTCAGGTCATTTTATGTCAGTCTTGAAATCCTCACCCACAAAGTAAGGAGATGAAGAAATGGGCAAGTCATGTGTCCATCCCTGTGGGAAGGTTAACATCACAAACAGAAGCTGAGATCCCTAAATGAACTGTATCATGGGTCCTAAATAAGAGGAGGAGAAAGACTAAAATGTGGGAAAATTTTAAAAAAAGTATCCACGCTATAAGAAGTGAAAGTATGGTATATGGCAGAATAGGAAACATGGGAAGTCTTCTTTAAAAAGTATGAACATGGATTAAGATAATCAAATAATATTCAGTCAAGGGCCATCTGACTAAGGAACCAAATTTTGGATGCCAAGCAAAGTGCAAACTTGTCATAATAAGATCTATACCAGAAGATCTGATCATTAGTTTTTATTCTAGCTTGTCATTAAAATGACTTAAATATAAAAGTCGTATTTTAGACAAGCAAAATGTATCCGAAGTTTCAATATATACTGTGTAATGTTGTGAGACAAATGGCTCCATCTCTGACACAGCAACTGCAAGACGTCCTTCTGATTCAGCTCAGATTTCTTGAAGGACAGTGCAGTGATTCTCAAAGTAAATCAATAAAACTCCACAGCATTTTAAGGCCTAGTCTTCAAAAAGAAATTAAGCCCCTGTGTAAATTCAGATCATTTCCCAATATAGTTCCCAAAATGAAGTAACCAATTCAAAACGTCTTGAGCACCATGAAGAGAGATTCCATTCTTTAAAACTTCCGTTTTGCAAAACAGAATCCTTTATCACTTTGCAGGGAATCTTAGAAATAAGGATCTCATTTACCTAAATGTTAAATATAGAATATGCAAACATTGAATAAGCAAAATAAAAAATATTCTTTAGGAGGCAGCTAACAAATAGAATAAACTCCAAAATGAGATTACGAGCAGATTTAAATGGAATTTTTTTCAAATCTAATATGCAATAGCAAGAATTGTCAAGCCCCTGAAAGAAAATACATTCTTTCAAAAATTCACACAAACAGCAACAAACATTTGTTATCTAGCTTCTAAATATTTTGTTTCTATTTCTATTTCAGTTATCAATTTCAGAAGGGGGTCTATATATTAACTGCTTCCCAGTTCCGTACCCCATGGTGGGCCACACACAATACGTGTACATGTTAAAGGGAGCACTCAAGTGTGAATTCCGAATGCATTCTCAGTCACTGTCATGCTACACCCTGGAGAAGGGTTTCCTGGGAAGTGAGGGGAAATAAATCTATGGCATTAGTAGGCCAAATGACATTAATCTTTTAATCAAATGGTCAAATACTTTAATCAGATGGTCAAAAAGTCCTAAGAGAGATTTTCTAAGGTGCTTTTCTTGAACTTGGCACCACAGAGTTGAAACACAATTGCAAAAGATATGAATTTGGAATCAGAAGACAGACTTACACTAGTTATTGCTTTTGTGACCTTAAAATAGTCACTTCATAATTACCCAGTATATCTCATACTCTCCTATCAGGATAAAATGCAAAGCAAATGATAATTAAATCTGAATTGTTTAACTGATATACCAGGATTATTTTATTGGCCAAAATGAATGTTGCTCTGTCTCAGTGTCAATTCTATCCCTGGATCTTTGTACTTTGTGTGTGTGTCTTCCCCGGAAACTCTGAAGATCTGAAGATAGCTAGAGATTTGTATAGATAATCCTAAGTAAATTTTGCCTCTTAAAAATGAGAACTTAGATTCTCTCTCTTCCTCTACCCATAGTTATGAAAACTATATGGAATAGAGATGGAGATAGAATTATTCAAAATCATATTTAGTAATATAAGGAATGTAATAAAAAGGGATTCATGATTTTTCAAAATCCTTTTCTGTCTATATTTGGCTAGCCTTAATCTGGAGATAATTAGTTTTCTTCTTCTCGTTGGTTAACTTAGTTTGCAAATAAGTCATAATCACACTTATGCTGTAACAGATACACTCAAAGCTATGGCCAGGCTCTCAGAAGGTCCAGATGATTCCAATCATTTGAGACTGTTGGTGCTAAAAACTGAAGTAATGCCAAAATAGAATTTATAAAACTTGGGCACATTTAAAAGTATATGTTTGACAAATTAATGCTTATAATACACAGAAAAATAGACTACAGTATAATTACAAGATCTCTTTATTATTTCTTCCTTGAGCTTTATCTTTACTGAAATTTTTAAAAAAGACTTCCAAAAAGCTTTGCCCTTTTATCCTCTGTGCTTTTTGAGGAGGGAACGTGAGTAGAAGATCCACCAGCTGCTTAAAAGCCTTTGGCTGGAGATGATTGAAAGGAAATGGAACATATGATCTGTTATGAACTCAGCGTACTGCCTATACATCATTTTATTTCCTTGTTTATGGGTTTTATAATTAACTTGTGTAGCTTTTTGATATCCTTAAGAAAATTGTTGATCTTGTTAATTTGATTCAAGTCAAAGGAATGGAATCAAACAGCAAATAAAAAATAAGTGTATTTTAGTCCATGCTTAAGCAAATTTATGTTAAGGGACATTTAGTAAATATTTTAGCCTTTGAAGGCCATATAATTTTAAAAAAATTTAATGTTTATTTACTTTTGAGAGAAAGAGGGCGACTAGAGGAGGGGCAGAGAGAAAGGAAGACACAGAATCTGAAGCAGGTTCCAGGCTATAAGCTGTGAGCATAGAGCCGGGCATGGGGCTCGAACTCATGAACTGTGAGATCATGATCTGAGCCAAAGTTGAATGCTTAACTGACTGAGCCACCCAGGTGCCCCGGAAGGTCATATAATTTCTGCTGCAACTATTAAACTTTGTCATTTTGGTCTGGAAGCAATCATAAAGACATGTAGAAGAATGGGCATGGCTATGTTCCAATAAAACTTTATTTATGGAAATGGAAATTTCATATAATTTTCATGTCAGAAAATATTCTTTTTTGATTTTTTAAAAATGCAAAAATCATGCTTCGCTCAGGACTATATAAATCCAGATTTGGTCTACCAGTTATAGTTCATCAGGCCCTGGCTTACCCTGACTAGTCTAGTTTGGCTAGGCATTGCTAACTAGTAGACAAAGTTCACCTATGTTTCCTTTTAAAAGCTTCATAGAAGAAGCATTTTAGGTTTATTCCAAATGTTTTTGAAAAAATACATTAAATTATTCTACTGATCCATATCACTCTGAAAAATTTTTAACCAATTAGTTTCAAAACTTCCAATGTGTTCATTTCAATTGCAAAAATAATAAATACAGACTCTATTCTAACTCTGTAGCAAGTTCAACAAAATTTTGTTATCTGAGGCTGTCCTTTAGGTTATTAAGCTATGGACCTCTTGACCTCTAAAGGTTTCTGCTCTTCTAAACTAACTAAAACCCACAATTTGATGGAGATTGGAATGGGGGGCTTGAACGAAAAGGAGAAGGAATGGAATTGACTCCTTGTCAATATTATTTTGTTAAAAGATCAGAGATGCACATTTTATCATTCCCTCTCTATGCTTCATTATTTTAAGAGTTAACAATTTCAAATAATTCTATTATTTTTGGAAACAACTGACTTCTTACCCCACTGATCAAGCTTGACTTTTCTTGCTACAATCACTTTTAATGTTCTCTTAAAGCTCTGTCTGAATGACCCACAGGACAATTTCATTTTTCCTTTAGGTTCAGTATGCTTAATGTCCTTGGATGCCTCCAAAAGTGTGTTGAAAGCGTGGCTGATAATATGTTTATTACAGTGATTATTTGTAGTTGGTGACTTGTCAGAGTATACAACCCTACTACTAAAAAAAGATTCACAGTTCATAGTGACAGTTTTACAGAAGAAATGAGTAAGTCCCCAGTCAACTGCAAAACAAACAAAATTAAGCAACAACACAAAACAAACAAAACAACAAACAACAATGGCACACATGACAGCAACAACAATAAGAGAAAATGAACCTGTACAAGTGGCTCCCCAGATTTAGCAACTAACTATATTGTTAGAAGAGATGTATATGCACTAATATCAGTGGTATGCTGGGTAAGCTTATAACTGCCTTTCCGGGGAGAAAAGCCTTGATTTGTAGCACTTGCTGATTTCCATTGTGTGAATACTCCCAACCATGGCCCATTTTAGGCAACAATGTGACATCTCTGAATGCAGAACTGGAAAGAGTTGTATGCTATGGAAGAAACCAGTATGAACTAGCTACTGCACAGCACTGTCCCGTACTGTACTAAGAAACTGTAGTACTTTTTCAGCTCATGTTTAAAAGAGAAACTGAAAAGTAAAACTCCTTCCAATGTTCACTTAAGCAAAATGTACAGTACAAATGTATGCTGAAATATAATTGTACAAAATATATGATAAAAATAAAATCCTCTAAATGACTAAACTGTGGCCAAATATTGGACTTAAAACACATCTTCAAGATAACTTACAAATAAGGGTCTTGACAGCTTACATCTTTTAAAATTGTTATATATAATGAGAGGGAAATTTGGCAGAGAAATGATCATTTATAAATGTCAGCAGAAGCTTATTTTTAAGATATAACCTTTTGTTAGATATTTTTTCTGTCTATGTTCATGGCAATTCAAGTATAATCTCAAAATGCATTTCTCTTATGTATGACTTTTAAAGTCCTTTTTCTTCCCAATATTAGCTTTTTACAGTACACCATGGCTTTTATAAATGCAAATCCGACTGATTGCAATGACTCAGGTAATCTAAAGGGGGCAAGAACACCATGCTATTCTATTAATATTGATTTGTAACATGAGTGGTAGATGTTCATGGCAAGGAGAGAAAAAAATCTATGGCTTCCTTATAGAACTGAGTCCCTAAAGCTTATCCAGTTCAGTGAACAAGGCTTTCCTCTTGTAAGATATCTATTGTTTATCTTGCCTTTTCTATTAGAGGAAGAATCCTTTACTTGTTTTACATTTAAATGAGGGTAGCAGTATGACATTATACCTAACCTAGACATAAGATAGTAATGTAAATTACCAGTGAATTTAAGGTTCATGTTCTTTTTTTAATTTTTATTTTGTTTTTATTATTTATTTTTGATAGAGAGAGACAGAGCATGAGCAGAGGAGAGGCAGAGAGAGAGGGAGACACAGAATCTTAGCAGGCTCCAGGCTCTGAGCTCTTGGCACAGAGCCCGATGTGGGGCTTGAACCCACGATCCGTGAGATCATGACCTGAGCTGAAGATGGATGCTCAAACGACTGAACTACCCAGGCACCCCAAGGTTCACACTCTAAAAGTAAAATTTCTTATTAGGACAAACCATGTCTGGTAGTGATGGGGACTAGACTTGGTCACTAAACAACTTATCCAATTTTAGATATTAATATTCAAATTCTAATTTCAAGATTTTACAAAGCTGCAGTGGGCATCAGTAAGGGTGTTTGTTTAATATAGACTTGTAGGAAGGCAGCAGCAATATTGAAAAGTACCCTCTGAGGGGAGATTCCAAATCTCACTACCTCAGTTTAATGTGGTAATTATTTAGGAAGATAGTGGGAGCTTGAAGATTTTCTTATAAAGGCATTGAGGTGCTACTCAGGTGATGACATCCAATAGGGTTGCCAGAAGGTAAAGCTGTAGATCTGAGTCTTGGGGGATCTTATTATGAGGCAAAAAAGATGGTAAAGAATTTTAAAATGTGTGAAAACTGGAAGAGTAAAAACATACAGGATCAGTGAATAGAGTTTCAAGAAGGAAGTAGTCAAATGCAGAAGAGAAGTAAGGTACTTGCTTCTGGATGAAAGAACATTGATTCTGACAAAGAAGATCTTTGAAGACCCTGGAAACAGCACCAGAATAAGACATCGGAATGGTTTATTGTGAAGATTTGATGTGATATATTTAGCTATAGGTTTGAGAATCAAGGCATTTTGGGATCACCAACTGACAGTCTAGTTCAAGGAAGAGGAAAAGGGATTGTGACAAGGAAGAAAGTTTTCATTTGAGTGAAATGAGAATTGAGAGTCACAGTCTATAGCTGAGGGAGAAGGTGCCTAGGTGAGAAGAGGGATTGAAAATTACGTTAGATCAAAAGGCTGGATTGAGAGAGCTGGAGATTTCATGGCCCGGTAACACCTTATAATGAAAAATGCAATGTCCACTGGGTGGTTGGGAACTGCAGTCAAAGATTGGAATGGGAAGGAGAATGAAAGAGTAAAGGTAATGTTAGAGAATGCCTAATAGAGACACACCAACTTTGTTCCACAGGCCTGCATTTTGCAGATCAAACTAACACATGCCAAATAAAGTCTTTTTTTTTTTTTTAAGGTTTTTTTAAATTTATTTCTAGAGAGAGAGAGAGCGTGAGCAGGGGAGGGCCAGAGAGAGAGGGAGTCACAGACCGAAAAAGGCTCCAGGCTCTGAGCTGGCAGTCAGCACAGAGCCCGACGCGGGGCTCGAACCCACGAACCGCGAGATCATGACCTAAGCGAAAGTCGGACGCTTAACCGACTAAGCCACCCAGGCGCCCCTAAAATCTTAAATACTAGAGAAGTATAATGATTTCACAGGGCATGACAAACTCACTCAACCAATCCCGAAATCTTGCTATACTAGAGATGAAAGTCTACCTCTGATTCTTTTAGATACCTCATAAGATATTCAGAGGACTCAAATATCCCGTTTGTCAGAACCAGAGAGACTTTTACTCTACATATCAGAAGCCTCCTAGCAATCAGAGGACCAGCTTGACAATAATTATTGGATTCCATATATAGTGGGCAAAATAATGTTTCCCCCAAAGTGGACGATGCTCAAATCCCAAGAACCTGTGAATATGTTACCTGCATGGCAAAAGGAACTTCACAAGTGTGATAGCGAGATGGGCTCAATCTTATCATATTAGTTCTTTATTTTTAATTTTTTAAATGTTTTGTTTATTTATTTTTGAGAGAGACAGAGTGTCAGCAGGGGAGCGGCAAAGAGAGAGGATGACACTGAATCCGAAGCAGGCTCTAGGCTTTAGGTGTCTGCACAGAGCCTGACATGGGGCTTGAACTATGAAGTGCAAGATTATGACCGGAGCTGAAGTCGTATGCTTAACTGACTGAGCCACCCAGGTACCCACTATTAGTTCTTTAAAAGATCATGGTCAGAGAGATACACGAGGGAAGCATAAGCAGGAGTGATTCAAAGTGAGTGATTCTAGAAGCTAGGGATGGCCCTCCGCTGATGGCCAACTGAGAAACTAAATGCCAGCCCTGCAACTACAAGAAACTGAACTCTATCAACAACCTGAAAAAACAAGGAAACAGATTTTACCCTAGAGCCTGCAGTAAGGAAAGCAATCCTGCTGGCATCTGATTTTAGCTCTGTGAGACAATTGTCAAACTTACATTTAAGATAATATATGTGTATTATTTTAAGCTAGTAAATTTGTGGTAATTTGAATGGCAACAATGGCAAGCTAATATATTATATGACTCTGAAGCATCTATGAGATTGCATCTTTAATGAACATCAAAGAATGAGAATCAATATATATACTCTTCCAGAATGAAGGAGTTAGAGACTCCTCCCCTACCCCAAAAACTTGCCAGCTACAGAAGACTTTTCCATTCTTATAAACCAGAGTGTCTGGAAATGAATTATGCTTGACAGATAACTAGTTTGAATGCCTTCCTTTTTCCTCTTGGTAAGCCACTGTCCTCCATTAGTTCCAACCCAAGGCTTCCACTCAGTTTCCTGGTAGGTGATTTGCTAGATGTTGGTATCCAGTAGGACCAGACTAGCTACATAATTGTTATTATTGCTGTTGTTGAATGATTATTAGTGCACCACCTTGTGATAGTGTTATAGTGGAAGTCTATACCAAATATAGCTAATGGGATTGGGAAAGGAAGGAAAGAGGAAGTGGAGGTGCTTTATGGGTATTTAGTGAGTAGGAATTTGAAAGTTGGATAAGTTGGCAGGACATTTCAGGCAGAAGTAAGGGTACATGTAAAAGCATGAAGAAATGAAATGACTTTGGTTCCTTCTCATTCACATTTTGCATAAATGGGAATAAAGGGTGTGAGTGGCAGGAGGCCAAAGATGTGGTTAGATAAATATTCAGGGTCCATATCACACAAGACTTGCTATGACATAAAAAGGAGTTTGGGATTTATAAACACTAGGCAAGTTACTTCAGAATTTTAAGTAGAGGAACACAAAATTGTATTTATGCTTCTGGGGCAGCATGAAGTACAAATGGAGGTAGGTTAAGCAAGAAATAAAATCTCAGGGTAGAAACCCTTACAATAATTATGCAAAAAATAATTAGAGCCTGAGGTAAAGTGATAGACATAAAGTGAAGATCTGAAAGCACTTAGAATGTGCATGATTTGGTGACTTTTCCTGAAGGGTGGGTTAAGGAAAAAGTCAAAGACCATCAGTAATCATCATGGTCATCATCGTAATTAATTTTTGCTGGGTCTTAATAGATGCTTGTCACTGTATTAAGCACTGTACTTAGATTATATCATGTGACCTGAGCAATAACAATAAGAAAAATGATTGTTACATCCATTTTATTGATGAAAAAACTGAGATTTAAAGAGGTAAAGTAACTTTTTCAAAGTTATACTGTTAGCATCAGAGCCAAATTCCAAACTCCAAGCAAGCCCTTAGAAACCACCTACTACAAAAGCTGTACTCTTAACCATCACGTCATTGCCTCTGAAGGCTTACACCCAGGTTACCAGCTTGGATGACTGGGTCGATAGGGGTAACACTCACTTAAAAAGTTAAAATAGAAAGATGAATAGCAGAAGATCAGAATATTATGAGTTTGAAGTGCAAGAGACATCTCGGTGGAGGGACAACGAGCTCTTGGATTTCTGTATCTGATTTCTTGGAGACATGTGGATGGCAGATACCTATTTCCTGTCTGATTCTCATGATGGGTCAAACATTAATGTAACTAGCAGGTGTACAAGAGGCAGGAACCCAGGAAATACACAGCTACACTGCAGACTAACTTCAGATATTAA
The DNA here is from genome assembly GCF_003009895.1 of Hyaena hyaena. Taxonomy (NCBI): domain Eukaryota; kingdom Metazoa; phylum Chordata; class Mammalia; order Carnivora; family Hyaenidae; genus Hyaena; species Hyaena hyaena. Next base: position 348,080 of record NW_024081388.1, on the reverse strand, counting down.
AAAAAACAGTGTTACCTGGGTAGCTCAGTCGGTTAAGTGCCTGACTTCAGCTTAGGTCATGATCTCGTGGTTCATGAGTTTGAGCCCTGGATTGGGCTCGGTGCTGACAGTGTGAAGCACACTTCAGATCCTCTCTTTCTCTCTCTCTCTTTCTCTCTCTCTCTCTCTCTCTTTCTCTCTCTGCCCCCCCACTCATCCTCTATGTATCTCTCCCTCTTTTTTTCCCTCTTTTTCTCAAAAACAAATAAACATAAAAAATTTTAAAAATTAAAAAAAAAAAAAGAAAACAAAGCTTCACCAAATCTCCAAGACAGTATATCACCTACTGTGATGGCTGTCAAGGGCAACATATCTTGAGTCATTGTAAAACCTAACTGGGGGATTATGACTATACATTTTAGGCACTCCTCACTTCCTCTTCCCTTTTACTGTTGCAGTCACTTCGTGTGTTAATTTCTGTTTTCCTGCCCTGTGGCTCCTGAACCATACTGGGATATAGAGGTATGGAGGAATCCTGCAAGTGTCCAGCAATTGGAAATCATAGCACATGACCCAATTTGTAGTGCTAAAAAGATTATATTATCTCTTTTTTTTCATTTCTTATTTGTCATTTTTTGCTTTGTCTTTTCTTTTTGTTGACATTTATTAATCTGTGGGAAGTTATAACACTATATGATACTTATTTTTCTCATCTGTAATCTGGGGCAGTTAATATTTACTCAACAGTGCTATTCCAAAGGTTAAAGGAAAATGATGTACACCCAATATGTAAAGGAAAATCTCAATAATATTTTGTTCCTCCCACCTATCATCTTACCAACCCATATTTTGAAAGGACATAACATGTCTGGGGAAAAAAAGCTGCATAAAGTGAAAGCAGAGAACAGAGATGAAGGAATTATTGGAGGATATGACATAGAGACTCAGGCCCAAGCAGAAAAGTGAAACTAATGTGAAGATACATAAAAATTAAGGAATTGCAAAAAATACTATTTAAATATAGTCATGATGCAAAATACACTTAAAAGAGATAAATACTAATAAACTAAAAATAGGTGACTCCTCTCAAAAGCAAGCTTTCATGATAAATAAAACCATTTCATTTATGTTTTTAAGTGGAACAGTGATTTAAGTAACTGTTACTTCCCTGCAAAGCCTGCTTCCAAAAAAGTAATTGTTCTGACCTCGGCCGTAGAATATGCATTCTGCCATTTAGTGCACTTTCCTGCATATTCCTTCATCAAGTATTTATTACTCACTGCAAGGTGTGAGGCAGTGTGCTAGAAGAAATTTTGTCTTTTCTGCATGATGGGCATTATTGTGACTTGATTAGGACAGAGCTGGAGGGTTTATTTAGGGATAGCATAATTAGATTTCATTTGATCACAAGGTATTAGAAAAATCCAACCTTCCTAAATCTGAGTATGTTGGGTCTGAGGAGTCCCCAGGATCCCTCTATGGGGCCATTAACACCCACTGTCCTGGTAATTTTTGAGATTGTGTTGGGGAGGTTGACAAATGGCCCTGGACACTGGCCAGAAGTAAATCATCCTCACTCTTCAAGGTTTGTGGATATTTCAGCTAGATAAAATTGGATTTGAGACTTTTAGAGGCAAAAATAAAGGTTAAACTAGATATACAGGGGATGAGGGATGTGCTGGGCAGAGGGCATAGCACAACTGAAAAAGAGAAACTATTTTAGGGTTGGGCTTTGATCAAATGAAATACTCTGAAGGGATTTGAAATCCATTTGCTCTATAAATATCTTAGATGATTTTCTGATTATTCAGATAACTTGAAAATCCAACTAAATACCACATCAAGTTAAAGAGAATCTAGGGAGATATTGTTATTAGCACACAATGCTCCCAGCTGGGGACTGAGAGATCAAGGTGTGTATTTGCTGCTTTCCATTACTTAGGCCATTGCACCTGATCAATAGTTCAGAGAATGAGCAGTGAACAATATTACTATTGTGTCCAGAGAGTTCACAGTTCTTTGTTGGCTTTACCTGTCAACCTTTCCGACATCTCTGTGTTGTGTGCAACAAGTGGTCTTCAGTCACCCTATTTCATCACAGAACTAAACATGGAGGTAGAAATGGTTTTGTTGGAAAACAGCCACTTAGCAGTAAAAAATAAACAGAGGACAGGCCATGTCTGTTAATCCCCGCTATTCTCCTCTCCAGTCCATACATTATCTCCTTCAAGATGAACACAGAACAATGAAAGATTCAATATTTAATTTCCTTCTCATTTTTTCCCTAGATGATTTAATTGAACTCTCATTACAGGTGCAACCAATTCTTTTTTTAATTTTTAGCCAAAAACTGCCATAGCACATAGATTTCTGACCATATTTTAATGAAGCCTTTTATTAGCACAGTGGTTTCTATTGCCATGTGTGAGGGAGCTCTCAGATTTTCCATTAGAGGCCATGCTTTTGACGGGTTTATAACTTGGAAGTAAACCTTTTTGTCAGGTTGAAGTAGGGCAAAAAGGTTTTAGCCTTAAGAGTACTTTGTTATTTCATAATAATAAATCAATTTTCCTTCAAGATCAGAGTGCAATAACAATTTTCTTCCAATGCTATCTCCTTGTATTTCTCCAGGTTTATATAAATGACTACCTTTCACACATTTATATCTCCAAAAAGCATTCGTTTAGGGTCAGGAAAAAGGGTTCAGGAGTAAGGCAGGTGAACATTTTGTGCACGATGCTAATGCAATATCTATAAAGGCCAGTCAGATTTTGCATTGAGAAGAATCTCAGTACCAAAGGCACAGGCTTCATCTCTCATCCAGGCAGCCTTTTCACAAACGCATTCTGTTGATCACCCAAGAATTAGACAAACGTGTGTGGGTGGTTCTGAACAAAACTCTCACCATTATCTGAAAAACAACTGAGGGGGTTAGTACTATGGTCAAAACACATGAGAGACAGTCCCCTGTGCAAATGATAATACCACTATTTCTAGAAGGGAATTTCCTCTCCCAGTCCAGGTTAATACATGTATAATCTTACATACAACAGCTTTTGATTACAGACTCCTACACTACACAGCTAAGTGGGGTAACTGAAAATGATTACTGGATCACCAGACAACGCTACAGAGCCCAAATGAACTTATGTGATTTTACATAATCAAATACACACGTACATGCACACAGAGTAAGCCCTTTATTTCAGGCTAAACCTCTATCGATTTCCACAATCTGACACATTCTTTCCTATATCTATGAGCTTAAAGAATTTAAGTTTCTGTTTTTTTGTTTTCTTGGTTTTTTTGTGAATCATTCAGCACTGAAAATGGTGATGGTGCTTTTTAAAGTATAAATTTATACACCATATCTCTTTTGAAGGATGTGTATTTTATTGGATGCATCTGAATTAAATAGCTTTCTCAACCAGTACAACTAGTTCTTATTACTGCTGTTGGCAGCTGAACAACTATCATGGTTGCTGCCAGACCTTATGTTTGCTGTGTTCTTTTATTCCTTTTCATGTATCACTGTCTTTCAGTCTCAACTATCCTAGCTACCTTCTTTAACATAAATTGGATGAGATTTTAAAACATCATTTAACAACAACAAAAAACCTTTTTACTTCTTGACAACCCAGAGAAATGGATTCTTCTAAAAGGAAACAGATGCTTTAAAACGACATGTCACAACTAAATGGTCGTGCCACCAAGCTTTATAATAAAACGTATTAACCCCTTGAGATTCCTACACTGACCTCTATTTTGCTCTCTTTGTCACAGTCTCCAATAAAGCAATGGCAGGGAACTGGCTAGAGGTTACAGTTATGCATAAAGAAAGGGTACAGAAACAAGATGGCTGCAAAGATGGGTAATCCACCTGTCAGCAATTCACAATCCTCCCCTCATAACCATCATGTCATGCTGCCTACAGGCAAAACTCCTTTTGCTTATATGCAGCTCAGAAAATTATGCTTATTATTGCCATGATCTCAAAAAGGCAAATTATTATTATTATTCATTCCCATGGCCTACTTTCAGACTGAACAATTATGACTTCAGATGAGAAATAACAGTTTCATATCAAAATGCTCCTACATTTATGGAAATACATAGCTGTCATTCTGAATAAAATTAGAAGCCTTCAATTTTAGTTTCAAAATCATTCTCCATACAAATAGTGAATACAAACAGAAAATTTCTATAGCCGGTTTGAAATGTAGTATTCTATCCTAATAACTGAAAGTTTCCAGCCCAAACAGTTAATTAACAACCAAATCATGATAACCTGTCTTTGTGCATGTCTTATAAATGGTGAGCCGTCAATAGTCCATATGAAAATGGCAAAAAGATAACAAAAAGAGGATCTCTAAGCCTTGATTTTTATTGGGATGCTGCAGAGTTGAAATACTCCTAAAAACCTTAATGGCCTCTCCAACATCTAAAAGAAAATGATGTAGGCATATAATGTAGGGGAGGAAAAAAACATACTTCATTATAAATGTTCTTCAATCTATTATTTTAGATAGAATTTTTGAGGAATCAAATATGCATATTAATACAATGTCATAATATAATAATATACATTCATTATGTATTCAAAAGATTCACACATATTGAAATGAGCATAGTATAAAAATATATTCAATACTATTGAGTTTATCTCTGATGTTCAGAAGCACTTCAGTATCTTATTTTGCTTTAGGATATCTATTATTAAATCAATTATTATTGGAATGAAAGGTTTAGATATGCTTATAATTGAGAGTCCTGGGAATAAAATAAAGAGAGTATTGTGATTTACAAAAATGTTATTCTCTACCTTATGTTTGTGGATCATATACACCAATGTGTTCTACTGGCACTTACAATATGAACTTTCTACTATGCTAAATATCTGCATTATTTTAAGAAATGAGACATAGTTAGAATATCAGCTAAAGGTCACTTAGAAAGTTCTAACTGAAGTTCATAAATTATTTCCTTGAAAAAAATCTTATCTGGGGCACCTGGGTGGCTCAGTCGGCTAAGTGTCTGTCTCTTAATTTCGATTCAGGTCATGATCTCACTGTTCGTGATTTCTAGCTCCCTGAGCTGGGCTCGATGCTAACAGCATGGAACCTGCTTGGGATTCTCCGTCTCCTTCTCTCTCTCTATCCCTCTCCTGCTTGCTTTCTCTCTCTCTTGCTTTCTCTTTCAAAATAAATAAATAAACATTAAAAAAAATAAAATAATCCATATTTTGGCAATAGTGGTGGAAGTGTTTTTGTTTTGTTTCATTTTGTTTTGTTTTTATGTTGTGTTTGCTGTTTTGAATCTTTTGAGTAAAATTTTAAACATACAGATTGATAATTTTAAAAAAACAGTTAATAAAATAACCATAAAACTTGGAACAATCCCTTTCAGAGCTGGTTATTTTTAGAAAACAAAAACTATGTTTCACTAATATACTTAGGGCAATGATTGTATTTTAATACTGACCATAGAACATTAGAATTAAAATTATCCTCAGTAGCAACATAATGTATTGGATAGATTACCGAACAGGAGAAATAGGCTTTCTGTAAGAACTCTGCCTCTAATTAGCTGTAGCCCTGAAGCAAGTCGAAGTTTTCAATTTTAGTGAGATGGAGTGCAATTGAGGAATAGTTTTCAAGACTTCTCCCAGCTCAAAATATAAAACATTTATTTGATGCTTTAGAAAAATTTGCCAAATATTCTTTATCATAATCACTATGTTAAAAATATGAAGTTCATAAGTTCAAAAAAGATTTTACCTTTACATCAAGCATTTAGCTCAAAGGAGACGAAACTGATAACAGATGCCTGAGATCTGAAGTCTTAACTATTTAAGATTCCAGAGTCATGATGATCCAAGAAACAAAACTGGAGGTCTGCCCTTAACCCAATCAAAGTTTCTTATATGTAACCAAGTCCTGAGAATAAGAAAGGTACATATCTGTACTCTAAATGATGTCTACAAGCTGTTCCCCAAAACCGTTCTTTAGGGATTATAAGGAAATGCACTTTGTCTCAAATGAGATGAAAAAGCTATGCCTTAGAAAAATTAATGGCAATGATGAATTTTGATTTACATGCTGGAAAGTGAAAATCTCAAGACTGATTCTGATGACAAGGTAGAAATATTTTGCCAACAGACACATGAAACGATGCTCAGCATCCCTCCTCATCAGGGAAATACAAATCAAAACCACACTGAGATACCACCTCACGCTAGTCAGAGTGGCTAAAAGGAGCAAATCAGAGAACTCTAGATGCTGGCGAGGAAGTGGAGAAACGGGCACCCTCCTACACTGTTGGTGGGAATGTAAACTGGTGCAGCCCCTCTGGGAAACAGTGTGGAGGTTCCTCAGGAAACTAACAATAGATCTCCCCTATAACCCAGCAATAGCACTGCTAGGAATTTACCCAAGGGATATAGGAGTGCTGATGCATAGGAGCACATGTACCCCAGTGTTCATAGCAGCACTCTCAACAATAGCCAAAACATGGAAAGAGCCTAAGTGTCCATCAACGGATGAATGGATCAAGAAGATGTGGTTTATCTATACCACGGAATACTACATGGCAATGAGAAACAATGAAATCTGGCCATGTGTAGCAACATGGATGGGCCTTGAGGGTGTTATGCTGAGTGAAATAAGTCAGGCAGAGAAGGACAAATATCATATGTTTGCACGTATAGGAGGATTAGGAAGAACTTAACTGAGGAACAAGGGGGAGAAGAAGGGGGGAAATGGTGGGGGAAAGGGAGAGAGGCAAACCATGAGAGACTCTTGAATGCTGACTAAAACTGAGGACTGATGGATGTGGGGGGGAGGGGGATGGGCATGGAGGAGGGCACTGGTGGGGATGAGCACTGGGTGTTATGTAGAAACTAATTTGACAATAAACTATTTGTAAAAAAAAATAAAATAAAGAGTAGAATCTTCAAAAACAAAAACAAAAACAAAAAAAGAAATATTTTGCCTCAAACTATAAAATCTAATCAGATAAAAGAGCCATATTGTTTCTGAGCATTCATCATGTAGTTCTTATTTATTTCTGAGAGAGAGAGAGAGAGAGAGAGAGAGAGAGGAAGCATGAGCAGGGGAGGCTCAGAGAAAGAGGGAAAGACAGAATCTGAAACAGGCTCCAGGCTCTGAGCTGGCAGTCAGCACATTGCCCGATGCGGGGCTCGAACCTATGAACTGTGAGATCATGACCTGAGCCGAAGTCAGAGGCTTAACAGACTGAGCCACCCAGGCGCCCGAAAAGAGCCATATTTTTAAAATCAATTTTTTCTTGAAGTCTCCTGTATCAAGTCTATTTTATAGTATGAAGAGAATCATAATGTGGTGTTTGCAAAGGCATGTGGTGAGTTGATGGTTATTTTTATTGGTTTTTGTGGTCTATGGTCATGCACATATGTTTCCTGTGGAGTCAGGAGGCTACTTTTTTCCCAGGAATTTCCTGAGTTGAAACACCAGGGTAAAATAACTGAAGTATTTCATCTATCATTTTGATTTTTACACTCATCCATATTTTAGATCTTATTGGTAAAATGAACTATTAAGATTATGTTTGCTTTTAAAGTACTTTGCCTCAGTTTAAAGGCTCAGTTTAATTTAAGAGCTATAGAAATCCTGAGAACCAAAGAGATTCTTGCACTTGTACCCTGTTGAAAACACTTTGTCTTTATAAGAAAAGAAAAATAGTGATTAGTAAAATGATGAAACTATTAAACATATAGAATGCATAGTAAGGTATTTCTAGTATTAAAGATGCACATTTTAAAAATTTTTATACCTTAACATTTGTTTTTGCATTTAAAAAAGTAGTATTCATATAACAGCAAATTTGAGGAATAGAAGAAGGTGGCCAAAAATTATTCATTGTCTTTTTTTCATAATGCTTATAATATTACAACTTTGAAGTATTTACTTTCATTTTCTTTTCATCAGTGTCCTTCTTTTACATAGCTATAATCATACTGTTTTTATAATTTTATATCCTGAAATTTAATTTAACAGTATACAACAAACATGTTGCTATGACCTTATAGGGTTTGAGTGACCATTATTGTAATGCCAGCCTGAGTCCATGTAGATGTACCATAATTTACCTAAATATTTTTCTATTGATGGTCCTCTAGGAGGGGTGAAGTAATCTGTCTTAAATAACATTGAAACAAACATCCCTAGGTAGGTGCATTTTTTTAATAATTTGGATTCTTTCCAATTAATTCATTCTTTGTAAGGAAATAATAACAAATAATATTATCTTGTATATGGTTTCTGACACAAACTTCCAATTACGTTCTAAAAAATTTTTACCAGTCAAAATACATCTGAGACTATGGAAGATAGTATTATTGTTTAATAATTGCTAATTTGGGGATTGGAAATAGATCTTTAATGTCATTTCAATTTATATTTCTTTAAGTACAATTAGGGTTAATTAGTTTTTAATAGATTTATTAATTACATGTTTTGTAATGATCACTTCTTGTTTTTGCCCATATATTGATGAATGCTAATATAATTTCAGTATTTATGAATCCTTCAGCTAATAAATATTTGTACTGTTTTTAATATTTGCTGAAAATGATGTTTCAGATAATTAAAATGTTCTCTTCCCTGCAGTTTATTTCTTCCTTGTGTTTATTCTGTTTTCTTAGCTTTCATGTTCAGCAGTTTAAAAATATTCAAGGGTTTAATTTAATAGTTACTGAATTGATAATGGTGAAATTATTAATTTTATTTCCTTTAGATATTTATCCTTTAACCATTTATTGAATGGCCTTCCTTTGTATTAATGATTTACATGATTTATGCTATGTATCATATACTTAACAAGGTACATACAGTATAGCAAATTCTTATATGTAATAGGATCTATTTCTAGACTAATACCACTATGTTAAGTATTTTAGGTTTACAATATGTCTTAAAGTGTTTCCTTTGTCTTTAAACTCTAATACGGTAGTGACAATGTATGACTGAGTCATTCTTTTCAACCCTCAATCATGTACTGTATCTAGCACAAGTACTTTGAGTTTCATTTATGTCAAGTATTTCAAGTGAGCTGCATAGATATAATGAATTTACAAAAAATAACGAAGTAGAGAGTATGCATATTCTAAATTATGTGTGGAGGTAATTAAAAACTTTCATTAAATATTATAATTGAAGGCAATGGAAAATGTATGACATAATTTCACAGTGAAACATTAATACTTGCTAGATTCCTCAGGGAGGATTCTCAGGATCCATGAACATTGTGATAATGTACCTGAATATTACAGTATTGGTAGATCATATATGCGTTAATATGATTTTAATTCATTCAAGATAAAAATATATATACAAATATAGAGAGAAGGTCCTATCTATATGCATATGTAGGGGACTTTTATTTTTTATAATATGGGTATGTGTAGGTGTAAAAATTTTAACTCATTTCCAAGTATGTAGGTCCTTATTAAACCTAAATCAGTACCTCTTATCACTCACTGTTAACAGTGTATTAGCAGATAGTACAGAAAGTGTTATATTTTTTCTTCTTACATGAAGATCATTATGAACAGATGTAGGGCATGCCATAAATCTGAAACCATCTATATTCTACTGTGCCTCATTAGAAAGAGTGCATAAGGATAAAACTTTAAGACTACGACAGGTGTTTTGAGATGTCCAGAAATAGAAATTAGGCTCTAGGAAACAAAGTCATAAATAGCAGTTGATCCCTTCGGTGTTTTCTACTTTATTTTTAATCTCTTAAAATTAAAAGTAGTTTTATCTCCTATAGAGAATTCTTATCAGTTACAGAATAGGGAATTCCTAGCAAAGTCAATATAAATTTATTATTTTTATAAATGTCGATCAAATTTATGAGAAAGAAAACCTTTTCAGATTATCAAACACATTAATAGGTTTAAAAATAAGCAAGGACAAAAGTATATCTACTTATAAGACATAGCCACAAAGTAATGAAATTTAAACAAAGTCCAAAGAACTTATATGTCCAGTAATGGTCTACCTACAAAATAATACTCTGATGCTCAAAGCATTTTAGAATACACTTGAGAAATACTCTCTCAAGAATCGGTTTACACAGAATTATGTTTTTGGTCATGATCAAGTGGCTCCTGTTAATGTCCCAAATATGACAACTATAAATTCTTGGAAATACACAAAACTATCAGAAGACAGTGGACAACAGTTACAAAAAGGCAGACTCTAAGGGGAGATATGCACACTTTTGGAGGAACATAACAGAATCTAGAGTGTCTACACTGTGTTATTCATGAATTACATTAAAATAAATAAGAAAGCATGATCCATACTCAATAAAGAGACAACTAACAAAGACCAATTCTAAAGTGACCCAAATGCTGGAATGAGTAGATGAGGATTTTGAACAGCCATTGTAACTATGCTCAAGGATGTAAGAAAACTATGCTCTGCATTAATGTAATAACAAGTATGTTAGCTAATAAACAGAAACTGTCAAAAAAATGGACCTTTGGAACTGGAAAATGCAATATCTGAAATAAAATTTCACTAGATAGAGTGAACCGTAGATTGAAGACACTAGAAGACTCAGTGAACCCGAAGACAGATCAACAGAAACTATCCAGTCTAAGGAATAGACAGAGAAAATATTGAGGAATCAGTTCACCTAGACTCTGAAACACTTCAGATGGGCTTGCACATTACTACAACTTCTTTAGGCAATAATGTGACAAGTGGGCCACAAGATGTAAACATGCATGTGACTATTGACTCAGCAATTCCATTTCCAACAATGTATCCTAAAGAATATCAGGTCCTTGAGGGCCAGAGACAACCGTCTTTTGTTCTCTGCTATATCTCTAGCACTAAGAACAGTGCCTGACATAGTAGGAAAAATAAATAAATATATTTGATTGAATGAATGAGAAAAAGGATGGATAAATGATACAAGAATGTATATAGGAGAATGTTCATAGAAGTATTGGTTCTAAAAAATAAAACCAAATGACCAAAGACAGATGTTTGATTGTATGAGGTCTAATATAGTCACAGAATTAAATGTTTTGTATATTAAAAATGAGACAGATAGGTATTTATAGATAAGGAAAATACCCATGATCTAATGTTTAATGAAAAATCAGTTTGCAAAACAGCATATATATGTCATGTATTTAACAGACTGAGATGTTTATAATATTTTCTTTAAAATTTAAAAATAGAACCTATAATAAGACAAAAGACTACTACAGTCATTCTTTATGTTTTTGTTTGTTTGTTTGTTTTGTTTTGTTTTCTGAGAGACAGAGAGAGACAGCACGAGCCAGGGAGGGTCAGAGAGAGAGGGAGACACAGAATCTGAAGACAGGCTCCAGGCTCTGAGCTAGCTGTCAGCACAGAGTCCGATGCAGAGCTTGAACCCACACACCGTGAGACCATGACATGAGCTGAAGTTGGACGCTTAATCGACTGAGCCACCCAGGCGCCCTTACTAGAGTCATTCTTATATGACCACACCTTATTTTTTCTTCAAGCTACCTAGCTTATTTGGCCCTAAATGATTTTTAAAGACCAAACACAGTGTCAAAGGACAAACCTTTTCTAATATTTAGGATATCCAGAAGGATGTGTTATAAATTCTGAAATAAATTACCAAGTGTTTAAAGCAAAGATAACATCACTATGGTAACTGTATTCCTATATGTTAGTCACGTATCGTGGAGACCATTAGACAGTGGTGAGGAATATTTACTTTAGAGTTAAAATCTGGGCTAAAGTCCCAGCTCCACTATTAACTGGCCTTATGTATCCTCTATTCATAGTCTTCTCATCTTTAAAATGACAGCTACAAGGTAATGTTGTAAACATATGAGTTAATACATGTACAGCATTTAAAGCAGTGCCTGGCACATGTTGCTGTGTGTTAGTCACTATCTTACAATTGCATATGCAAGCTTTGTTATCATAGCTTTTATTTTTTAACTTTTTATGTTGAAATAAATTTAGACTTAATAGAAGATCTGCAAAAACAGTACAATTACCATATATCCTTCACACAGTTTCCTCTCAAGTTAACATCTTACATAATGATAGACCATTTATGAAAACTAGGTAATTAACCTGGGTGCATAATATTCAATAAAGTACAAAACTTATTCAAGTTTCTCCCATTTTTTTACCAGTATTTTTTCCTGTTCAAGGATCCATTCCAGAACCCTGCATTTTATGTACTTGTGTGTGTTCTTAGTCTCCTCCAATATGTGACAGTTCCACGTTTTTCCATCTTTTTCTAAAAAAAAATTTACATGTTTATTTATTTGAGAGAGAGAGAGAGCACGAGCACAAGTTGGGGAGGGAGGAGAGAGAACCCCAAGCATAATCCCTGCTGTCAGTGCACAGCCTGTAGCCCCACGTGGAGCTTGATTCTTGAAAACCATGAGATCATGACCTGAGCTGAAATCAAGAGTAGAAAGCTTAACACACTGAGCCACCCAGGCATCCTTCCTTGTCTTTGATGACCTTGACACTTTTGAAGTGTAATGGTCAGTTATTTCATATATTGTCCCATAATTTGGTCTTTTTTTAAACTTATTTCTGAGAGAGATAAAGAGATCGCGTGAGCAAGGGAGGGTTAGAGAGAGAGGGAGACACAGAATCCGAAACAGGCTCCAGGCTCTGAGCTGGCTGTCAGCACAGAGCCTTGACGCGGGGCTCAAACCCACAAACCGTGATTATGACCTGAGCCAAAGTCGAACACTTAACCGACTAAGCTACCCAGGCACCCCTAATTTGGTCTATGTAATGTTTCCATATTATTAAATTGAATTTATATATTATTGGAAAAGCTATCAGAGAGGTGATGTGTCCTTCTCAGTGCATCACATTGGAGTAAATCATATTGATGTATATTGCCAACGAAATTAACCTTGATCATTTCGTGAATGTAGTGTTTGTTGGAATTCTTCACTGTAATATTATTTTCTCTTTGTAATTACACATTTGGGGAGGGAGATCCTTTGAGACTGCAAATATCCTGTTTTTGTTTAAACCTTTACTCACCAGTTTTAGCATCCATCAGTGGATCTTGAGTGAAGCAATTATGGCTTTGGTGTTCTAATGAGGATGTTCTATTTCTCTCATCCTTCTACATTCATTCACTGAAATTATTCTGTAGAAAGAGCTATCACTTCAACTCTATTTATGTGTTGATCCACTTATATATCTGTGTCAGTTTGGATTCATAGGTATTTTAGTGTAGGGGTATAATCTAAAAATTTATTTATTTGTTCATTTATTTATGCTTTTGCTTATGATACTTATTTTGTTGCTTTCATTGCTCCAGCGTCAGTCATTGGGAGCTCTTTCAGTTTAACTAGTAGGCCTTTTAGATACCATCCCCTTTTTAAAGTATTTTTTATTTTCTGGCAACACAAGATTCCCCAGGCTCAGCTCATGTCTTCCTGCCCAGCCCTGGTATTGTATAACAGCTTTTAAATCACACTATTTTTAGCAATGCTCATATATATTTTTCACAACAATGTAAACCAACAGTAGCCCTCTAAAATTCTCTAATTATTATTGAATTTTAGTTGCCTCTTTATTTGCTGCATGTAGACAAACCCCTGAACATTATTTGAATTAATTAGAAATAATAAATTCTTGCCAATTTTTCAAAATAAATTAAACTCTTCAAATATTTTAAACTATGGTATATACATATTCAAAGGTTGAGTTATAAGGAAGAAAAAGTATTTTGTAAAAGTGATTTAACCTGTTCTGATGCATAACCACTACAAATGCATTGTCAAAATTACCCACTGCCACAGCCCTCATAACCTACTGTTCAAAAATTATATATCTTGTTTCCTCTAAGAACCCCTACCAACTTGACATTTCTTAATATGTCCCTGCCTTCCAGGGGAACCAATTTGATTTTGCAGCTCTTTATCTCTGTTGCTATACTTAGAATGTTATCACATTCATCAATCAGTATCTTCAGTTTCAAAATTTTCTCAGATTGAGAGACTTTTAAGGCATGTGTTAAGCTTTAAAAATTCTTATCTTCCACAGCCTGACCTGCACTAAGCTCTTTGTTAAGTGTCACCTCAGTTCTTACTGGGTAGTTAGATTTCATTTACAAAGACATATCTGAGGTACTACCTCTAACCATATGACAATAAAAGTCTGTCATTAGATTAGAAATTGAATTGAAATGATAAAGTCTTATTATAATAAGAGTCAGAAGTTTTCTTACATTTAGGGACTCTATCATGTTTAATATTATAAAACTTATTAAAAACATAACTCTATAAAACTATAGGCCATTATTAGGAATATATTTGGGTAAAAGAGCTAAAATTAAAGTGCATTTTCATTAAAAAATATTGGTGCCCTTTTGTCTAAAATGTTTTGAATAAATAAAAAATCTTGCTACATTAATTTTCGTTTGCTAGTACAACATTCAGTATATTTATTTTTATTATCATATTATTACCTTGTATTTACATTGAATTACACAACTTATGATAAATGGCTTTTGCATGTATTATCACATCTGATGCTTCAAACAAATCTTTTTAGAAAGCAAAAGAGATATTTTCATTATGTGCATCTCTCACTTAGGGAGAGAAATTCAGTGCATAGGTAAGAGTCAGGACTTGAATACAGACCCTAGGAATTGAGGCTACAGACAAAGATTGTGACTGGCAAGTAAGGTTTGGGTAGAAGTAAGAAGAAGCTGAAAGTCACAGTCACATGTACAACTAACAATTGCCATGGGCTCGCGAATTTCTATACTGCCTGTCTTAGTCCCTTTGGGCTGCTATAACAAAATAGCACAGACTGGGTACCTGATAAAATGATTAATTTATTTGTTACAGTTCTGAGGACTGGAAGCCTAAGCTCAGGATGCCAGTACAGTTGAGAGAGAGCCCACTTCAAGGTTGTAGACCTCTTTTTGTGTTCTCACATTGAGAAAGGGGCTAGGGAGCCCTGTTGGATCTATTTTATAAAAGCACTGACCCCATTCATGAGAGCTTCACCCTCAGGATCTAATCACCTAACAAAGTCTCCATCTATTAATAATACAGGATATTAATGTGTTAATTTAGCAGGGGTTTGGTGAAACAAAAACATTCAGACCAGAGTACTGCCTCCCCAAAGCATATATTCCAATAGTTGCCATACACCTTCTTTGTTATACCTTGCAATGCTCGTGTCCTGGATGTCAAACTCTGAGAGGATGTGAGGAAGTGTGTGAAAAAATTTCTTGCTTTGCTACAGGAATAGCTAAGGGGGAATGGTTTATACCCTCAATACTACATTCTCTTTGAAAAACAAATGCCTGATGATTTGCTAAAGTTATTAGACATAAGTAGTTGTATTGCTTGTAGTGCACATACTTCCTTAACTTTAGAACCCATTAATTTAAGAAGGTAACTTTCTTTGGATTCTTTTTCACATCTGTAATCAGATTGCTCCCTCCTTTTCATTACTTGTCAAAAACATACCACTAGTGACAAAGGGGAATGACCAAGAGAGATGAGTAAACCTGCAAATTCATTACTCAAAAAGTGCATCTTATTAGGTAGTCTCAAACCTTTGCCTTTTTAAGAGTGACATAAGCATCATGACAGCATGAGTCATCCCCTTTGTCTCTCCCCTTTAAGTTACAACCCATCAGGCATCTACAAAGCATTCTCTGCACAGAACACCAGGATGCCTGGGGGAATCTTACATCTATACATCTTAAAGCAGGTGGACTGGATGGATGTAACAGAGGTGGTGGAACCAGAATAGCAGTGGTGGCAGTGCCAGCTCTGGGAGCCGTGGACACACCCTGCGACCTTGTCAACCTCAGCAACTGGGACTGACTGTGACACCTGATGACCCTGGCAGTGGTGGCAGCACCCGTGGCACGCTTACGTCCCTGCACGATGCCAGAGATCCCATGACTTTAGTAGTGCCCACTCCCCAACTCTGGCAGATGGGGTGGAGGGTGGGAAGTGCAGGCTCCCAAATAGCCACAAGGCAGCTCTGTGAAGAGAAACCAAAAACTTGTGCTATAGTGCCACCTGCTGGAAAGCAGAAGAAAGGCCTCTAATTGCCAACCTGTTGAACGGTTAAAATTCAAGGAAGCAAAACTTTACCTAAATAAGAAAGGTCTTTTCTACTTCAAATGAATGGGAAGAGACACATATCATCAAACATCATGAAAAACCATGGCAATACAGCATCAGAAAAAGAAAAGAAAATGACAATTCTCCAGCAACCAAACTCAAAGCCATGGAAGATTGGGATTTAAGTGAGAAAATTCAAACTAGCTGTTATGAGGACATTTGGTGGGTTACATGAAAACTCAGAAAGACAGTTCAATAAACTGAGGGATAAAATTAATGAAGAGGAGTACTCTGTTAAAGAAACTGAAATTCTAAAAAAGAACAAAACAGAATTTCTGAAGCTGAAGAACTCAATTAATGAGATGAAGAATGCATTAGAAATCACTGGAGAGCAGATCAGATGGAGGAGAGCAGGTCAGATGGAGGAGAGAATACATGGTCTGTTAGATAGGAATCTAGTAATGATTCAGAGGAAGAGAAGAGAGTATTAAGATTTTATAAAAGTGAAGAAATCCTATGAGAGCTATCATCCTCCATTAGGAAAGCCAGCATAAGAATAATGTGTATACCAGAAGGAGAAGAGAAGAAGGAGGGAAGGGAGAGGTTATTTAAAGAAATAATAGCTGAGAACTTCTCACATCTAGGGAAAGAACCAGACATATAAGTCTCTGAAGCTAATAGATCACCTTCCTATCATAATGCAAAAAGACCTTTCCAAGACATATTGTAATTAAGGTATTAAAAGTCCGCAATTAAGAAAGAATCCTAATAGGAGCCAGGGGGAAAATACCCAGTAATCTACAAAGGAACCCCATTAGACTATCAGCAGAGTTCGCAGTAGAAACTCTAAAGGCTAAGAGAGTGGAATTATGTATTCAAAGTATTGAGATAAAACTTGCCAGTGAAAAATACTTTGTCCAGCAAAGTTATCTTTCAGAAATGAAGGAGAAATAAAGACAAACAAAAGGTAACTTTACCACCACTAGACTTGCCTTACAAGAAATGTTGAAAGGAGCTCTTTTACCTGAAACAAAGAAACAAAAAGGAAAACTACCAAAACTTTTGAGTAAGGTATTAAATAGAATCAGAAAATTGTAACTCTATTTTAGAATAGAATTTTATTTTAGAATAGAATAGAGTGTTGGGTGCCTGGGTGGCTCAGTTGGTTAAGCGTCCATGTCTTGATCTCAGCTCAGGTAATGATCTCATGGTTTGTGAGATGGAGCCCTGTGTTGGGCTCTGCACTAACAGTGCCAAAACTTCTTGGGATTCTCACTCTCTCCCTCCCTCTCTGTGCCTCCCCTATTATATGCACGTGCTTGTATGCTCCCTCTCTCTCTCAAAATAAATAAACTTTAAATCAATCAATCAATAGAATAAGATATTAAACTCTATAGCATAGTGGTTAAAGAAAACAGTGTTAAATAACTATAGATAATGCAGTTTAGTAACAACCTCATAGCATAAAAAAGGATAATTTGTGACAACAAAAAATATAAAAATGAAGGAGGAAAATGATGGAAACTATATAGGCTAATGAAGTTAAGTCGCTATTAGCAGAAAAATAATTATCTCTAAGACATTTTGTGCAATTTTCATCATGGTAATCACAAAACAAAAATCTAGAGCAAAGACAGGAAACATAAAGAAAAATAAGAAAACTAAGCAAATCATCATAGAAAAGAAAACACCCCCTTTGCAAAATTTATGATTCCAAAGTCTGCAATCCAAGAGGTAGGGTATGTACCTGAAGGAAGAAAATACTATGTCTGAGACCAGGTGATAAACATTTTATTATTATTATTATTTATTATTATTTTGAATATGGCTAGCATACAATTTTATATTCGTTTCAGCATAATGTACAACAAACATAGTGATTCAACTCCTCTATACATTATGCTACCATCTGTCACTATATAACGTTATTAGAATGTCATTGACTATATTCCCCATGCTGTGCCTTCGTTCCCATGACTAATTCATTCCATAACTGGAAGCCTGTATCACCTACTCCCCTTCACTCATTTACCCATCCCTCCACCCCCTTCCCTCTGGCAACCATCAGTTTGTCTTCTGTATTTATAGGTCTGTTATATCTCTGCATTTATAGATTCTGCTTTTTGTTTGCTTGTTTACTCATTTGTTTTGCTTTTTAGATTTCACAATTGAGTGAAATAATATAGTTTTTTTCTTTCTCAGTCTGACTTATTTCACTTAGTCTGATACCCTCTAGGTCCATCCATGTTATCACAAATGGCAAGATCTCATCTTTTTTATGGCTGTGTAATATTCCTGTGTGTGTGTGTGTGTGTGTGTGAGAGAGAGAGAGAGAGAGAGAGAGAGAGAGAAAGAGAGAGCATGTATGCACATATGTGAGTCTGTGTGTACACCACATCTTTCTTTTTCCATTCATCTATCTATGGACACTTAGGTTCCTTCCACATCCTGGCTATTGTAAATAATGTTAGAATAAACATAGTGTATATATCTTTTTGAGTTATTGTTTTTGTTTTCTTTGGGTAGCTACCCAGCAGTGGAATTACAGGGTCATATGGTATTTCTATTTTTAATTTTTGAGAAACCTCCTATGTCGTTTCTACAGTGGCGACACGAATCTACGTTCCCACTCACAGTGCACAAGAGTCCCTTTTCCTGCATATTCTCACCAATACATTTTATTTCTTATCTTTTTTTAGTTTAGCCATTCTGACAAGGTTGAGGTGATATCTCATTGTGGCTTTGATTTGTACTTCCCCAATGATTAGTGATGTTGAGCATCTTTTGATGTAGTGCAGTCAAGGCACCGTCTGCCCTGAGCATCTTGGGATACCCTGGCTTGTACCCAGGTGATGGTAATTTTAAAAGACTGAACTTCTATAGAAAACCAGGCCATACTGACTCAAATAAAAGACAACTCCAAAAACATTTGCAAAATTTATGAGCTTTTTTTAGTAAAAGCTAAGGAAAAAAATCCACAGTGAAACAAAACAAGAATTTTAAATCATTTCTTTTTCTTGTTTCTTGTTCTTCTGTAAATATAGAGCAAAAACATCTAGAATTACAATTAGCTCCATCTTTTAAATAGTTTATAGGTAAAAGTTTTAATAGTTATAAGTTAATTTTCATTATATTGATAGACAAAATATTTTCTTAAGTTTATATATATATTTTGAGAGAAATAAAGGCAGCATCAGTGGGGGAAGGGGAGGGAGAGAGGGAAAGAGAATCCCAAGCAGGCTCTGCTGACAGCACAGAGCCTGATGCAGTGCTTGAACCCATGAAACTGTGAGATTGTGACCTGAGCTGAAACCAAGAGTCAGACACTTAACCAATTGGGTTACCCAGGTGCCCCAACAGAAAAAAAGTATTTAAAGCATTTTTTAGATTAAAAGTACAATATTTTAAGATTCATAACACATGCATTCCTGTATATACCAGGTTGTTACTGAGTTTCTTCATGTGCTAGGAATTTTTGACCTGGGGTTTGAGGACATTGTGCAGTAGTATGGTGTGGGTGACATTATGTCATCAAACTCTAAGAACTGACTCACCTCTTCTTTCACCTAGTTTCCTATATCCCCTCTGTCTCACTTTGTAATAAAGAACAAAAGACAAAGCTTCCAGAAGATGAAGGGAAGTTCCAGATGTTATTCAAATGAAAGCCCTTTGTGCAGAGATATAAACTACAGATACTTAGTGAGATTATAAGCTTCAAATTCACATTAAAACTTTACATTCAGAGAAGCCAACTAGAAAGAAAACACTAAAATCCTTGAAGCAAGCTTCAGGGCCTCAGTGGGAAAGAAAAGCCATCATTCTGATAGCCCCGGAAACACTTGGGCTCACCCCAAACACTGAAGATTCCTATCTAGTGGGACTTCTGTTTAGCCTCAGGGAACTAAGGAGTTTTCGAATGTAGACACACACGTGCGTGCGTGCACACACACACACACACACACAAACCAGGTGAAAGACTTCTCTACGGTAAAAGTAGCAGAAAAACAAATTCTCTGAGAAAAAAAAAAGAACCCAACAATAACAACTTTGTTTTGTTAAGACATTAGACATCATTGGACAAATCCAGGGATCATTTAGGCATTTTTCCAGAGGCTCTGTCTGCCTGCAGAGATAAAAGATGGCAGAGATAGTATAGAAGCCATTTGTAACTCCAGAGTTTTCACTTCCTTTTCATTCAACTAGACTGCCATCTAAATCACGATTACTCAAATCACCAGCACAGGCCCACACTGGAGACACATTAGAGATCCTTCGATTGTCCCCATGCTCAATTTAGAGCATTTTATTTAAATAGCGACTCAGTCAGTCAGTCACATCAAATTCTCCTCCTGCCTGTTTAGGTAGACAAGGGAATTGACTTGGCTACCCCACAGTCTCTCAGTCCAGAGAGGGAGGTGACTGCCAATGCCTTTGGGCACGTGATTGCCCTTCCTGTCTCATTACCCAGCCACCCTTGTGTGGCTAGCTCCATCTCACCTCCTCCTGGGGGGTCATCCAACCAGTCTTCATCTATTCAAATTACAGATCACAGGTGGTATTCAGGAATGTGTTTCTCATGAATTCTAGTTAACTGCTGCAAGTGTTTGAAAATGAAAGGCCCTATAAATAATTAATATTTCAAATTTTATTAGAATGTCTCCAAAGTTAAAAATGTTTTATGTCCTAATGTTCCTGGCTGAATCAAGACAAAGATTGTGAATTTGTACATTAGTACATTACTTGAAGCAGAGAGGCATGCATGCACCTATGGCCTCTAGACCATTCTTCTACTAGATAAAAAATTTCAAAAATATGCAGGCTTTACCCAGTCAGGAGCTTGTCTGGATATATTATCAAGACTGTGATCCACACATAGCGCTATTATATCACATTGGGGATTCAGGTGTCAATATAGCTCCTAGTAGGGCTATACTATCCTTTGGAGAATTAAAAAAAGTATTTCTATTTCCAACTTGATTTTTAATTGAGATTGAGATATATCAATCCAAGCAACATTTACTGAGAACCTCTTATGTACCACGTATTTTGCTAAATCCTAGAGAAACAAAGATCAAAAAAACCTTTCTGCCTGTGGTGGCTCTTCAATGTAAAATCCTCACTGAGTACACATAAAATTTCACACTCTTCTTTTCATCGAGGGCTAATATAAGAACCAAGAAGACTGTTTATGTTCCTTTTGAAAAACTATATATTTTCAACTGCATTCCAGGTTGATACATTCTTAAATTCAGAACCAGGTAAATCTCTCATCCTGGGTGCTCCTTTTTATTAAACAGAGCAAAACCAAACCAGTTTCCATTTTGCTAGAACTATCAGAGATGCTGAGCTAAATTAAGCGCTAAATGTTATCATCAAAAATCATCTTCCAAATCTTTGTTTTTCTAGTTCAATTTCTCAAAGTGCCTCAAACTAAGAAAGGATTCATTCCTTCAACATATAGTTACCAGGTATCATGAGATATTTACATAATTTTTTTAAAAGCTCAGATTTAAAATAAGATAAAAATAATGGCACAGTATAAACATGCAGCTTAGTAAGAGGTCTGAAGAGACACATGATAATGTGTATAATCATTTCTACAGTTATTTGATACAAATATAAGGATCTCTACCAAAACCTAGGACCACTTGCTCTGGACAGACTTTCTGATAATCTGGCATGCTTCACACACTGAAATGTATTTGTACTGGTCAGCACTTCCTCTCCTCCAGCCTCTGCATCTATTGCTGAACATCACAGCTAGCAATGAAGTCAGCCGTGTCTAGAATAAAAGACTTTCTTTCAAATGTGTGCTCAATTTATCTGAATCCGATGCCACTGGCTGCTGGAATTCTCGATACAGACTGAAATTGTAATTTGTTCTCTGTTGAGCATCTGATGCAAACAGCAACAAAAACACCAGTCAAAAAGACAATGAATTAGAGCCTCGTTTGTGTTATATATGTTATAAATGATAATATAAATTATATTTAACATAAGAATATATGATATAATATGATATGATATGGTATGATATGATATGATACATAGTGTATATATCTAAATCCATAAGGACCAGTAACAAAGTGGAGAGTAGAATTAGAAAGTAGTTTTTCTCTCGAGCTGATTTGAAGGGTTCTTTTCCCACACCAAGGAGCATATGTTTTCATTGACATGATCAGATGAGGTTAGTAACCAACAACAAAGGTGGCTTCCTACAGACAAATATTTTCATCCATTTCCTATTTAACAAATAGAAAATAGAGTGCCCTCTTAAGTGTCTGGGTTAAGATTCTGGGTATGGATTTAAAGGGAACCTTCATTTTTCCTTATAATAAAAGATTATAGGTTTCAATGTCCAGGGAATAAAACTAAACAAAGTTTGCTGTAGGCCATTAGTTAGCATACATATGAAAGCCTAAATATGATTATGTCACATTAAGAATTGCTTATAATTTTTATTAAATTTATGTATTTTATTTAGTACCATTTTTATGTAAACCAAGTTTTAAAGGCATATATTCATTTCTGTATTGAGAAAATAGCTTATTTCATCAAATATGAGCAATTACTAATTGAAAGGAATTACTTTTATTTCTTTCCAAATCTGATTGCTGTTTTAATAGCAGTACATGATGCTGCCATTTAAACTACAAAGTTCATATTGAATACTATTAATCATTTATCTGCACTTAAAAAAAATAATGGTGTAGCCAAGTGATAGCCTAGGCAGTTGGCATTAACTTTTCTGATCTATTGTTTTGTTCCTTAAAAGTTTGAAATATCAAGTAAAAATATGAAAAATGACATTTAAGTGTAGAAGACAGTATCTTGTGCTCTTTGAGAATATATAACAAGAACTTTTTCCTTTCAGTTCAACTGTGGTTGTTTCCAAGGTTTCTCTTATTTCTCTCCTTGCTTTCTTTGTCCTCTCTCTTCCTCACTCTCTCTATCTCACACTCTCTTGCATGTTCTCTCTTGCTCTCTTTCTTTCCCACTCCTGTAAACTTTCTTTCTCTTCATACTTTCCAAACACTTTACACAATTATGGGTTTCAGTCCAACTATGGACTAAAAACCTCAAAATATAGTCAGTGGAACACCTGTCATAGATTATCTGAGCTGCTTGTAAATGCAAGAGTCATGTCTGAACAGAGCTATTGAATCAGGGTTTTTGTTTTTTATTTTTATTTTTTGTTTTTGTATTTGTTTTTGTTTTGAGATAGGGCCCCAGTGAGTCCACATTGTTACCACTGTTTGATATGCCTGGTGAAGTCTGACAGCCACAGCTCCAGACTTTATGTAAAACTTCTAGACCTTGACCGATATCTGGTTGAATCTTCACCACGACTGGAATCATTTTGTTTTCACTCAAAGGTGTGAAAAACACAACTATAAGAAAAACAAAATGCCCAAGTGCATTTTCATTCACTAATGAGTGAATAGTAGTTGCTGTAACTTTACTCTGTGATTTATGGTATTCTAAGGACTTGAAAAAACAATCCAAGTAAAGTCTATATGATGCCATATATACCAGAACCTCTGGGTAGCTAAAACATAGTATTTCTTAGTCTCTGAATAATACTGATATAGATATAGTTGTTGATTGAACATATATACACAATTAACATATTACTGACTTTAATATCTTTCCTTAATCTCTTGGTTATCCAACTCCTATACATTCTTCAATCACCTTCTCTACTGCCTATACTCACCTACTTCACTTACTTCTCCCTACACTCAGTAATCAGACCAATAGAGTTCTGTAACTGATTAAAAGTTCAGGACTCTCCAATTGTTGCAATTTTACCAACCATTTATCAATTATCAATATGAATAGAAACCATAGACATGAATTGGATGGCATTTACAACTTACAATAATTTACAAATAATTGGAAAATATGAGAAGGGTACAGTTTTACCACGCACATTAGAAAGTTAAGATACGTACAAGATCTGAACTACTGTCCATGTGAGGATCCAGGCTTCAGGACAGTAAGTAACTTTTTCTTAATGGCAATATTCTCTAGGGGTATGGTTAGTAGAGTCAAAGCAAAGGCAACTGTCGGTTCAAACAAATGAATCAGTAGCCCACCTCACTTTGAAACACATAAACACACACACATTTATGTATTTTTAGTAAATGAATTTGAAACTTCTCAACCTATCATATGTCCCCATCACTCTGTCTCTTCAGACGATTTTTCTAGGAGTCAAATGAGTCTGTATTATCACAACTGAAAAAGTAATTTAAGTATCCTCCCAACCACCATTACATAATAATGATAAACCACCTTTGTTCACAATGTTCATTATAAGTAGCTGTCTGATAATCAATATAAACTATTATTTTAATAGCTGATATAGTTTTTTAATTTCTGTAAAGTAGATTCATATTTATATTTTAAAAGGAATTACTCATAAAGTAAATTACCATAAAAAATTACCCATCAAAGATAAAAGTCAGAACCATCTTATAAGTGACACATAGTGGCAGAATCAGTAATCTTGGGCAAAGAATTTTAAGTTAGCAAATACAGAAAAATATCCTTTTTTCCCCCATAATACAGCCTGTTTAGTAAATGTGTGAACTCCAGCTATCGGCCATGACTGCCTCTACTTTCTGTTTAAATACAGGGAATACTTTTGTTGCTAGGTTGAAACTAAATTTAGGAGAGGCAAATGACTGATTATTGTTCTGAAATCTTATAACATCTCCCTAGATTTGGGTCAGGAGATGGTTATGTTTTAAATTTTATTTGATAGTTTCTACATATATCAGTTTTAAGACAGCTTAATTGATCACCAAATGATCCTTAAAGTCTTGCTCAGATCTTTCTAGTAGTGAAGACAGACTGCACTGTTGAAAGATAGTACTGTGCCTAAACTATCCATAAACATTCAAGAAATCCATTTTGAAACTTACAATTATGAATGGTGTAATTTTCTAAGTTTTAGCCATTCTCCATTTTTACCTCTCTCTTCCAAAAATGCTGCACATCTTTCTGGAATAAGTTATCCTTCTGGAATAAGTTAAACTCTATGGTCTAAGTCCAGAAGGATAATCATCTCCAGAAATGTGCCATTTATCTTACACCATCACTGCATAAATCTCCACTGCCAAACTAATGGGTATTCTTAAGTCAGAAATCATTGGCTTTATTGAAAAAGGGGTCTCTTCAGTGGCTATGTGTTAAAATGGGCACTACATCTTATATGAGATTCCTTTTCACTTAAAACCAACAAATCAATTGGATTCTGCTGAGGCTTCAAATTTCAAACTGACTGAAAGTTAGTTAAGAACATAAAATCAACCATGTAAAGCAGTTTCCAAAACTTCAATTTCTAATAGTTTTACTCATAATAGATGATAATAAACAATTGACCCGTTTCTCAACAAAACATCATTATGCTTTCTCTCTCTACCTCTCTCATTACTCATTCAGACATTCATATGTAGAGCAACATATATTAGCTCATATCAGTTATATAATGTAAAAACATAATTATTATCTAATTACTGTCATTACCATTTTCACTGCCTGCTCCCATTAGCAGAAATTGTCAAAACTGGGGCACTTGGCTGGCTCAGTCATTTGAGCATGAAACTCTTGATCTCAGTTGTGAGTTTAAGCGCCATGTTGGGCATGGAGCCTATTTAATAAAAAAGAAGTTGTCAAAATAATGAGTTTCTTTGTTACTTACTTGAAGAGAACTCCACAATGATATTCATGAAATCATCCTCCCAAACTATAAAATTACCTTGATGAAAGAAAAGATGTCAGGCCCAGGGGAAAATATGTGGTCAGAGGTGTCTGGTTCCTCTAAGGGGCTCTCTCTACTGTGCCTTTAGATTAATACTACTGCTGTTAGACTAGTCAGCTGAAGAGGAAGCTTGCCACCTCTTACTTCTCAGACCCAGGACCCACATGGCTAATAGCACAGGGCAACTTTTATATATTTTTCTAATCATAATTATGAAGTAAGGGTTTTGCTTCTTAAAATTTTAGCATTTAGTTCCTTGTCATATATCTTCCTCCAGAAACCATCTCTCATCAGTGTTAAAGGTATAATCATCAAAGGCTTCTTCCATGTTATTCACCAAGATGCATAAATAATGTCTAGTAACCACATTAAAGGGTAATCGTCCAAGAGGCATATGTATTTCAAAATATCAAAGCTCCATGTTTAAGATTCATGACAATGTTTCTAGAGTAGAACTACCTGGATTTAGATCCCAGTTTTTCTACTTTTCCACTTCTTACTTGGGCAACCTTGATCACGTTTTTTCACCTTTCTGTACCTCAGGTTTTTATCTGTAAGCTTGCAAATATAAGAGTACCTCTCTCACAGGGAATTACTTAATAATAATAGTAATAATAATAATAATAAAATATATAAGGTACTTGGAATGGTTCTTGGCACATATGTCCAATAAATGTTAGCTATTATGATATGTGCATAAGAACTAACCGCAGTTATTGAGGCTGGAACTTTTGGGAAGTAAGGAAGTGTCTTTCATAAAGACACTGAAATAATAATACATACAGCAGGATCACATAATACACCTGGATTTTAAAACTTTGGGAGCTAAAGGGCTGAAGTAAATTCAAAGTTGAGGACTTTTTTTTTACAAACTGGACTATGTTAAGTGACATCTTTAAGTTTATTTTAAATAAATAATCAAATATAACCTCACTGTGTCAATTCATTTTTATTCCCCATATTTATTATATTCCTCATATTTATCATGAGGAATAAAAGTGAGGAATTAACACAAGTGAGGTTATATTTATTTATTTCATTATTTATTTTAAATACACTTAGAGATGTCACTTAATATGGAGTAGCCCTATTTGGTTTCGACAAATACCATACTGAACTCACAGTCTTACTCTGGAATTAGTGACAGCTAATTATACCATCAAATTGACAATTCAATCAGAAATAATCTAAACAAATTTCATTACTTAAACATCATCTATATATATGCTTTCTGTTATACTTGCAACAGAAGCTGATAGATATCAAATCATATCCAGTCAAAACCATGACATTTTTTTTTCTCCCTAAAGATGATTCAGACCATCTGACTCTCCTTTTTTCATTTTCCTCTTCCACCACCCACATTCCCAAATCCCTCTACAAATAACTCATTACCAGTAGAACTGTTTGCTTTACAAGCACCTTGATGGGTTAAAGAAATGGGTTAAAAGCCCCTTCATGGGTTATGTGCCACTGTTAAAAACATGTAGATGATTCCTGGCCTCAGAGCTGACTAGAAATATTTAACTACACCTGAATTTAAGTTTTCATTGTTTACATAAACAAAGCCTAAGTCTACTCAAATTTTTCATGACATGATTACAAAATTAATGGCAAAGTAATTATATATTTAAGATAAACAGAAAAAATATGAATGCTCTTGGAGAGGCAAGTGTGCAAATATCAGTCACTTAAAATATAATATATTTTATTCTTTTTTTCAAGATGTGAAGTACTCCGAAAATTCAAAAGCTAAATGATTCCTAGAATGGTTTCCTCTTCATGTAACAGTTTTGGTAAAATTGCCTTATGATAAATAAAGATTTTGCTTAAGGGAAAGAAATTTGTCATCCATGATGTAAATAGATTAAAGACAATGGAAGACCACATTCTAATTAAAAAAGTGACAGTAAATGATAATCTACTAAGCAAATTGCCAATATTTGCATCTATTAGCTGTCACATTTATGAACTAGGACAAATTTATAATATGTTACTTATACCTCATTTCTAAAATGGAGACAAGAGAGTATTTTTCCTGTCATATTTAATGCTAATGAAACTAAGGAATACAATATAGTATTTCATGAATACAATACTAAATTCTTGCATTTAAACAAGCTATCCAATGGTCTATTATTGGATTGACAACTTTATTTATACCAAAGCAAATGGTTAAATTTTTCCTTTCTAATCATAATTTTTCCATTTGAGACAGATCATTACTCTTCCAATTTTCCCCTCACCAATATCATCCAAATATGAGAAGTAGCTCTGTCAGGTTGTACTTTGGGTTTGAAAGGAGAATTATCTATGTCCTTCGCAATAGACTGATCACTTTCCCTTTGTTAATGTCAGATGAAGGCTCAGTGACAGCTGATCAAGTTCTCTTGTGTCCAATGACTTCCAGGCCTCATCTTGTAGGTTTTAGTAATATGGTCCCCGCCATTCTATGACGGGCCAGTCCTGCCAGTAACACAGCAGATTTGCTTAAAGCAAAGTCAGAGAGGGAAGTGTCTCCAGCATCTTGAATTTTACTTTAGCTTTCAGCTTGAGTCCGAACCCTGAAGGGAAATGGAAACACATCCGAAGCCATAGCCATCAAATTAGCCCATGTGCATTTTTTCCCTCTTCCTCACTCTGGTCATGACTGAGGTTTATTGTCTATTGGAGATATTCAGAATGCCTTCATTGACACAAGTTCCAGCACATTAACAATGAAATTAATTGAGGAAGGAAATGCTATTATATACCCTTGTACTCAACAGGATTTTATTGTAGATAGGACTTAGAAAAAAGAAGCATTACTCTGCTTATTAGAATTCTGAAACCTAAAAGTAAGCAAAGATTTGCTGCTGCTTTGCTGATATGAAAGATGATAATGAAGAAGCTTTAGGAAATGTATTATCCATTTTGGAGAAATCTGGATTAAATATGAACCACAAAGAAAGACAGGTATATGCCACTGAGAAAAATATGAAGGCACAGATGAGAATGTTTGGTTTTTAATCTTGAGCTGAAACAATCTGGTGTTAGTTTTTTATATAGCTTTTTAATTTTAAAAATGGAATGTGTGTACAAACAGATAAGTGAAAATCTACTATATGTTGCATATTATATTAAGCACTCTGTTTATGTTTATTAATTCATTCCAGAAATATTGAATGGGCTTATATTGTGGGGAGGGACTAACTTGGACTAAGTGCAGGAGTTAGAACGGTGAGCAAGGAATAGACAATTTCTGTACCCACAGACCTTAAAACCTGAATTAGAGGCCCACACTAATGAGGTTACGTTGGACATCTTGCCAACAAAGTTATCTAGGATCTCAATTATTTTTGCTATTAAAATTTTATTATATAATCAATGCATTGTAGTGAAAAATTTATATAAACAATATATGGAATACAAAATAAAACACTACACAAGTAGTCACTGTTATTAGTTTAATGTGTTTATTTCTGGATATTTTTCATGCAATGATTAATATAAATATATGTGTCATTACCATTTTTAAATACTCAGAATACATACAATTATAAGTATTATATTTTTATTTTACTTATAAATACACCATACTTCTCTTTATGAATACATACATATGTGGCTAACTGTTTATCTGAACAGTGTTTCTTTGATTGACTACAGGATATTAAATAAACTATTATAAGTCATGTCCATGATTAAATGTTTTCAACCACATGGAAGGGTATAAAATTAAAAGTTCAATAACACACACACACACACACACACACACACACACACACACACACCACTTCAGTCTGTCACCTCCACTATCCTAAAGTTTTATTTTCAATTATTCTGTTGGCAATCAAATTTGTATTATTTTTTAAATATTATAATTATTATAGTTGTATAATTATTGTTGTTGTATAGTTAAATTATTACAGTATTTCTACAACTTATACACACATACACGACAATCACTTGACTTACCAACTCCTAACAGTACCCATTTATTAACTTAGCATTATGAAAAATAAGCAATTTAGGAAACTAAACACTATCTCTCCTCTCCTCTGTATCTCTCAACTCTAGATTCTATTACTTCTTTTATCATTATAATTTTTTTTTTAATTTGTAATGGTTGCCATAAGGACTTTAAGATTTTTATTCCTTTACTAGTTTTTCTTGATTTGTCCAAATAACACATCTATTGACTTTATATTGTGGAAGACAAGAGGAAATGCTTTTCTTTCAAACTCTCCTTTTTCTACCATCGAATTTATGTTATTTTAGAATTATTATTATTTTTTATATTGTCAAGGCTTAAGTATATGTTTTAAATTTTGAGAGATGATAAAGTTTTCAATTAGCCTTTACAATAGGCTAATAAAAAAAAGAAACTACAAACAGGGGCACCTGGGTGAATCCGTTGGTTAAGTATCTGACTCCTGATTTCGGCACAGGTCATGATCTCAAGATTTGTGAGTTTGAACCCCCGACATTGGGCTCTGTGTTGACTGTTCAGAGCTGGCATGGGATTCTCTGTCTCAGCTCTCTCTGTCCCTACCCCGGTCGTGCTTTTGAGCATGTGTGTGCACACTTGCATGCTCCCTCTCAAAAATAAACTTAAAAAGAGTGTTGTGAATATTTAAGAAAATAAAAAAAATAGAAACAATCAGTGATATTAATGTATTAATCATATGCTATGATTGAACTATAAAGAAAGAAATATAAGCTTATATTATAAAAATTTTGCCCATTCAAAGAAGATGTCTAACACTCTTCAGCTGTCCATTTATGTTTCTTTTGACTAATACAGGCAACTAACATGGATTTATTTGACAGGCTTATAAGCTTCTATCCCACAAGCCTGTCTCTTAAATGTGCCCTCCTATTAGGTATGTGTACATTTAGGTCATGTCAATGGGAAAATTCTCCTTCATATTTGAATACAGAGCAGAACAGCCAGGCAGACATTAGGTAAGATCGTTCTTTAAGAACAAGGTTATAATTAATGAAAATTATTTACATTTCATCTCCTTAGAGAACAGTTTTCTTTATAAGAGAATAGAAAAAGTTGAGTACAAATATTCCTGCCTTTTGGAATTTTTAATGAATCAACCTGATCACATTGCTTACAATGGCAGTTTCTTTGCCCTTTTAAATGAATTTTAACTTGTCTACTAATGACACTCACTTTTCCTTCTGCTGCTATATTTGTATCTATACCTTGATTTATTACTTTTAGAAAATATTTTTGATTTTAGAATGAAATAGTATTTTTATAACTACACTGGGTGACAAAAGGACATTTGAGCAAATACAAAATATTTGCTAGCCTACAACCTGCAATTAGAAAAACTAATCAAATTGGAAATGTAAAAGCAGCCAAAAATTCTCAAAAATTTAGATACTCAAAAAACACATCTAATAATGCATAGATCAAAGAGGATATCATAATGGATATTTCTAAATATCTGAACTGAATAACAAACAAATATTACCTATAAAAATACTTGGGATACATCTAATGGTTAATATTAAATAATTAATAAAATATTTACTAATGGTAAATACATAATAATAAAGAAAAACTAAAACTAATGAATTAAAGTTTCTAAAGATATGATAAACTATAACAAAATAAACTCCAAACAATAAAAAGAAACAAAAAGTAAACATAAAATATAACTAATGATAAGGAAAACAAAGAAACAAAAGAGTGAGGCTTAATTACATCTTGAGTTGACTCTTGAAAGATTTATAAAATAGTGACACCTGGGTAACTCAGTTGACTAAGTGTCTGACTGGCTCAAGTCATGATCTCACGGTTCTTGCATTCAAGTCCCACATCGGGCTCTCTGCTGATAGCGTGGAGCCTGGAGCCTGCTTCAGATTCTGTCTCCCTCTCTCTGCCCCTCCCCTGTTTGTGCTCTGTCTCTCTCTCTCTCTCTCACTCAAAGATAAATAAACATTTAAAAAAATGTTTGAAATATTTATAAAATAAATAAACTTCTAGCAGGACTGATTAAGAAAATAAAGGAGAAGCACAAATCTTTAAAGATTAGGAATAAAAAGGAGTAAAAGTGATACAACTATTGCTACAATTGAGATTTGGAACCATCATGAGAAAACTGTGAACAACTTTATGCCAAAAATTTAAAAGTTTGAATGAAATGGATTAAGTTTAGTGTATGTGTTCTATACCACATCTTGAACAAAATTTTCATATATGTAAACTAGGAGACCAGATCTATACATTATCTGCTTCAACTGCCTAAATATACAGATGATAAAACTGAGACCCAGAGAAGAAAATTCGTTTTTTCAATGTGGAAAAAGCTGCTAAATTAACTGATTCTATTTACTATATCAATGGATTAAAAAATATTATCAAGTACCTCTTTTTTTGTCATAGCCCTAGTTTATATCACATGACAACATAGCTTCCTAAAGAGTAAAACAAAAGCCCTTAACAATGTTTTCCATGACTCACACTTGTAAGCAGATCTCTCCAAATACAATGGGTGTGGCTTGCTTTTGGTGCAAAGAAATAGACTAACAGACAAAGGAGAACAACTTTGCTAGGTCACAGTTATATATGCTTGGGAGATCAAAACATTAAAGAAGGCCCAAACTTCTTAGAATACAAACAGGAAGACAGTGACTTTTTAAAGGTAGAACTAGATCGTAAGCTCTTTGAGAGCCTGATATAGTTTTCACAGTGTTAGTTATTTGGAAGATGCTCAAAATGCCCCATTATTTTACTGTCAAACTAGATAAAATACAAAATCCCTTGAGTTGAGATTTCCTTCTCTCCCTCCCTCTCTCCCTCCCTCTCTCCCTCCCTCCCTTCCTTCCTTCCTCTTTTTTTTTTTTTAAATTTTTTTTTTTAAATTTTTATTTATTTCTAGGAGAGAGAGAGAGAGACAGCGCGAGCGAGAGAGGGTCAGAGAGAGAGGGAGACACAGACTCCGAAACAGGCTCCAGGCTCTGAGCTGGCAGTCAGCACAGAGCCCGACGCGGGGCTCGAACCCACGAACGCGAGACCATGACCTAAGCGAAAGTCGGACGCTTAACCGACTAAGCCACCCAGGCGCCCCTCCTTCCTCTTTTTTTATTTCTCTCTTTTTTTCTTTCTTTCATTCTTTCCCTAAAGTATTTCTGAATTCATTGCTGTGCAAAGCCAGGCAACAGCAACAACAAAGGTAAACTAAACCATACTGAAATAGTATATCAAATATACATATTTTTAATGAGAAGTGAAACAGCCTTAATATATACTATGATTTTTTTCCTCCAGTCTAAAACAGTAGACAGTTTTACTGCAGACAAAAGCTGCACAGACATTTTCAAACTAAGACATGATCCACGATTTCAATTAACTACTGACATTACTAGCGTAGTTTCTATGGTGGTGAAGACATGAATAAATGATTTGAAGATCATTTTTAGACCTAGAATAAGTATTTTGCAGAGATGCTGTAGTAATGAAAAATCCAGAACTACCTGTATGAACTATACATGCAATTTAGTTCTAATGATGAATAAGGAGACTCATATAAAAATTTCATTTGGGCTTAGTACTTAAAGGTTTGAAACTGGGGTTCCAAATGAATAAAATCTAATAATGTATGAGTTAAGAATCATTGTGGAAACTATCTACACTGACTCCTTTTGATATTAAAGTTGTATGTTGACAATGGGATAACCAATGTTAGAAATCATGACCCATTTTCATCAACCATTCCGATAAATAAGAGAGTCCAGAAATTGGAAACCTATTCAAATGACAGTGCTCCTTGAAATAAATCAAATCTTAGCATTTTACCAAGGCCCTACATAGGCTTGATTACCAGATTATAATTTTAAAACAGAAGGTAACTGTTTTTCCAGTCCTTGCAA
This sequence comes from Hyaena hyaena, assembly GCF_003009895.1. NCBI lineage: Eukaryota > Metazoa > Chordata > Mammalia > Carnivora > Hyaenidae > Hyaena > Hyaena hyaena. Next base: position 314,328 of record NW_024081388.1, on the reverse strand, counting down.
AATGACTGAAATTAAACATTCCAGAACAGGAAATGACAAATCATTCTATCCTTCTGTTTTGTCTGCTGTATGGATATAGGGAAAATATATGACTCTGTCGAAAGCAGAGAAATCTGACAGAGCTCATTTTTCTTCACTCATGCATCTTTTAAAATCCAGCACAATATTGTCCTCTGGGAATTCAAAATAGAAGAGAAGAGGTTGAAAATCTCTTTCCAGGCTGACTGTGCATGTGGGGATGCTAACAAAGAGGAAATTGCAAAATGAGGTCATTGAATAGCAAGATGTAAAAAAAAAAATTTTTTTTTCATAAGCAGACATGTTGCTTCTGCAAGCAGGATAATACTGAGATTTAATTTTTTTTTATATTTTTCCTATTATTAGCTGTTGGTCACTATTGATTTAATTTTAAAAAATGTGGTTGGGATAGGTAATAAAGGAATTCTGAACTTCTTGGGCAGTAAAATAAGAAAATACTAACATCCTGAGGATATCCAATATAGCTCAATAAACAGAATCTATTTTAGAGCCCCCAGTCTTTAAGTATTTTCTCTCTCTTTTCTCCTTCCAAGATGGCAATATGATTGCCCATGATTTTTTTTTGTACTGGTGGGTCACTTTTCAAACTTGTTTAATATTGTTATTGCCAATTACAAAAGAATGTATTTTGTATCCAATTTGTAGGATGGGGAAGTGAGGGAGTTAGAAAATCAGTCAGGTCAGTCAGGAAAATTGGAACATTGACTTGGGTTTTGAAAAATAAATGATAAAATCTTAAAGACAGACATGAGAGGGAGTTTTAGGTTGGGAAGACTTTCTACAAATCATGAAACTGGGGTATGTTTAGATATCGAGTTGTCTCATGTTTTAAGATATTGATCACAAATACTGTGGGGGTCTCAACATCTCGGGTATTACCAGTCAGTGGGTTCAAATTTGATCAACAATAACATTTGTGCCCAAATTAGCATGGCTCTTAGTTTCCATCTGCCTGACTTTTTTTTTTTTTTTAATGTTTTATTTATTTCTAGGAGAGAGAGAGACAGTGTGAGCAGGGGAGGGTCAGAGAGAGAGGGAGTCACAGACTGAAACAGGCTCCAGGCTCTGAGCTGGCAGTCAGCACAGAGCCTGACGCGGGGCCCGAACCCACGAACCGTGAGATCATGACCTAAGCGAAAGTCGGACGCTTAACCGACTAAGCCACCCAGACGCCCCTCCATCTGCCTGACTTAGGGACCCTCAACAAAGACCTACTTCAAAGCCTTTGGTAGTTATTCTTACAATTTTCTAGAATGTTTGCTAGTAATTCTAATATGAAATTCCTTTTGTGCTCAAAAGGGAGTCTTAAATAAGAACATAAACTGCATGAAGAATATTGTTTCTTCTCCCTCTCTTTCCCCCCCTCTCCACCACTAATGCCCTTGGATAATGCCCAAGAACCTTATCTAGATTCCCAAGTCCTCAGTGTTCCAGGAGCCAAGGTCCTGTCAGGTTCTGTGTAGAAGAACAGTGACTCCACCCCCTGCAATTTGTACTTCCCTGTCAACTTGGGCCCCAAAGTTCACCTTATACTGAGTTTCACAAAGCCTATCATGAAATTGTATTTGTCAAGTTCTGGCTTTCAGGTGATATTCATGCCATTTGTTTCACACTCTAGTCTTCTACCATTCCCTTGACCTCCATGTACAAAACAACTCTCATTTTATTCAGACTCTCCTTGGAACAGTCACCATGCATATGGATTTATGCAAATAGACTCCAGGAAAGATCGTCAGCCTCTTAGTTTTTGCAGAGCTGGTTTTGAATCCCAGCTTGAACCATGCTGTCACATCTGCAATTTATAATATCAGTTTTGCTTTCGCTGGACAATAGCTCCTAGCTACAAAGGGAGTTCTTGATGGCAAACACAGCTACTAAATATTGAGTTTGTGATCTGTATACAGTCAGGTAGTTTTTACCCTAGAGAAATCTGCCTTATATTCCCATTCGCAATACAGGACTTACGTAAAATTTTTAAACCATTTTAAAGTTCAATTATGTCCAGTTGCAAAATAAGTATAACTCCACCTGTACCACAGGTAGTTTTAAGGATTAAATGAGACAACCTGAGCAAAACGCAGGGTACAGTAGATAATGTGTAGCAAAAGAGCTACAAAATGCTACTAATTCCTTATTAGTGATGTTATTATAACTACTATTGTAATAGCCTGAGCACTCTCTAGAGGCAAAGTCTCTCTACCACTCAGAAAGCAACTTCTGTTTTCTATCCATACTAAAGCAAGAAGCCATACATTTGACAAAGTACCCCAAGAGAAATGCTTCCAGATCCCCATACCGGGCACAAGTGAGGAACAGACAGAAATAAAATCTTGGCTTTTTGCTCTTAGTGGATAAAACAGAGCTGGTAATGAAGATTCCGGAAGAAGAAAGATTCTCAACAGTACCATTCTTACATGACAAAGCAACTGATGTGATGGGGGAATCTGAAATTAAGTGGCTTCTTAAATGATAATGATGTGGTAGCGTATGGTCCCAATCTACAGCCTGGCCACCATTAATGACGTGAGTCAGAAAAGATTTGGCATATTTATTTATAGAGTTGAATTGGGATGTTGCCCTGTCTCTACTGGGGGGTGAGTGGCAATGCTTAGAATTATTTAGGATTTCATGTTAAAATTAGTTACAGTATTGCTTGACATTCAAATTATGCATGTTGAACAACAGACGATTATTAAAAGTGCTAGTGTTGGCAATTCTCTAAACAGCCCTGGTCATCCTTTACTTTGTTTATGACATGTCTCTTGGTTTGTGACTCTTAGGAAAGATTCCAAAATGTGGCACATTTTGGAAGACTACAAGAATACATTATGTTGCCATAGAGGCATCTAAAATTAATGTTTCAAATATGTAGGGCTTAGTGCATAAAACGTCTTTGCCAAGTACTTATTCTCAATTTTAAAAAATCAAGTATATTTTGTTATTAGTTGGCTTCTACTTTATGTACCAAAATTAACATTTGTAAGGCAATAGAGTACTATTATTTGTAAAAATTTGAATAGTGTCACATTATTTTAACTTAAAATTTTATTTTATTTGGACATACACACTTGAATGACAATACATAAACATCCTGAGAAAAATAACTTCAGCACATAAAATGTTTTCACGTTTGTTTTATTTTTTTTTTTCTTTAAAAATTTTTTTTTTTTTTTTTTTTTAGTTTTTTTTTTTATTAGCGTGAGCAGGGGAGGGTCAGAGAGAAGGAGATACAGACTCTGAAACAGGCTCCGGGCTCTGAGCTGGCAGTCCGCACAGAGCCCGACGCGGGGCCCGAACCCACGAACCGCGAGATCATGACCCAAGCGAAAGTCGGACGCTTAACCGACTAAGCCACCCAGGCGCCCCTATAATTTTCCTTGAAAATGGTCAGCCTTAGTCAGTAACCTGTTATCACATACAGATACGACTAAACTTTAAAATATGAATTTTTAATATCACCACTCTTATAAACACTATCATCAATCATTAATAATAATGGGCTTAAAAATTCACCCACATTTTGGCAAATACTTTTTATTAAGCAATCTAAAGTGACAGACTTTCAGTCCTTCCTTCAAACAGTGAAAAATGTGGAATATTGCATTTATGTAAGAAGCAAGGAGTGATACACTCTGGTCTACCAAAAACACCCAAAAAACAAAAAACAAAATTCTTCATGGATTTGAATAAAATATTTAATCTCTTTTGTTCTGATTTTTAATCTTGTAGTTATGGTATATAAGAGAAAAAATAGCCTGGTGGGGATCCAAGTTGTATTTTTTTTTTTTTTTTTTGACTCTTCTAAACACTAGATATAATTAGGGAGGTAACTTAATCTTGCTGAGCCTCATCTTGGCAAAATGGTAATAATCCCTTTGTGTTTCCATATTAAGGCTGTATATTCTTTGAGCCCCAGATTACGTATCAATTTCTCCTATGTTTTCTCCAAAGAATACCACCTTCAATGGTAATTTACCTCTGGACTTTGGTATTTTGTTTTGAATTTCTTATGCAAGTTCTCCTTTGGCTATCATTGAGATACAGAAATGATGAATGCACACACTGATTTAAAAAAAGTCAAATGAGTTATTCATTATCTTGTAGATAAGAAGTTAGCTCTGGTTATGATATAAGAATTATATAGACACAGAGAGTTAGAACCGATTCAAACTCACATAACCCACACTTCTTTCTTTATAATTTTCAGGATTTTCATAGTACTTAAAGAAAACGTCTCCCTGAGAGAAGCCAAAAAATAAAGCTTACAGTTAGCATTCTTGTGCTGTTTTCCTTTTTATGTATTGATATGGTAGAGTGGTTATAGGACATTTAATTTAGGTAGCAAATATAATTTGATTCCTTTAATTAAAATGAGTTCCTAAGTAACTATCATTTTTAAAAGGTATACTGATGTACTTTACAAGAGAAAGTGGATATTTGAATTATGGATGGATAGGTATTTTTTTCATATTAAAACTATACTCTAAAAACTCAACATAATTTTCTAAAGTACAAAAGTGATAAAATAAGAATCTGGATATTTGGATGGTAAAGTTTACTTCCTTTGTTTTTTACATTGCTTAAATATTTGATAAGAGTGTTTATAATTTACATTCACAGACACATTAAAGATATAGTATTTTACATATTGAGTAAAAATATTTGGAGTGTAATATATCACTTATATAAAACAAGATACATCACCATCAAAAGCATGTACATTTTGATAATTAAATTATAAAACGATTATTTCATTAATTTTAACTAAAATTTAAAAAAGATACCATCTTTTTTGCTGACCCTGAGTTCCTATCACAACTGGATTGATTATTTTAATATTTAAAATCATAATATTTCTAGGGATGCCTGGGTGGCTTAGTTGGTAAAGCATCTGACTCTTGGTTTCAGCTCAAGTCATGATCTCATGTTCATGGAATTGAGTCCCAAGTCAGGCTCTGTGCTGACCAGGCAGAGCTTGCTTGGAATTTTCTCTCTCCCTCTCTCTCTGCCCCTCACCTGCTCTCTTTCTCTCAATCTCTCAAAATAAATGAATATTTTTTTTAAAAAAGATAATGATATTTCTAAAGGCACTAAAATCTGCAGAAAACATGAAGCTTATATACAGTCTGTCTTTTTAAGTAATGAAGGTTTTTAAGATTATAGTAGTTTGTCAAAAAGCATATTTCAGTTCAACATAAATGACAGTAAAAATGCACTTAGTAAATACACACAAGAAATGTGTCAGTCTAATTCCATCCATGTATGCAATTAAACTACCCATCATGCTACAGTGTAAATACATAATTTCCCCTATGTTAGACTTTTTGGACACTCTGTTGTGTATTTGTTATATTTATTTCTTCTATTGGTTCTAATGTTAGATCTATTACTTTAAATACAAAAGGACAACTTCTGAAAAAGCAATCGGATTTGGAGGAGAAAGTTATTAAGGTTATTATTTAAAAATGTATTTACCACCATACAAAAATCAGATCATACTATGATTCCTGACTTTTCAGATGTACTGAAACTATTTTATAAGAAGTTAATACTTAAACTCAATTCTTCTCTTTAAGCCCCATAAGCATCAGCAAGGAAGTATTAGGAGTATATGAAAGAAATATTTCTCCACTCTACAGATAGTTTGCTATCTGCCAATCTTATAAAGTATCATTTGTTACTATCCTGTCTGGGATGGACCACCATGCTGACAACCTACAAGCTAACATCTGGGAAGAAGTCTAGGGCATAGACTAATGAGACAGGTTGCATGTGATTAGGGTAGTATCTTAAAAGTAGAATAGGGTGCAAAATGAAGAAGATATGGGTATAAATATGGAGAGGACTTGGTGCATTACTCCCAATTTATTCTCAGCAATCATATCGAAATAGCAATAATATAGGCAGTTTGGAAGACCACAAATAAACTCCCTTGAGACTATTGGAAACATTTTTATCCTTATAATATCTGCATCAGCATGATGAGATTTAAGATATGACTCTTTTTAAAGGGCTTCTGGGTGGCTAGTCGGTTAAGTATCGACTTTGGCTCAGGTCATGATCTTACAGTTCATGGGCTCGAGCCCCACTTCGGGCTCTCTGCTGACAGCACAGACCCAGCTTCATATTATCTGTTCCACTCTCTCTCTGCCTCTCCCTCCACTCTCTCTCTCTCAAAGAAAAAAATAATAAATTAAAAAATTAAATGACTTTTTTCAAAGTAAAATGACATTGTTCTTATTTACAAAAATCCCTTAATAGATCCAGATGGGTTGTTATTGATAATTTCAAGAATATAAAAGACTCTTATAACTTTAAGCAAGAACATTCAGCTACACTGGAATACAGAAAATAAAGAGAAAGGAAAAGCAATTTCTTATTTGTTTTACAAAACCAACATATTATGGAATTAAAAACTTCACAGCTTCACAAATGTATCTTATAAAGATGATTCTATAAAACAATTTTACATGAATAGAGATAAAAAACTATAAACACATTAATAATAAATAGAATCAAACAAGATATTTAATGAATAGAGTAGAGGCTGCTTTTAGGCAACAAGCTTGAACAATGGAAACCTGAGTAAGGTAAAAGGGCCCACTGTGACCACCAGGCTGAATGCCAACAGGCCCATTAGGCGACCCACCTCAAAAGAAAGAGGCATAAGCCCTGGTGGACCAATGGGCTATACTTAAAACCAGGCACAGTTTCCAAAAGCGGAAAATTCCATACATTCCTTACCTACAGCCATCCCCTCAGCCCCCACCCTCCTCCCACCCCCAATTCTCCTTTGCTGTCCTGTCTGCTCCTCCCTTGCTGTGTATTCAAGAAACTTCAATCTCCATTGTTCTGCCTCAGGTGAATTTTTTCACACCCTCCCCCCCCCCCACTGGTCTCCACCCAATCCCAGTGGCCCCACAAATACACAAATAACCTCTCATGACCAGTAAGATTCGGTTCAGAAATACAAGGTTAGTTAAGTATTAGAAATTCTCAATAATTCACCACAAGATGCAGACTCATTAGAAATGTGAAGAGGCTCTAGATTCAGTATCTTTTACTCCTAAGGGGCCCTCCCATTGAAATTCTCAATAATTCACCACAAGATGCAGACTCATTAGGGATGTAATGAGATTCTAGATTCAGTATCTGTTACTCCTAAGGGCCCCTTCCACTGCAGCTGTTCTTCTTCCATCCTAAATAACTATTTACTTTCAAGTCTTTCAAAGTGTGGAAGTTTTAGATCCCCCATAAGTGAGAAACACTCTACCATAATAATAGATAAAAGGGGGGGAGTACTAAATGATATCAAATTGCACTTGACAAAATTTTAAGTTTAATTTTAATGACTCTGAGCACAGAAGAAATGGGTGAGTGATTCTTTAACTTTTTGACACAAGTATCTTATTAGCTGACCCAAAGATGGAATCTGCCTTAATGATAGAACTCTTGAAGCATTCTTGAAATTAGGCACAACAAAGGTTGATCCCTCTCTTGTTTAAATCCTAAGTAATACCATGAGACAAGAGTGCTTAATATATTCACAGATTCTTTTTGAGCATTTTCCAAGTAACTGGCATTGTTGATGAAGTAATAATATTCCTAACAAACAGACCTGGAGCTGGTCCTCACAGAGTTAACATAAGTAAAGAAAGACAAGGATAACATTAGTAATGTTTTCAAATATCTTGGTTGTTTACATGGGAAATTTAAGTTATCCTACAAGTTATTAGAAATTATAAGATTATTCTTCAATGTGGCTGGTTATAAATCACTTCAGAAAAGGAACCATTTGTAATGTATAATTTTAAAAATAGTCTCAAATATGCCTGTAACCAAAAGCCTGAAAGTCAAGGAATAAATATAACCACAAATTTATATGACCTAGATATATGTGTCTATTGAAATAAACATCAAAGACTCGAAAATAGGAGAGACCTTATTCTTAGAGATGAATGACCTGACATTCTAAAACTGTTATCTTCATTAACTTAATGTACACATTCACTACAGAATTAATGATAATCCTATCATGAATATTAGGAGATTGATTTGAAGAAATGTTCTAAAACTTGACAGAAAAAAATAACATAGTTAGGAATATGACAAACAAAAATAATGGATACGTGTGAAGTGGTCTTGACTCACCAGATATAAAAACATAATATAAAGCTAAATAAAAATACCACTGGATAAGCAACATAAAAGCTTAAAAGGTAAATAGAACAGAAAAGATCATCTAGAAAGAGATCCAAGTAAATATAAAATGAGACTTCTGGGATCTTTATACTCTTGATTATATTTTTCCTGTGTTATAAGAATTTTCTTCAGCAAGTATTATAGTTACATAAATAAATATGTAATCAAAACCAATATATTAATATAGAAAAAATATTAAGCTAAGATAAATATATTTCATTTTAGTATATATACTCTTACATTTGAACTCAATACACTTGGTGGTATCCATGAATCACGCTTCTGAAAGAACAAATTCATTAAGTGGAGATTTTTCATGGTCATAGGATCTAAGGATTCATTTCTTCTTAATTTTTGAAAAAGTTTAATGTTTATTTTTGAGGGAATGAGACAGAGTGTGAGTGGTGGAGGAGCAGAGAGAGAGGGAGACAGAATCTAAAGCAGGCACCAAGCTCTGAGCTGTCAGCACAGAGCTAGCCATCGGGCTGGAACTCCTGAATCACCAGATAGATCATGACCTGAGCTGAAATCAAAGGTTTAACCAACTGAGGCACCCAGGTGCCCTAAGGATCTGAGAATTCAGTCGCAGTATAGGAACATAGAAGTTTTCTGGTTTAACTCTCATAATTTTATATATGAACAAAGAGCCTCAGATAATTGAAATGAATCACCTTAATTCACACTAGAGGCTATAGCCAGAACAGAGATAATTTCTAAATCAGTACCTTTTTCACTGTATCATACTGTTTGCCTCCCAAGTGCCCAGACTGCCCCATAGTGCTTGACTAGGGACAGGTAATTAGCAATGGCATAAGCAGTATTTTAATGCTGAATTATTAATCCTAAAAAGAACTTCACATTTTGCATACAGCAGATTTTGTATTAATAAAATAGTATGAATTTTCAAACAGACTCTAGTAACATGTGAACCCTACTAATGTTTGTAGGCTGTTCAAATACATTCGATGAGGGACCCACTGTCACTCTGCAGTCTCTTGCTTTGCCTAATTTGTCTTGACATTTCAGATGACTAAGTGTCACACAGAGAGATCTGGTTTCGTGATAAGGTAACTCAGGTTTGTAAAACATTTTATCCTTTAATGTCTATGAACTTCTGTAGAGACTTAGAGAAGTGACTAATCAAAATGAATTAAAATTAAGTTCCAATCTACCTGCTCCCACATACAAAGTCATTCAAATTCAAATAAAACAGTGTCTATCATATGGAAGGAAAAAAAAATAACACTTTCCCAAATACAAAAAAAAAAAAAATAAGTTCTCTCTTCACTATATAGTAGTTGCTATAAAGCTTATATAATATTTTGGAAAGATTATCTATAATTCAGGGGAATTAATGATAAGCTGTATATAAAATCATGGACATTTCAACTAGTTTCTCATCTTATATGTAACTCTCCATTCCCCTGTGTCCCCCCCCATACACATCTTATACCTAGGAAATGGTTTTCAATTCTTAATGAGTTTTGTTTAAAAAGAAATCTTTCGTAGGTAATTACGACTAATTTTAATATCAATAAATACTTTCAAATTTTATAACAGCTAGAAAATAAAATAGTCTCATCTCATTAAAACCCAATAAGAGGCAAAACAATCCACATAAAGATTAAATAAAATATAGTGGTGCCTATGTGGCTCATTCAGTTGAGCGCTGGACTTTGGTCATGATCTCATGGTTTGTGAGTTCAAGCCCACATTAAGCTCAATGCTGTCAGCATGGAGCCTGCTTCAGATCCACTATCACCCTCTCTCTCTGCCCCTCCCCTGCCCTCTCTCCCTCCCTCAAACATAAATAAACATTAAGAAAAGATTAAATAAAATATCTATTAAAATAGAACAAAAATGTCTGAGAAAATCAACATTATATTCCAGATTGGAATATGATTGTGTATACTTCAATAAATACAGGCCAATTTTCTAAAACACCTAGTGGTTATTTCAAATCTTCTCTTTCTTAGCAGTTCAGGGGAAAATGACATTTTTGTTGTTGTTGTTTTTATGCTAAAAACAATGGACAAATAAGACATTTTAGCATTCACAAAGATGCCATTTTCAGTAGGGGAAAAAACCAATATACAGTGATATTATTACTACCTTGTGAGATAAATGACTGAAAGATTTCTAAATATTAAAATTCCTTTGAAAACCAGTGTAAAGACCAGGGGACTTGGAAGTCTGCTGAGTGACATGGGGCTGAATTATGTTCCCCTCTCTAGAATACAACCTTCAGAGAGTGATTTGATTTCTCTAAAGTTCTCTGTCTGTCAGAGATTATGACACTGACCTCGTAGATGCAGATGAGGATGTGAGTTATTAATAGCTAATATTGATTCCATCCTTACTGTGTGCTTACCACTCTCTAGGATCCTTAGCCTTATCAGTTTATTAAATTATCATAACTACATTAGATATTACAATGATCACCATTTTACAGAAAAGCTATGTGGGATTAAGTATCATGCTCAAGGTCTCACAGCTAGTAACTGGAGAATCAATAATCTGAATCCAGGTGATAACAGCTCAGTTATCACCAGGTGAGAACAGCTCATGTTCTTCCATGAACAAGATGGATGGCATAGAGTAAATGTTCAGTACAAGGGAAACTAATATACGTGTTTGCTACTAACTCCCTTCAGTAGACTGTGAGCTCATTGTGAGCAGAAAACTTTTGTTTATTGAAGGACTTTGACATTATATTCACTTAACTCATTTCAAATCCTCACTATACATTTTAATTATATAAGTAAATAGCATTGCATGTAAGTTTTTCTCCTATTATCTTATTGGTTGGATGAAAATAACAATTTTTGTAGGGGAATAATTGGTATAGTTACCTTTAATACCTAAAAAGGTACCCATGCAGCCAAGAATGAATTTTATGGAAAGGTCAGTAAGAAAAGGTGAAAGTGGGATAAATTTCATAATATCAGAAAGTTTTACCTTTTTTCTACATACTTATAATATAATTTTATAATGAATAGACTTTTTAGGAGCACCTAAAATAAAACAAAAATATAACTTAAAAAAGACTTCCCATTGGAATAAACCACTCCCTTTAGAGACATTTGTAAGATAGCTGGTAGCAGTCATTGTAGGAAATATTTATTTGAAGCATTGAGAACCTGATCAAAAAGTCTGTTTTCCCTTTGCGTTTAATTTGCATTTGGTATGTAATATAAAAACCTTACCATCTTTAAGATGTGAGAAAAATGCATTGAGAGATCTAAGTAATGTATGAACAGTCTTTCTGGCAAAAGAAAAAAAAAAGAGGAAAACAAAGCTATTCATCAGTTGTCATTTTAGAATGCAATCCCAAGATATCTTTAAACAACCTTCTCATTGCAGTATTTTTTAAGCAAGAACATATTTAACTGTCTTTTGCAAGTTCATCTTTTCAAACACTTGTTCTCTAAACATTTAATCAGATAAAGGAAGACATGTAAAAGAGGTACCTTTAATATATTTTTTTAAGACAACTACTGTGGAATATTATTAAGCAGCATGAGCAATTTAACATTTTCCTTTCTTGTGCACACATAGTACAGTAGAAAAGGAAAAAAATTTAACTGAAGGCAGGCTTTAAAATTTTTAAATTATTGGGGCACCTGGATGGCTTAGTTGGTTAAGCGTCCAACTTTGGCTCAGGTCATGATCTCACAATACATGGGTTTGAGCTCCACATTGGGCTCTTTGCTCACAGCCAGCTCAGAGCCTGGACCCTGTTTCAGATTCTGTGTGTCCCTCTCTCTCTGATCCTCCCCTGCTCATACTGTCTCTCTGCACGCGCACAGAAATAAATAAAACATTTTTAAAAATTAAAAATTTTAAATTATTGATATTATTGATATGGTTTTGAGATTCCTTTAGACATAAGACAATGTTTATCCACTATGCACATGGCTATTAAGAGAAAAGTTCCTATTTAATTGAGTAGTACATGGAGGGCAGAGGAATGTATTGGTATGAGGTCAGTGATACTAACACCTGGAAAGTGGAGTGTCAGATTGGTGTAGAACTCTGAGTACACTTAACTCATTTTACCCTTGAGCAAATGACTTAATATTCCCATGTCTCAATTTCCTCCTTAGTAAATTAAAATATCATCAGTCTCTCCCCCAACATGATGCTTTAGGTTTTAGAACATTCATAGAAATGGGAGAGGATGGCATACAGTGAAGTCAGATTCTCCATCTCTCCAGGTAAGTTCTGAATGGAGCATCAAGAGAATTAAGAAACTTGCAAGTTTGGTGTGATCTTGATGAATATTCCTAGGCTTGGGTCCATTGTATGTTCCTTCCATCTTCTCTGATCCCTGACACTCCAGGTGATCCCTATATCTGTTTTTAACTCCTATTCTAAATTACTTGGGAATGTGCCCCTCAGAAATGTCCCTGAAATACCAGAGCCAGATTACCTTGTTGGAAAGCACTGAGCCCTGGGTCATCCATTATCTGCTGAGAGTGCACCCTGATAGGCCACAGAACCTAACATAATGGGGAGAGGCTTTCCTGTACAATGAGGCTTTACTTGGCAACACTGGATAAAGCTTTAAGTGGAGAATTTAAAAATATGGAATTAAGAAAAGATGGCTTTCCTAAAGAAGAAACCATCTTTTAAAAAGAAACTGATCACTCCTTTTCATAGTATTTCAACCTCTGGTTATCTCTTCACTTTGGTTTCTTTTCACTTATGCTGTTCCATCTTCTTTGCTGTGATTCCCTCTATGTCTATAATGCTTCCAACGTTTCTACTTTTAATAAACTTTGTTCTCCAACATTTTGCCTTCAGTGGTTTCACTTGTACTCAAGAATTCAGTTATGCTCTTCATGGATGCTATCCCCATGCACATCTTCAAATCAACTCCTCCCAAAACTATAGATAAGTGTCTCTTTTTTTGGTATCCCCACCTCACTATCTCAATATAAATTTAAGTCAGCAAACACGTTAATGACTGAACTCCTCCTTCATCTCCCTGGATCAACTGCCTTCTGTCCCCCATAGTTGATAAATGCCAAGAAAATCCTCACTTCATCTATATCATGTGTTAAATTCAAAACTCCAAAAGATGCCTTACTGGACAAATATACCCCCATTCAAAATGAATGCAAATAATGATCACCTTCTAGTATTACAGTAAGCAATTTTATGGACCACCATGAACTTATCACAATTGATTGGTATTTGATTTGGGAGATATGGATATAACTAAATTGGTCAAGTTTTCAAATATTTCTAAGAACTTTAGTATTGCTCAGACATGAAAAAAGCAGGGAATAATAATTACAAACTTAATAGCTTTTATGCTCACAGTGTGAAATTGTCTGCATTATTATAATTCTTAGTGTGGGGTGGCATCTATGATACTCACAGGGATCCTGAAAGAAATGAGATCCTGGACAGGTAAGTTAAAGTAAAGTTGTGAGAATATTAAAAATTGGGTGGTGTGTATCAAAAAACCAGTTTCATCTTTGGCTCCTCCTCCCTCCATCTATTCTTCAGGTGTCCTTGTAATGTCTTTCACAAGTGATGAAACCCCTCCTTTTCATGCTCACATTCTTAGTGCAACCCTCCTACCTTTCTTTGCAGGAACCGCATATTCTCTTCATCATCGCTTACCATTATGTACCTAGTTATTATCTACCATTATTTTCTTAATAACAGTCCAGGCATATCTTTTTGCTTCAAAAACTGTCACTAGATTTCCAATCTCAATTTGTCTGTCAACGTGAGTATAAGAGATGCCCTAACCTAGGTTCTAATTTGTGAAACAGCATGGTAGTTAGGCTGGAATCTGTCTCAAATTGTCTCTGGGCTCAAATGTCCACATCTACCATTTACTAGCAAAATGAATATTTCATGTTACTTTTATTTTTCTCTGCCTCAGTTGTTTTATCAATTAAGTGGGGGGAAATAATAGTAGGGCTATTAGCTATAGCCATAATAACACATTTCCTGAAGTGATGCACTGGTTTTTCAACCCATTTAAATCTTCTCCTCTCTTATTGTCAATAATGTTTGGATGATTTAAACATTATCCATGCAGCCTTAAACATTTTGTTAAGAGGATAGATGCCATGTTAAATGTTCTTACTGCAAAACAAACAAACAAAAAAGCACACTGGTTTTTAAAGCCTCTCAAAGGGTCTTCAGGGTCTTGTCATGCTGATGACTTGACCCAGATCATCACTGGGTAAAAACTTATTGGTTAAGAAGATGACAATTTTATATACATGTAAACATTCTAAATTAACTTAAACTTGAAAAAAAGAAACAAGAAATGAAATGAAAGACAGGGCAATGACTATTGTCTTCTATGATTTAAGTTTAATGAATTAAGAAAAGGTTGATGGATATATTTTTTTTCTTATTCATATAAACCGAAGGTGAAGTAACTTAATGGCTTGTATCCTAACTGTTATAGATATAAAAGTAGTCATCTGATTCAAGAAGTCAAAAAAGAATAGTGTGAGCGTTTAATTTTCTCTTCAAAGTTTGATCCTTGATAATATGAAATTAAACTAAGAAAAATGATTTCCTGAACAAAAAATAACATATTCTAACATCTTGAACTGAATGAATATATGCAGAAGAAAAAATATAGTTCAATATTAGTAAGACTTTTCATATGAAGCATCAGTCAAACTAGACTGCTTGCACATCATATTTTTATTCGCACACTCTCAGGATTCCAAACATAGAGACAATTTCACCCTATGAGTATAGAATCCATTGCCTCAGCAATCATAAGTCCCAATTTTTTTCTCTCTCTCTAAGCAATTCAGAAGTTCTTGGAAATATTCTGAAACTCTACCAACATCATTAGTCACTTTTTTTTTAAACCAAAGTTCCATGGAAAAGCAACAGTGAATGATTCGTTCATTCAACAAATATTTCTTGAAAGGTTCTTGTATGACAGTCAGGAATTTAAGGCTGGGAATCCAGCATTGAATCAGACAGACAAATCCCCAGTTCATATTAAACACACATTCTAGCAGAATGACTTTAAGCCTAGGGTTGGCAAAAGTTATTTATTGTACTAAACCAAGAACTTAAATTTTCAAGGGTATACAAAATCAATAAGCAAATTTTATTTGATAAATGTCATAGCCTAAATCAGTACCCGAATAAATTGCTACATAAAGGATAGAAGTTAACTTTCAAAATATTTCATGAGTTTGCAGTTGGTCAAGCAAAATATGATAAATGTAAGTTAACCAAAATATAATAATTATAATTTCTCCAAAATTTGAGGGTCATACCTATTTTATAAGGCTATACATTTGGCTAAATATGCTGTTAAAACACATAAAAATAAACTTTTATTCCTATGTAGTCTATTACTAAATATATCTTTTAATTTTGTCCTGTTTAAACTAGAAAGTTAATCAGGTGGTATGCAATTTCAAATGTTCACATTAAGCAAAATGCTCAGGTTAACCAGGCATTGGGTAATGGGTCAAACCTTGACTTAGCAAACAAAAAATCTGGTTAGAGACAGTTTTGTCTTCACTCCCTAGGATTTACCTGTGTAGTATTATTTCCTATTTTGTCAAATCAAAGTCAAAGTAGAAAAATTTTTTCAGCCTAAACCAACCTAATATCCATCAATAAATAGATGAATGGATAAAGACAATGGGGCATATACATATGAGCCTTAAAAGAGAAGGAAATTCTTCTGCAGCAACATGGATGAATCTGGACTATATTATTCCAAGTGAAATAAGTAAATCACAGAAAGACAAACACTTTATGATTCAATTATTTGAGGTATTTAAAACAGTCATAAAAGCTGAGAATAGAATGGTGTTAATAGGAATGGGTGGTGGGAGGAGAATGAGGAATTATTTTTCAGTTATGTAAGATGAACTAGTTCTAGATATTTGTGGTTTATAGTGTCTATTGCATTAAAAATATTAATATGGTAGATCTCATATTAAGTGTTGTTCATCACAAGCAACAGCAATGGAACAAAAGAAGACTTTGGGAGGTAATGTTTATGGTTGATTGATACCGTGGCTGATACCTTAATTGCGGTGATGGTTTCATGGTTACATGCATATGTCCAAACTCATCAAATTATATACAATAAATATACCCAGTTTCTAATATACCAATTATACCTCAGTAAAGCTGCTGCTTAAAAATGTAAGCTGATTTAATTACCTTTGAAAATATTTAAGACTTCAGATCAGGAATACCTATTGTCTTGAATTTCACACAATCTCCACTCTCTTCCCACCTCCTTCTGCACAGAAACTCATCATCACAGCCACACAAACATTTTGGCTAGTTATTCTCTTATATTTTTCTGATTTGTTGCAGTTAAAAAGAAAAATAACTTAAATGTACACTAATGTATGCTGGGAAACTGCTCTGCAGTAGAAAAAAGTAATTAGCACTTCAATATATGGATACAAATGTGGAACATCTTATACAGTGGAATTTGAATTTGAATGTTCAGCATGTCACTGACTTTGTTTTTCTGTGCTAAGCTCAGATAACCATAGTGTCTACCTCAGGTGACAGCTATTCCTTTTGCTCAACATATTGTACATTAATGAATATCATTACAGAACAAAGGCTTTTCAGAGTCTTCAGACACTTTTATAATAGACATTCTTTTAAAATTCTGATTGCCTCAGAAAGAATGGACAAATGTCTATGTTTACGGTCCTGAAGCAGATTTTCCTTTGGTCTATAATTTCCATGATGAGTACATTTAAATATAAGAGACGCTATTAAAAATTAATAGAAATTTTTCTTTAAAGTATAGGTATGATTTGACTAAATTTTATTTGCACTATGAACTTAAAAAACTCCTTTGTCTTAAAAAAATAAACTAGTTATAGTATGAACCAGTGAGAAGGTGAATTAAGAATGAAATGGAGTACTCTCAATTTCCTATTTCTTACCACTTTTATGTATAGTTTAGGGGAAAAGAAGAAAATTGTTTCCTCAACACACAATTTTTAAATTATTTGCTCCATGGTGTAAATATGTAAAAAGGATTAAAAAGTTCCAAAGGAGATGTTAACATCTCTTATGTAAATATATTTTAGATGATTTTTATAATACACATTAAGGTGTTTTTCAGAAATAAATATCATATTATCCAGTAGATCAGTATAGGGCCTTTAGATCAATCTAGCAAGTGATTATATATTTAGGATTTCCTTCTCCACATGAGCATTATCATTTTGTTGATGGCCTTAGAAAAAATCCAAACCAGAAATGCTCATCTTAACATGAAATTATATGAAATGCTATACTGTTCTAACTTTTGATGCCACAGTCTGAATGAAGAAAAATTATGATACAGGGATAGTGATAGGGATCAGAAAAATTTTCTTTCTCAGTAATGGAGGAAATGGAAATCAAATTTCAAAAGTCTAGAAAGTTTTTTCATAAGTCACAGTACTATGTTACAGTACAAACATTAACAAGGTCAATTGAATTTAAATTTCCTAGGAGAAGGTGTTAAAGAAAATTCCATAAAACCATAATTTCTTTCCCCAAGTTTATATTTTTTCATGGGTGAGAATATATTGTTGCAATTTTACACATTTTTCTTTAAAAAGTAAACTTCTAAAATCCTCCAAGTTGCATGTAGAGTAAGAACTATAAATCAATAGATCATTATTATAACTGTTATCATTAGTATAATGATATTACCACAGTAGTATTAGTTTAGGTAATAACAGAAACGGCAGTTATAGTAATATGGTATTAATCCCAAAGAATAACTTCATAGTATAGATAACACTTTAAAATTTTAACATATGTCTTATAATAATGTTGTAAGACTCAAGTCATTACAGAATTGTCACAATGGTTGAGACTTGATACAAAGTCATCATAAAGTTAGGGTTGTACTCCAAAACATTCTAGAGTCTTTAATATCCCCTATAGTCATGATGGTATAGATTTATGTTATGTGTTTATTGTAATCTTATTTCATGTTTTATTTAGCTTATTTTTTTAAGTTTATTTATTTTTGAGAGAGAGAGAGTGTGTGTGAGTGGGGAGCGGCAGAGAGAGAGAGGCAGACACAGAATCTGAAGTAGGTTCCAGGCTCTGAGCTGTCATACGGAGCCTGACATGGAGTTCAAACTCATGCACCATGAGATCATGAGCCAAAGTAGAACACTTAACCAACTAAGCCACCCAGGCATCTTATTTATCTTATTTTGAAGCTACATATTTATCCTGAGTAAGGACACCTGCTTTTAAGTTCCAGCTCTGGCACGCAGTGACTACAGGTGGAGATATCTTGCTAACATCACTGAGTCTCAGACATCCCACATACAAAATGCAATTTGTACTAGCTTTGCCAACTTTACTGAAATGTTGTAAGGTCAAATGTTGTTAGGGTCAAATGTTGTAAGGGTCAAATCAGATAAGAACTATGAACATAATTCATAAGTGCCAAAGTTATATATAAATATATTATTTTTATACCTTCTGTAAGTCTATTGAGCTCTATTTGTTCTCCAGTTCTAAGTTTCTCATATTCAGAATTCAACCAATGACAACTTTTTTCACTTCCAGAAGAAAAATCGTGTGATTCATGACTTTAATTCAATATTAAAAACTTCACGTTTTATGTATCTGTTGCATCCAAATGTTATTTTATATCTTCTGAGAGATAGATTAGGGCATAGGTAAAAGAATGTATGTGTGTGTTTGTAAAATATTGAATATATTATTTTCTACCTATATATTACATACAGTAACGCATGTATTATTCAATATAAACTTTATCTTTACAAAATTGAATAGATTTAGATTCAGTGACTTAGATTATTGACAATGAAATGTGTTCCAAAGAAAACATTTGGGACTTAAATTCTGTTGCTAAATTAATTATCACTCCAGGAAAATTTTAGCAAGGAAAATTTTATCATCAATTACAATAAACAGATCTTTTCCTGAGAAGTTTCTCTTTTTTTTTTTTTTTAAATATTTTTATTTATTTCTAGGAGAGAGAGAGAGACAGCGTGAGCAGCGGAGGGTCAGAGAGAGAGGGAGTCACAGACTGAAGCAGGCTCCAGGCTCTGAGCTGGCAGTCAGCACAGAGCCTGACGCGGGGCTCGAACCCACGAACCGCGAGATCATGACCTAAGCGAAAGTCGGACGCTTAACCGACTAAGCCACCCAGGTGCCCCAAAAGAAGTTTCTCTTTTTATTTGTCTGTGCACTATCAATACCTATGATTTCTTATAGGATATAATAATGAAACAATAACCATATACAAAAGTTCAGAAAATGTTTATAACAATTTTTTTTTCTGATAAAATATTTATAATACTCAGAGTCAAATGAAAAATCACTACCAACTTTAAGGGAAATTACAATGGTATAAAGAGGCAAATATATCAGGGGAAACTCTACTTATTAATAAGAAATATTTCCTCCTGTGATATATTTGAAGAGATTATTAGTTATCAGAAAAACCAGGTAAGGAATCACTGGAAGAATAAGGCAGCCTACGTACATTCATTGTCTACAAAACAATGAATTACCTTTATTCTGGTTTGACCCTTGTAGAAGAGAGCATAGTGGTGCCCCTTTTCTCAAGTGAAATCAACAAGATTTCTCCTTGGTTACATCCCATGGCCAGTTTGTAGATATACTTCTTTTGCCTTTTTCTCCCTCTTGATAAATGAAAAAGATTAAATAGAGATAAATATAGTTTAGCATAGTAAGGACAGCATGAGGTTTAAATTCATGTATACTTGGGTTTGATAATCAGTACTGCTTTCTACTTAACTGTGAACATATGTAATTACTTCTCTGATGTTCAATTTCTTCACTTAAGTAAATACATGGTGCAAGAATTAAATGAGACAATACGTATAAACCTTGTAGCATGGTGTTTGGAAAAGACAAGCTCCCTAAGGAGTAATCGCTGTTGCTGCTGTTGTTGCTGCTGCTGCTGGTGTTGTTATAGAATGTAGAAGAACTCAAGGTCATTTGGAAATGTGAAAATTCACTAAAAAATAAGTTATACTTGAACAAATAGAAAACCACATCTCTTTTCTATAGACTGACTCAACATCATGAAAGGTATTCTTCCTTAAGTAAATTTTTATTGCAATCCCAATAAAAATATGATGAAAATTTAAAACTAGGTGAGCTGATTCAAAAATTCACATAGAAGAAATAATACATGGAGAAAGTCAGAGTTTTTCTTAAAAATAGAGTAATAATGGACAGGGACTAGCTATGCCCAATATCAAAACATATTATAAAACTACAATAAATAATTTTGGTATGACATAGATATACAGTTAATCTGAAAGATAGAACAGAAGCTCTAGAATATGACTGTCTATGTGAATATAATACAAATTTGGAATATGAAAAGTTGGTATTTTAAATCTTCATTTCTAGTAAATCTTTTCTAACCAGTATTTATTTACTTTTACTATACACATGTATTACTTTTTAAATTAAAACTAATTATAATAATATATTTAATGTGGCTGAAAAGTTAAGTTTTTATATGTTCCTAACTAATAAAATTTAATAACTCATGAAGATATTAGTTGTGATGACTAACAGTAGTGGCATTTTATATCTTGTATAATCTTTCTGTTCTTTAAAGGGAGGGTAGTATTTCATACATGTCTTTTAGTTTTTAATATTTACATGAACTTTTCTAGCAAATATTAGTCTCAAACTGAAGGATCTGTTTTTGCAATGGTAAAAACAGAAGAATTGGCATAACTAAAGAGTAGCGTATAATAGCAAGTAGTAATCCTATATATGTGAAAGAGAACTGAGGAGAAATTATGTAGTGAAAAGCAAAAAAAAAACAATAAATTGAATAGTCAATGTAAAGGAAGTTTTCCAATTTTATTAGAATGTTTTACATGTGTTGGAAGAAACACGACAACTTCAGTGACTCAATATCATTTTCTTTTAAGAATAAAGAGAACATGGACCGAGTTGTGTGAAAATACTAATAATTAATAATGAGTTGTTCATTCTAGGGTGAATAAGAAAAACAACAAAGGTAAAGGGGAATCTAAATATTTCTGTTCAGAATACTGCTGAATTATAATAAATTATAACAAATCATGTACGGCTGTGACATGCAGCAAGAACTTACAATAAGTTCCCCAAATTTCTAGACCAAAGCTGTCAGTGTAAAGATTCAACAAATTTGTAAATATATTTTTAACTGATATAAAGTGGGCTAGACAGTCATGCAATGCATGGCACTATCTTGCAAAATGAAAATTGCCCCATTTTCCGCGTGACAAATAAAAACGACAGTGATGACACTATGTATAGAGTACAAATATTTTACTTTGTTTTATTTGAAACTTTATCAGAACTTTTATTCTATTTGAGAAAATGGCATCACCTACAATGCCACTAATGGTGTCTGAGACACCAGCACAACACACTAGTGTCTGTCAGTCTGCTTTTGTTGTTGTGTGTTTACAGTGGTGCTATGTATTGGGGAAGACATGAATGCTACACTATGTCTTGTAGCATGATCTTGTAACAAAACTTGCACTTTGAAACACAAATTTACTTTCCTTTTATCTCCATTTTATTTTACAGATAGAAAATTTGGTTGATACCTATATTTTTAAATATATGTGTAAATAGGTAATGCAATACTAAACATAATATTTTTTTCTTGGATAGTTAAGGATGACTAAAAAACTATTGCTTTTTTAAAAAATGTTTTTATTTATTTTTGAGATAGAGAGAGAGACAGAGACAGAGTGCAAGTGGGGAAGGGGGAGAGAGAGTGGCAGACACAGAATCCGAAGCAGGCTCCAGGCTCTGAGCTGTCAGCACAGATCCTGACACAGGGGCTCGAACTCACTTAACGGACTGAGCCACCCAGGTGCCCCCAAACTATTGCTTTTAAAGAAGATATTGGAACTGACCAAGTTGAGAACTATGACTGTACGTAAAATCTGAAATGTTCTGTCTATTCCTATTAAAGAAGGCTCATGGTCAAATATACTCTTTATTGAAGTTACTCTGAATCAGTCTCCTTGAAAGTTCTGAATTTCAATCTTCATGTAGAAATAAGAGTAAATAAAGATCTTGGGAAGCTAAACATGAACTAGTCACATGCTCCTCCCAGAGTATTTGCTATACTGACCAATTTTTATAGCCAGTGAATGCATATGACAGTTAATTCATCATTCATATTGTATCTGTGTATAATGCAAATAATTTATAAATAATGCTAGCTAGATTGCTTTGTGTTCTAGAAAATTACGTTTTTTTCCAAATTTTGAAAAGCTAAATATCACAACAGTGATTTTTCACAAAAAGAATGTATTCCATTTATTATATCGATTAGATTTCTTTAATATTTCCTAGCTATATGGTGTCATCATATTTTAAAAAATAATAAAGCAACCATGTGTTCTAAATAGATGGATAATGCCAATCTATTTTGTTGGAAAGGACATAGTAATGAGATTCATATGATAAGAGCTATATATTTTCAAGAGGTTCATTTCATAAATAACTTGCCTGTTGTGCATTTCAATTGATGCTGTAGGCATATCAAGCACTAACCTATTGTTTATTATAGACCCATTTTGTCATTTTGATGGTACAGATTCAAGTATGGCAATCTTCTTTCCTCTCTGCTTCACTAGCTACATGACTTCCCTTGGCTAAAACCATACCGAAACATACACTTGAATGTCATAAGTTATGACAGCCTGGGAGCTGAATGGGAATCCTATTAACTGACCTATGAAATTAGAAAATTATAAATCTTGATACAGGTTGGGCTGTATGCATAGCTTACCATATATTAAAAAGATATCTTTTTAACAGGTTCAGATAAATCCAACTGAGCATAATTTAAACAAATGGAAACATATTGATAAATTGATTGAATATAAAGACTTTTTTAAAACACATACATGTTTATATACATATAAAACATACGTGTGTGTGTGTGTGTGTGTGTGTTGATATATATAACAACTCCACTAATTCTATAACTGCTAAAACTCATCTGGAAAATATTATGACCACTCAGCAGGATATTTTGAAATCAATCAACTATGTAATGCAAGTAAAAAGAAAACATCACAGAAAATTTTAAAACCCATTAGATACATGACATGTTCAAGGCCAATTTAAATAAAAAGGACTGAATACTAACTGTTAGAATATAAGGGGGCAGAAGAATAAATGGAAATCTAAATGAAAAAGATTTGAGAAAACAAATTAGTTAAACCCTACCAAGAAATTCAAACCCTGAAAGTCATGATTCTGTAGATTATGGAAACCCAATAGTTTTCTAAAATTTTCTCCCTCTAGTCCACACCTCTCCTCTAAACTCCTGACTTGTATATCCAATTACCAAGTAGAAACCTCCATTTTGATACCTCATAGACATTTTATAGCATTTAAATTTTTTTTAAGTTTATTTATTTTGAGAGACAGAGAGAGAACACAAGCAGGGTAGGGACAGGGAGAGAGGGGAGAGAAGAGAGAGAATCCCAAGCAGTCTGCACTGACGGTGCAGAGCCCGATGAGGAGCTCAAACTCATGAGCTGTGGATCATGACCTAAGCTAAGCAAAGTGTTGGACGCTTAACTGAGTAAGCCACTCAGGCACCCCACAATAAACATTTTAAACTTGATATCTAAAATGAGCTCCTGCTTTGCCACCACAAAATTGTTCATCTCATTTTTTCCTTCTCAGAAAAATTATTTGGAACCATCTTGACTTTTCTAATCCATCCCTCAATTCTTGTCAGCTGTGCTTTTAAAACCTGCACAATCTAGCTACTTCTCATAGCCTCTCCACCTACCACTCTGGTCCAAGTCCCCATCATACTTTGCCTGGATTATTGTAGTAGCCTCCCACATGGGAGGCTTATAGTCTTGCTTATAATCTTCCTCCTTTCCAATCTATTCTCAAACACAGAAGCCAAAGGATGACAGCTGAAAAACAATTCAGGTCATTGCATTATATCTCAAAACTCTTCAGTATCTTCCCATATTACTGAGTTGGGGGAAAAAAAGAAAGAAAGTAAGAAAGAAAAGGACAAATTCCTTTTGGAATTTGAAATCTACATCATTTGCCCTCACCTATTCTCCAGGGCCTGTTTGACTCATCTGCAGTCTGAGTAGCTTTTTTTTTTTTTTTTTTTAACATTTGAGTTCCTCTCAGCTCATCTTTCTTGCTTTTGCTTTTTTTTCTTCCTAAAACACTCGTCTCCCAAGTATCTATTGGTGTAATCTCTCCATCAGGTCTTTATTGAAAGCCTTCTCTGGCTGCCCTATCAAAATGCATTCCTCCTTTTCCAAGTTTCCATCTCCCTTCCATACTGTATTTTTCTTCTCCTATCAGCACCTATCAGTATCTAATATACTTTATATTTTACTTACATTTTATTTTGTTTATTGCTTTTCTCTTCTCACTAGGATATGAGGCACAACAGGAAAGAGAATTTTGCCCCTTTGATTTGCTGTTGTGTCCCCGGTATCTAATGGTGTCTTTCATGGTAGAATATCCTGTGACCTTTAGCTGGGTGAATATTGAAAGACTTTTACTACCTGGGAATCACCTGCCTTTATTACATAAAAAAGCGACCTCTGTTTCTGGAAATATACTGTCAGCCCTTTATTTATTTATTTTTAAAATGTCATATTTTTAAAAAAATATATATTTTTTGAGACAGAGAGAAACAGAGCATGGGTTGGGGAGAAGCACAGAGAAAGGGAGACACAGAATCTGAA
Source organism: Hyaena hyaena (assembly GCF_003009895.1). Taxonomy (NCBI): domain Eukaryota; kingdom Metazoa; phylum Chordata; class Mammalia; order Carnivora; family Hyaenidae; genus Hyaena; species Hyaena hyaena. The sequence goes on along the minus strand of NW_024081388.1, from coordinate 289,327 downwards.
GCAGGCTCCAGGCTCTGAGCTGCCAGCACAGAGCCCTACACGGGGCTCAAACCCATGAATCGTCAGATCATGACCTGAGCCAAAGTAGGATGCTTAACCAGCTGAGTTACCCAGGCACCTCTGTCATAGGGTTTTAAAGAGCCTACAAAACTGGTTAAGTCTTGAAAAACATGACAGGATCACACTGCATAAAGAAATTTGCAATGTCAAAATTAATAAATGTGTTAAATAAGTGTCTACATGACATGACAGCAACTCAAATTATGCCATTGTATATACATAAAATGAAGAAGCTCCAATCACAAAAATGAAAAAATAATTTTAGCAAACTCAAGATTATGAAAATTATAAACATCGTTTAATTTTCTTTTCTTTAGGCAAGCAAAACAATGTGGGAAATGGTACAATTTTGTTTTATGTTTTTGTGGAACACAAAAAGATACGATGGGGGTCTTCAGTCGCTGTCTTTTTGCTGTCCATGCGTCCAAATTCTCAGCACAGTCAGATATATCTTTACTAGTTTATTCCCCCTGTTTTCAGCTGTAATAATAATGTACAGCTTCCAGTTCCCCATGTACTGACCCTTAACTCTTCTGGGCAACCGACTCATGGTCTTCTTAAAAATCCTGCTAAGTAATACTCTTTCCCAAACAGTTTTTCTAACTGACCCCCTACCCTACTGTAAGATAATAAGACCAATTTGGTGGCTTTAAATAGCCTGTGGTTTATTTACATCTCTTCAATAGAATCCTCACCTCAGTTTACAGTCCGTAAAAATCTGGATTTTGCCTCCATCTTCAAATTCATTACTTACCACTTGACTCCTGATATATTATGCTCAATGTCACTGGTAAGTGTTCTGTACACTAACTAATGACAAGAAGTTAAGAAGCTTGGTCCTTCCTGATCTTTCCCCCCAACCCTTCTCCGAATGCTATATCCTCAGATATTGGAATGGCTGGTTCCTCAGGTCTCAGAATGAATGGTTTCATTTTAGGGCATTCTTTCCTGATTACTTAATATAAAGTAGGCTTTCTAGCTTCATCTCTGAGCATCATAATGTTTTATTTTCCTCATAATACTTATTATTCTCTGATGTAAAAATTTGGGGGGTATGTTTATTCCCCATACATGTTTCCTTAGCCTAGTCTAGAATATAGTCACTATAAATCAGAAACTTTGTCCTAACCCTTATTTTAAGACCCTATACGTGATAAACAAATACTTACTGAATAAATAAGAGAATGTATTTACCAGTATAATTTAAAACTTTATAGATCCTTTTCACAAATAAATAAGCTTCTTGAACATAGAAAGACTATGGCTTACTCCTCATTATCCCCAATGTCTACCTAGAATAAATTAACCATTTAGTGATTGTTTTTCAAATGAATGGATCATTATTAACACCTTCACCAGAAGCCCTTATTTACAAAACACTGAAAACTAGATTTTACAAAATATTCAGATGGAACCTCAGAATAAATCTCTGAGAAATCAGACACATGAAGATCAAGTGTTGCCTTAAATGACTAAGGCATTGTGGCAGAAACAGTAATGACTCATAACACAGTCTATTGCTTCCTTACATTTATCAGTCCTCTTGTAGCTAGGTGGAACTGTATCACTAGTTCTGGCCAATGCCATCATTTAATTTGAGCTGAGGCAATGAAAAGGCTGTGTGCAGTTCTGTGATCTTCCTCTGCTTCAGGAAATGAGGAGGCCATGTACTGAGATGGCAGAGACACAAGATCAAGATCATGACAGTATGAGTTACAGAAATGTCATATGGATGGCTGATTAAGAGAGTTGTCTGTATTTCCAGAAGAATTTGAGTGAGCAATAAGTTTTGTCATAGTAAACCACTGATATTTTGAGCTTATTATCCCTGTGGTAGAATTTAGTTTATTCTGACTAAGGGACGGACCTCCTTTTATACACACACACAATGGACTTTTTGTTGTTAAAAAAAAAATGACACTTGTACTCTAACTTAAATTGTGTGAATTTGTTAGTTCTGTTCATTAATATGTCTCATGGGTTCAAGTATGTGAATAATCGAGGAGACAGCATCCATCTTAAGTGAGTTGGGGTAATCTTGCCTCTTTCTATGAGAGCTGTGACTCAAATTCACTGCATTTTGCTCTACCAGAGACCTATTTAAAAAACCAAAATCAAAGGTGCTATGGGTGGCTCAGTTGGTTGAGTGACTGACTCTTGGTTTTTATTCAGGTCATGATCTCTCATTTCATAGGTTTGAGCCCTGCATTGGGGCTTGGGACCCTGCTTGGGATTCTGTCTCTCTGCCCTTCCCCTCCCCCCACTCCCCGCTCACTCCCTCTGTTTCTCTCAAAATGAAGAAATAAACTTAAAGAAATAAAATAAAACACCAAAATCACAGATTAAGATCAGGATCTCTTAGCTAACTAGAGAGAACATATTATAGTAGGAGATTATTAATCTTTCACCTGGCACACCTCAAGCCTTTTTGGATTTGATATAAAAGATCAAAACGAGGAGTATGGTGATTTTAATTTTACCATTCTTTAGATTTAATCCTCTCAGATATATTTCTCATTAGTGGAAAACAGCATATCAAGTACCATGTAAATAAAAATCACATTGAATAGAGATCATCATCCAATTAATTTGGCTGGGAATTTCCTGAGCTTTGGAGAACAGGGTGTAAACATTGATTACTTTTGACTAATAAAGGTCTTTATAATTTTTGGAAAACAGAATAAAGAAAAAAAACTTTAAGTACAGAATACATTTTACTAATATTAGCCACTACAAAAATAGGAAGGATGAACAAATGATATAAAACTACAATCAAATTAAAATTCTAAAAAATGGCATATTTTTATAAAATATGAAAAAAATCCTTTTTCTATCACTTATTATCAGCATAGCATTAAAAATGAACGGTCAGACTTTGTAAAAAAATGTTTAACATTTATTCATTTTTGAGAGGTGGGGAGAGACATAGCATAAGCGATGGAGGGGCAGAAAGAGACACAGAATCTGAAGCAGGCTCCAGGCTCTGAACTGTCAGCACAGCACATGGGGCTCAAACCTATGAACCATGTGATCATGACCTGAGCCGACATCAGACACTCAACCTACTGAGCCAGCCAGGTGCCCCTAAAATAAACGGTCAGACTTTAAATTTAGTTTTAAAAATAAATAGGGGCACCTCAGTGGCTCAGTTGGTTAAGTGTCCAATGTTGGTTCAGGTCATGATCTCTCGGTTCATGGGTTTGAGCCTCGGGTTGGGCTCTGTGTTGACGGCTCAGAGCCTGAAGCCTGCTTTAGATTCCGTGTCTCCCTCCCTCTCTGCCCCTCCTTGGCTCACACTCTGTTCATCTCCCTCAAAAATAAATAAACATAAAAATTAAATAAATAAAAATTAATCATACTAGCAACATTTTAAAACATCCTTTAATTTTTTTTCTTGCTAAAAAGCTTTCTCAGTTCCTTTCAACAGAGTATCATCGTCTGAAATGTAAGAAAGCATAATTTGAATTCTTTTGAAGTGAATGAAAATGAGGAATATTTTTAAAATAGAGATCTTAATTCCTCCACTCTTACATTTGTTCGTTAGCTGGCACAGTTTTTTGTGCTCTTCTCTTGGGCACAGTTTGATGAGGTCTAAGTGGCTATTTGGGCCTACTTTAAGACTGCCAGATTGTTGGATGGAGTTTTTATATATTCACAAAGCTGAAAGAACCCATATAAAGTCTTGAATCTGCTTTAAGAATATCATGGTGTTTGAGGGGGTTCCAAGACTCAGGCATAGAAGATCCTGAACTCACCTTCTCCTCCCACAGAAGTACCAAATCTACAGCTACATATGCATCATTTCCCTCTGAAAAAGATCTGAAAACTAGATGAACTGCTCTCCACAACAAAAGATTAAAGGATCACACTGAGAAGAGTATGAGAGGCAGAGACACAGTCTCCGCGAAAATCCCCACCACTGGCACTGAGGCTTATAATGGGAGGAGTCTCAACAGTCTGCAGTTTCTCCTGCAGGAGCCAGGGTTGATGCCCCACATTGCATCTTAACCCTTGGGCTCTGCTCTGAAGAGATGAGTTTCCAAAAATCCTTGGGGTAGAACACCAATGGGGTTGATATCTTATGGACCCAAAGTGCGATAGAAAACGGATTATCCTTTTAAAATAAAAGGCTTACATATGCTCCGACTCCCCTGGGGAACCAGAGCAAAAGCACCACTTTGAGAAGCCCTAGACTGTGTTTGAAGGAGATTCATTTGTTGATCTGTGGGGATCTGCTGGAGGGGCAGGACACAACTGGGGCTCTCTCCGGAGATGGAGGCACTGGTGGATGCCAATTGTGTGCGCTCCACTGACCCTGCTAGTACAGGCAGGGGCACTCAGACAAAGCACATCCTACTGCCTTGCTAAGATGGGTTGGAGCAAGGAGGCATTGTACTGTGCCACTGCCTTACTAAATCTGAAGAACATGGGCAGTTGCAGTTATCCTCTGCTCTCTGGGTGGGGTGGTTGAGCACAAATGGCCGTAACATTCTCTTGCCCCAAAACTGAGAACAGCACATGCACACAGAAAGAACACTTGCCAGCAACACTATTGAAGCTTGTGGGCATGTGCAGCCAAGCAAGGCATGTTGCCTTTCTGATGATGACGCGCCTGCCCTCCTTCCTACAGTCGCCAGCTACTCTGCTAAAGTCCACAGACATGCACAAACCATATAGCGGATGCGCGTTGTTCACCTGGCTCTGGTTGTCAAAAGCAGCTGACATTCCTGAGCTCTAAGCGACGACAACATTTGCTAAAAAGTCTTAGTAAGTCAACACACCCAGGACACTGCACAGACAGCAGACTAACACATAACTCCCATTACTTATCCTGGAGCTTTAGCCTGACAGACGGGCTTCATGTTTCACACACATCAAGATGGAAAGAGGTAGCTATTTCAACTAATACATAGAAACAAACACAGTTAGGACAGAGAAATATGTCCTTAATGACAGTAGAAGACCAAACCTCAGAAAAAGATCTTAATGATAAAAGAAATTAACTAATCTGATAAAGAATTCAAAGTAATAGTCATAAACACAGTCACCAAACTTGGGGGCAGAATGGATGAACACAGTGAAAACTTCAGCAAAGAGAACATACTTTTTTAAAGTACCAAACAAAAGTCACAGAACTAAAGAATATAATAACTGAAATAAGAAAAATACACTAAGCAGACTTGATAAAACAGAAGAACGAATCAGTAAACTGGAAAACAACACTGGCATTCACCCAGTCAAAGCAGTAAAAAGGAAAGAATTTTTTAAAAAATGCAGATAGCTTAAACAGTAATAGAAAAAACATCATGCATAATTACATTCTCATTATAAGGATCCCAGAAGAGAGAGAAAAGGGCAAAAAAATTATTTACAGAAATAATGGTTGAAAACTTCCCTAATACAGTGAAAGAAACAGACATTCAGGTCCAGAGCATTCCAAATAAAATGAACCCAGAGATAAATACTGAGTCATATTAGAATTAAAAGGTCAAAACTTAAAAATAAAGAAATCTTAACAACAAGAGAAAAACAAATTGTTGCATACAAGGGAAATCCCTAAGGCTATTAGCAAAATTTTAACAGAAACTTTGCAAGCCAGAAGGAAGTGTTATGCCATATTCAAAGTTCTAAAAGAAAACATGTCCCTCCAAAGTTATTCAGAATTGAAGAAGAGATAAAGAATTTTTCAGATAAGTAAAAACTAAATGAGTTCATTAACACTGAACTGGTCATGTAAAAAATATTTAAAGGGACTTTTTCAGCAGAAAATAAATGGTTCTTATTAACAAGAAAACACACAAAAGTAAAAATTTCACTGGAAAAGGTGAATATATAGCAAAGGTGGTGGAAAGGTCACTCATAAAGCTAGTATGAAGCTTAAAAGACAAAAGAAGTAAAATTAACTAAGGCTACAATAATTAATTAAGGGATATATAAAATGAAAAGAGGTAAAATGTGACATCAAATATATAAACAGGGGGGATAAAAATGTAGAGTTTTGAAAGTTGCTCAAATTTAAGTTGCTTATTTATTTAAAATAGACTGGTATATACAAGGAATGTTATATATGAACCTCACTATAACCACAATGCAAAAATTTATAATAAATACACAAAAGAAAAAAGTAATTTAAACACACCACTAAAGCAAAACAAAATTCCTCAAAAGAAGAGAAAAAGAGAAGAAAGAAACAGAGAGTAGCTATAAACTTATAGTAATACAATAATAGTAGGGGCTTTAACATCACACATATCAATGGGTAGATCATCAAGACAGAAAGTCAATAAGAAAATATTGGCCTTAAATTATATGTACTTAATTCCATTAGATGGACTTAATAGACACATACAGAATATTCCATTAAAAAGTAGCAGAATACATATTCCTCTCAGATGTACACGGGACATTCTCTAGGATAGACTGCATGTTTTTAGGCCACAAAACAAGTCTCAATAAATTCAAGAAGACTGAAGTCTTATGAAGCTTCTGAAGGTATGAAATTAGAAACCACCTGCAAGGAAAAAACTGGAAAACTCACAAAGATGTAGGGATTAAATAATATGCTACCGAGCAACTACTAGGTCATTGAAGAAATCAAAGGGGTAACTTAGAAATAAGTAAAGACAAATGAAAACAGAAAAATGAATTACCAAAAATCTATAAGGTACAGCAAAAGCAGTTTTAAGAGGGAAGTACATAGCTAACTCAAGAATCAAGAAAATCTCAAACAATCCAACTTTTTTCCTAAAAGAACTAGAAAAAGCAGAACAAATGAAGCTCAGAATTACTAGAAGGAAATAATAAAGATGAGAGTAGAAAGAAATGAAATGAGACTAAAAGGGCAATAGAAAAGATCAATGAAACTATGAAGGGGCTCTTTGAAAAAATAAACAAACTTGAAAAAACTTCAGTTTGCCTCACTAAGAAAAAAAGAGAGAGAGCTCAAATATATAAAATCAGAAATAAAAGAGAAGTTACAACTGATATCAAGTAATACAAAGAATTATAAGAGAATGTTATGAGCAATTATACACCAATAAACTGGACAACCTACATGAAATGGATAAACTTGTAGAAACATACAAAATTCCAAGACTGAATCAGGAAGACATACAAATCTGAATAGACTAATTACTAATAAGAAAATTGAATCAGTAACCAAACTTCTCAACAAACCAAAGTCCAGGACCAGATAGCTTCACTGGTATGTTCTACTAAACATTCAAAGATTTAATACATGTCCTTCACAAATTCTTCCAAAACAATTTTCAGAAAAGGAGTGCTCTCAAATTTATTTTATGAGGCCAACGTTACCCTGATACCAAAACCAGACAAAGACACTACACAGAAAAGAAAATTACAGGCTAATATTCCTGATGACCATAGATGCAAACACCCTCAGAAGAATATTAGCAAACCAAATTCAATGATACATGAAAAGCAACATATCCATCTTATATACTATTCCACAGACACAAGAAGCATTCAATATTTGCAAATCAATTAACACCCTGCACCACATTAACAAAATGAAAGTTAAAAACCATATGGTCATTTTAATAGATGCAGAAAAAGCATTTAACAAATTCAACATCCATTTACGATATAAACTCTCAACAAAGTGGGTATAGAGGGAATGTACTTCAAAATGATGAAGTAGATACATGACAAATCCATAGCTAATATTATTTCAATAGTGAAAGGTAAGAGCTTTTCCTCTAAGATCAGAAACAAGGCAGGAATGCCCCCATCCCCACTTTTATGCAACATATTATTGAAAGCCTAGTCACAGCACTTAGGCAAGAAAAAGAAACAAAAGACATACAAATTGGAAAGGAAGAAGTAAAACTGTCAGTATTTGCAGATTGCATGATATTATACCTAGAAAACCCTAAAGACGCCACCAAAAAACTGTTAGAACTAATAAATAAATTCAGTAAAATTGAAGGATACAAAGTCAATTGATTTTATAAAAAATGTTGTATTTCTATACACTAAAAATGAAATATCAAAAAGAGAAATCTAGAAAACAATTCCATTCACAATTGCATCAAAAAGAGTAAAATACCTAGAAATAAATTTAACCAAGAAGGTTAAAGACATGTATACTGAAAAATATAAATAATTTCATGAAAGAAATGAAAGAGAAGATAAATCATGCTCATGAATTAAAAGAATTAATATTGTTAAAATACTCATTCTACGTAAAACAATCTATAGTCTACACATTACAATCTCTATCAAGATTCCAATGGCATCTTTCACAGAAATAGAACAAATAATTCTAAAATTTGTACAAACACAAAAGACACTGAACAGCAAAGCAATCTTGAGAAGGAACAAAGTTGGAGGCATCATGTTCCTGGATTTACAAGTATCCTACAAGGTTATAGTCATCAAAATAATACGGTTTGTCATGAAAAGAGACACAAGGACAATGGAACATAATAGAGAGCCTAGAAATAAACCCATGCATATACAGTTAATTAACATGACATTGGGACCAAAAATATTAATGGGGAAAAGGACAATCTCTTCAATAAATGGTGTCATATGTGCATTGGTAGTATAGTGGAAAGCATAGCTGTCTTCCAATAAATGGTGTTGGGAAAACTAAACAGCTACTTGCAAAACAATGAAATGAACCACTATCCTATACCATACAGAAATTATCTAAAAATGGATTAAAGACCTGAAACCACAAAACTCCTAGAAGAACACATAGGCAATAAACTGCTTGACACTGGTCTTAGAGCTGTTTCTTTTCATCTGACTCCAAAGTTATGGGCAACAAATGTAAAAATAAACAAATGTGCCTATATCAAACTAAAAAGCTTCTGTATGGCCAAAGAAACCATCAACAAAACGAAAAGGCAACTTATTGAATGGGAGAAGATATTTGCAAATCTTGTCTAATAAGGCATTAATATCTAAAATATATATAGAACACTTGCAACTCAATAATAAAAAACAAACAATACTATTACAAAATGGGCACAGGACCTAAACAGACATTTTTTCAAATAAGAAATACAAAGGGCCAACAGGCATATGAAAAGATGTACATCACTGTCAGAAAAACTCAAATCAAAATTATAATGAGATATCACCTTACACTAATGAATGGCCATTCATTATACCATTGAATGGCCATCAAGGAGAGACAAGTGTTAAGTGCTGTGTACATGCAGAAAAGGGAACACCATGCCTGTTGATGAAAATGCAAACTGCTGTAGCTACTGTGGAAAACAGTATGATCTCCCTCAAACAATTAAAATGGAATTACTATATGATCCATCAATTCTACTCCTGGATATTTATCCAAAGAATAAAAACAGTAACTCAAAAATATATATGCACTGTTATGTTTATCACAGTATTATTTTCAGTAGCTAAGATATGGAAGCAAACTAAGTGTCCATTGATAGATGAGTGGATAAAGAAGGAATGCTACATATATGCAATGGAATACTACTCAGCCATAAAAAAAGGAATAAAATCTCACTACTTGTCACAACACGGATGAACCTTAAGGGTATTATGCTAAGTGTAATAAGTTAGACAGAGAAACACAAACACTGCATGATTTCATGTATATGTGGAATCTAAAAAACAAAACAAACAAACAAAACAAAATAAAACCCAGATTCATAGATACAGAGAACAGATTAATGATTACCAGTGGGGAGAAAATTGGGGAGGGTGAAATGGGTAAAAGGGATCAAGGAATACAAACTTCTATTTATCAAATAAATAATTCATGGAGATGTGATGTACAGACTGGGAAATATAGTTGATAATATTGTTTTAACTTTGTGTAATGACAATGAGAACTAGACTTAGGTGATCATTTTGCAGTGTTTGCAAAAGCAGAATTACTATGGTGTACACCTAAAACTAATATAACATTGTATGTCAATTATACTTCAATTACATTTAAAAAAGAAAAAGCTATATTCTTGTATTCAATGTTAGTCAATGAAAGATATTTCTAGTCACTTATATTAGATTTATTGAAACCTCTACCAATGTTCAATAAAAGAAAAATCCTCCAATCAAAATATCAGTATATAATATCACCAAATCATAATCCATCCTGACGCTAAGGAACATTTTAACTTATATCAATAGTCTTCATAATGGTAAGTGGTTACCCAAGGAGGACACTGTGATTGGGATCAGTCACATGATTTGAAGGAGTCTGAGAAGAAAACAGCAAGTCATATATTTATGCTTATATTTTATATAAGAAAAAAGAAATATAAGTTTTCTAACACACAGAATGACACTGAAACATTTCTTGGGTATGTAAAGGAAATGTCGTTTAGGTACACATGTCATATAAACATGTGATTTACGGTGCATGAGGACTCGTGAAGGCAGGGAGGACATTGCCTGACAGCCTGTTACGCCCTTGTTAAATTCATTATTGTAAGGTATGCTGCAGATTACATGAGCCTGCTTGGGTAGATCTATATGTTATTTAATTTTAATAAAACTAGCACTCACAGGGAACCAGTGGCTTTCAAAGAGTCCTGCAAATACACCACAGATTGAAGATGTTGCAGGTACCAGTAAGTCACAAAAAGGGAAAGGCTGACGCTTTCTGTGTGTGAATGTGTTAGTAATGAGCTTGTAGCCAACTAAATTCCAAGGTAGAAACCATGACAATTTAATCCTACCTGACAAGAATTCAGTCTTCAAAACTGTCAAGAAGACTATCATACGGATTTAAATATATGATGGTAACATTGAACTTCTCCTTATATGTGTAGTTTGTAGTCTTTGTAAGCCATCTTTTTCAGTCCTAATAGTCATTACAACTCAATATTAAACTGATTGTAGAAACAGCCTTCCAAATCTATCGATGAAAAAAATGTAAAAAATAATATCTTAAAAATAATAAACCCTATTTAATCACATAGTTTTAAATTAAAAAGGTGTTCAAAAGATGAGTAAGCACCTGAAATTAATGTAAGATTATATGTCAACTATATTTCAATAAAAAAGAACTTTTTAATGAAGATAAAATAGCTACTATTATATTTTTTTATTTAAAAAATTTTAATGATTAATTTTGAGAGAGAGACAGAGTGCAAGCAGGGGAAGGGAGGGAGGAGACACAGAATCTGAAGCAGGCTCCAGGCTTTGAGCTGTCAGCACAGACCCCAATGCAGGGCTCAAACTCACTAACCATGAAATCATGACCTGAGCTGAAGTTGAACTGATATAACTGATTGAGCCACCCAGGCACCCCAAAATAACCATTATTTTAAAATGCTGTGTCATCTTCAAAAATTTCTATTTTCTGTGTATTTTTGTAATACATAATCCATTAATACCATGGTGTGTCAATATCACTTGTAAATATATTCATGAATTGAGGGTTCTTGATTCAAAATTTTACCTAAGAGATAAGTATAATCAAAAAAGTAAAGTACAGGGGCGCCTGGGTGGCTTAGTCGGTTAAGCGTCCGACTTTCGCTTAGGTCATGGTCTCGCGGTTCGTGGGTTCGAGCCCCGCGTCGGGCTCTGTGCTGACTGCCAGCTCAGAGCCTGGAGCCTGTTTCGGATTCTGTGACTCCCTCTCTCTATGACCCTCCCCTGCTCACGCTGTCTCTCTCTCTCTCCTAGAAATAAATAAAACATTAAAAAAAAAAAAAAAGTAAAGTACCTACAGTGTGGAGCTTCATTGTCCAATAAGTAGCCACTGTCCACATTAGACTATTGAGTACTTAAAATGTGACCTGTGTCACGGAAGAACTGTATTTTTTATTTTATTTAATTTTAGTTGATTTAAAATTTTAAAAGTGAAGCAGCATCAAATATTGTCTTCTGACACAACTGTATTAATTTGGGAAGACTACATTCACTTTAGCTGTTGGAAATATAGCATCTGAATTTAGATGTTATATAAGTACAAAAATATTTTAATGAATGAAAATGCATATGTTCCATTAATAATTTTGTGGTGATTCCATCTAAAATTGATAATATTTTAGTTGAATGAAATATTAGGTTCAATAAAATAAGGTTTTTAAAATTAATTCTATCTTCCTTTTTATTTTTCTTTAAAGTGGCTACTATAAAATTTAAAATTACATATTTGATTGCAGTGTATTTTTATCTGATCCAGAAGCAAAGTAGTGAATAGGGAGGTTTCTAAAAGGAATATTTAAAAGGATAGGTCTATAACTTTTACAAGACTCAAGACTAGAATAGTAAATCAAATTTTTAACTTATACAAGGTATACATATACACACAAATTTAACATAATGTGAAGATATTTATTATTGGGATTTATTGAGCTTAATGCAAATACTGACATATAGAGTTAACTGCCATGAAGTTACTGTAATTACCCAATTTTATTTTATTTTTATTTTTTTTCTTAAAGAGTTTATTGTCAAGTTGGTTTCCATATAACACCAGTGCTCATCCCCACAAGTGCCCTCCTCCATGTCCATCTCCCCCCTCCACCTCCCCCCCATACCCATCAGTCCTCAGTTTTTGTCAGCATTCAAGAGTCTCTCATGGTTTGCCTCTCTCTCTTTCCCCCACTATTTCCCCCCTTCTTCTCTCCCTTGGTCCTCCGTTAAGTTCTTCCTAATCCTCCTATACGTGCAAACATATGGTGTCTGTCCTTCTCTGCCTGACTTATTTCGCTCAGCATAACACCCTCAAGGTCCGTCCATGTTGCTACACATGGCCAGATTTCATTCTTTCTCATTGCCATGTAGTATTCCATCATGTAGATAAACCACATCTTCTTGATCCATTCGTCTGTTGATGGACACTTAGGCTGTTTCCATGTTTTGGCTATTGTTGAGAGTGCTGCTGTGAACATTGGGGTCCATGTGCCTCTATGCATCAGCACTCCTGTATCCCTTGTGTAATTACCCAATTTAAATTCTATTTCAGAAAAATAGCAGATTTTTTGCTTTTGTGTAAAAACTGGACCAAAAGCAAAAGACAGGAAAAAGAAGGATAAATACAGGAATCTTTTGATCTTTTTAAGAGAATGATAGAAAACAAGTATGGGATAGGGATCATATTATTCTATTTTTAAAAAGGAAAACTAAGTAAATTATCCTTTCCTCTTAAAAATAACAGATGATCTGGGCCAGCTACAGAAAAGTCTTCTATATGAAAACCACTGACTCAGTCATCTTATACTAGTGGGTTAACAAAGTAAAATAATCAATAATTTTCTCATATAAAACAAATATCAATTAGAAGATTTACCTATAGGATACACACATAGCATGGAAATCCTTCTCTCTACATGGTTTTAATTTCTGTGTCCCCTGACCCCATCTGCTCTGTACCTGAAAGATCCCTCTTTCTGGACTCCAGCAACAAGCAGAGAAAATGTAACTCATAGGCTAGATGACTGCAGGAAATAGAGCATAACAAAGTATGGTGCATGAATAAGCTTAAACAACAGGATTTGGGTTGCTTATTTTTGAACATTTCATCATAGAATTCTATTTTTATAATTGCCCCCAACCTGAAATCCCACATGAGAAATTTCTTTTGAAAAACTCAGTGCTTAGAATGAATACCTTTGATTTCTCCGAATAATTGTCATGTTTTACACCCCTTCTGATAATTAGAAATAAATAAAACTTGGCATAGTTTCCAGCTCAGAGTGCAAATCATCAACTGAGGAAATGTTTTGAGATTCTGTTTTGGTCTTTACCAGGTCTTCTATTTTCTCTAGACTTGATTCATTATTTACATCTGACTGTAATTTTATGTACATACTCTCATAACCTGTCACAAATACTTTCTGTAAAGTGAAAGGGTAAAAATATGTAAGTTTATTAAATGTGTAGTTAATTGTCTTTCTAAATATCAAGATTATATAAATCATGATAAAATATCACTAAAGGAGTATATGGATACTACGTATTTAAATACAGAATAGCCTGGGATTAGGGAAAATTATACATGCCTGATGTGGTCCCTGTAAACATCTTCCAGAAAATAAATCCAGATATGAACTGTCAACTATAAACTGTCTGTTTTGGTAAATATTACATATTGGCTTTAAAACAGAAGAGTCAAGAGGTGCCAGGGTGGCTCAGTTAGTTAAGTGTCCAACTTTAGCTCAGGTCATGATCTCCTGGTTCATGAGTTCAAGCCGCATGTTGGGCTGTGTGCTGACAGCTCACAGCCTGGAGCCTGCTACAGACTGTGTCTCCCCCTCTCTCTGCCTCACCCCTGCTCATGTTCTCTCTCTTTCTCTTAAAAAAAAAAAAAAAAAAAAAAAAAAAACAAAGAAAACAAAGAAAAAAAACAGAAGAGTCAAAAATACACTCTGAAAAATATGTTCTTTGTTGACTTTAAACAGCTACAGCTGTGGTACATTTCAGGGAAAAACACTATCTAGTTAAGCAATTTTTTAAATTTATGTTAAAAACAAATAATGCATATTTTTAAAGCTTATTTTCATTCAAAATAAAAAATCTTAATCCTAGCATAATTAAAGGACAAAAAATTCATTACATATTTTCTGTCAGAAAAGAATGCTGCTGGGGCACCTGGGTGGTGCAGTCAGTTAAATATCTGACCTCAGATCAGGTCACGATCTCATGATTTGTGGGTTTAAGCCCCACGTCGGGCTCTGTGCTGACAGCTCAGAGCCTAGAGCTTGCTTCAGATTCTGTGTCTCCCTCTCTCTCTGACCCTTCCAGGCTTGTGCTCTGACTCTGTCTCTAAAATAAATAAACTTTTAAAAATTTTAAGAAAAAAATGCTGCAAATTATAATGATATTAACACAAATCCTTTTTAATAATTTATTTCTTTTGAGTATTTACATAGTCTCTTAAGAGAACTGAGTTTTCTAGAAAAGGTGCTGCTTTGAAAAGCTCAAATACAAGAAGCTAGCAATAGCAGAACAGAAATTAGTATTTCTCTTGGATATGTCACATCTCAGGAATATGCCTCAGCTCTTCAGAAAAGTTTCTAAATGGTGACTTTGTTGATACATAAGTCAGCTGAGTAATATAGCTTGCCTAGTATTTAGAATTTTTTTAAAAAATAATTAAATGTATTATCTTAACTGTTCTGTTAGATAAAATGGGTGGGTATGTAAGTAACCAATAGTTTAAGATCTCTCACCCCAGCCTCTCTCTATTTGTGGCAATAACTGAACACCTGTAATTAAATTCAAAACAGGTGAGGTATCAAAAGGCAAAGAAATTATAAAATTCTTTTTACCTTGGCTTTACAAAAGAACAACATTAAACTGAGTTTAAAAACATAAATTTCACACCCTATCACATATATAAAGTAAATATCCTTTCTTTAAAATTGTATATATTTTAATTCAAAGAGTTGCAGTTCATCACTATTTTTATGTTCATTTAATGCTCATGAACACCAAACCTTCTCACTCACAATATGTTATGCAGGAAACAGAATTAATGTTGATTGTAAAGGTATGATAAATTCAGAATCACTACTCAGTTTAAAATAAATTACTGTTTTCATGCATTACAGTTCCAGTGCCCATGGCATTTTTCCAGAGGATCCAGGGATTTTTCATACCACTGCCGTTGGGGGTGAAGTATTGCTACCATCAACAAGACCTCACCTCATTTTTGTGGGACTAGACATGAGACCTGGCATGCACATAGTTAGTAGTCTTTACTACCTCCCCACATCCTCCACTATCAGTCACTCTTTCTATCTGTTCTCCCACCTAAGACATGCATATCCTAAGAACAGGACAAAGTGAATTAACTTGCACACTTATTGATCTTTGGATTATGTATGCAGAGCACCCTGCAAGTCTTGAAGATATTGGAAAACCAGATTTGCATTTATTTTGTATTTATTTTCTAGTTTAGGTGGCAAGGCGTCTACTATATTGAGCAGTTAATACACACAAAATAACAAGGGGAGTTGGTTTTCTGCGTACCAAAATGAAGGGTAGGCTGCCTAAGCTATGCAAGCAGACAGAAGAGACAGATCAATTTGGCTTGAGATAACTTTATAGAAGGTAGGGCGATAGCTCGGCTGTGTAGATTAAGCAAGATGAGAAAATTTGGCAAGTAAGCTGTTGGAAATGGTCCTGAAGTGAGGAGGCTAGCCTGGCTTAAGTATAAGGGACTTTCCAGAAACTAATAGAAGATAATGTTTGCTAAGAAGGAAGCAACACACTTCAGCAACCCTAAAATGGAAGGAAAAATCTGGAATGGATTCAGGAGTTGGTAAGAAATATTTAGAAATACAGAGCAGAGAAAATCTAAAGAATCTGGTATTCTGTTATGTTTTTAAGGATTATTTAAGGTGAGGTGCCGGGGTGGCTCAGTTGGTTAAGCATCATGGTTTCGGGTCAGGTCATTATCTCATGTTTTATGAGTTCTTGCCCCACAATGGCACTGTCAGCAGGGAGCCTGGTTGGGACTCTAGCTCTCCCTCTCTCTCTCTCTGCCCCTCCCCTACACACTCTCTCTGTCTCTCTCTAAATGAATAAACTTTTTTTTTTTTTTTAATTTAAAGTGTTTTTAAGGTAATTTAGCATGTAAGTTTGGGTCTGGGGCTTGGGAGTCAGCTGGAAAACCTGGTAACCCAAGGTGAGTAGTTAGTAGTAACAGGAATAGAAAAAAGGAGACAAATATAAGGTATTTTTTAAATGAACTATGTCAAGGAAAAGGGAACAATATCTAAATGTTTATGGAATAACTTATTCAAGGAAGAACTTCAGAAAGGGAAAGACATTACAAGGTGTTCTGGCAGATGAAGTTGCAGTATATTTTTAAGGCAAAGTAGTAAAAGTGGAAGAAATATCAAGGACCATGGCACTAGATCATGGGAAGGTAGGGGAAGTAAGGCCTTAGTTTCTTACTGATGGACCATTAGAGGTGGAAAAGGATCATTCGAAAGCAAGTGAAACTAAAAAAGCAAAATCCAAGGCTTTTTTTGGAACAAAGAGGAAATATTTTGATACTGGGTGAAGAAGACACTCATATCTCCATTAGGAAAAAAAATCATTAATGTGACTAACTTACACATCGCATGGCTTTCCTAGTCACAATAGGGCAGGTGAGGGGGAAAACCTTCAATTGTCTCTGAAAATTCCTATGATTATACTCTCATTCCATAGACTCAATAGCTAAGGGCTGGTTACTGCCCCCTGGGATCCTTTCCCTGTTTATTGTATTTCACAGACCAATTTTGCTCATTACATTCAAATAGAGAATTTTGCCTGGTTGTTTGTGGGTGGTCTGTTTGTTTGGATTTTTGCATTTTTACCACAGCTGCTTGTTTAAATGCTTATTTGGTTTCTAATATTACATCTTTTAAAACTATTTCAAAATATTTTATCTGTCATTTAATATTTAACTTTGAAAATGCATGGGGGAAAAAGAAAACAAAAACCAAACCCACAACTAGGCTAGCATGAGAGGTACCAAAAAATAAAAGAAAATGTTTCCTGAAGCCCTCATTCTACATTTCAGTTCCACAAATATTTTTTTTTTTCTTAACATCCTCATCTTTTCAGAAATACAACATATCAAAATTTGTACTAATAGTTTTGTTGGTTTGTTTCATGTTGATCTTCCTTATATACTTTGAAATCCAGAGAGGAAGGATTGAGTCTAATCTATATATGTGTGTATATATATATATATATATATATATATATGTATATATATATATATATATATATTTTTTTTTTTTTTCCATTGTGAACACAGACCAACCCAACTGCTGGAAATCTATAGTGGGCACTTATCAAATGCTTGTGAATTAATGAGTGAATACATGAATGACTGAGTTAAGATGATGACTTCTGCTCTGGAAAGAAACTAGATATCTTTTTGCTCATGGTTTGTTAGTTGAAGTCTTTTGAGTACATAAAAATAGTTGTCCAATTCTGGACCCAGAAGAACACCTTGACTAGGAATGAGGGAAATTTTTTATTCTATGTTCTTGGGTCTTATTCCAAATGACTGATCTTAATGTCTCAAGGAAATCATAAACCACATACGTTCAACTTCCTCCCTCTACAACTAAGATCTTAAATAAGGAGGTGTTAATAACACAGAAAGACAAATAAGGAGACATCATAATATAGTAATTTATTTCAGTCTCTTATATTGGCCAGTCTCTGGAACAATACAGATCATATTGATTCACACTCCTTCAAAACAAGAATTCAAAAGAGTTCTCTATAATGCTGGTTTGATTCATGAAAAATTTAAGATAATTAGAACCAAAATAAGTCATTTAAATAAGTGACTGTGGTAAAAAATGGAAAATGCTGGTTTGATTCATTCTATTATCATTCATTCTACTATTGGAAAAATCTTTATGTTGCTTTTTGTATAAAAGACAGATTTACATACTCACCTGGGTCAGCCAAGGCTTAGCTGGTCCCTCAGTTTCCCATGAGCAAAATATCTCCCTTATTCACTGACTTTACCAAGCATCTCACTCTAATGAGGCACACGCCATGTTTTTGTATCATAACAGATTCTCAACTTTGATCAAGGTCTAGGCCTGCTCAACACACTTTTTGAAATGCAAATCTAATCATGTCACTTATCTGCTCGATGCCCTATCATTGTTTCTCATTGTTCTTAGAAGTCCTACATCTTTAAAGAGATGCTGCCTGTTTTCAACCTTACCTGACACTACCTACCCAGTACTCCAAACATTCCAGCTGGGTTTGTTCAGTCCCTTTAACACACCAAACCTTCTCTTCCTCTGGCTTTCATCCAGATTTTCCTCACTTCCTGAAGCTCTGCCTCACCCTCCAATCAATGACCACATTGGATTAACACCTATTGATCCTTCAGATTCACATAAATTCATTCAACAAATATTTTTTCAGCAAATTCCATATGTCAGGGACTATTTCAGGCTTTGGAGCACTAGACAACCATAAAACAAACAGTCCAAATATAAATAGGAGATAATCAGGTATGGTCAATGTAATGCAAGGATCATTAAGAAGCAGATAACTTGTGATATGGTGGCTCTTGTTAGATTGGTTGAACACGGATGGTCTCTCTGAGAAGAAACATTCAAACCAAGATCAGAAGACTGGGAACTAGTTCCACACAGGTCTAGGGAGAGGGTACAGCAAGTATGAAATATCTAAAATGAGAATGAATTTGTTGTGTATAAAGAACAAACGATGGGGGCACCTGGGTGGCTCAGTCCATTGAGTGTTGGACTCTTGACTTCAGCTCAAGTCATGATCTCACAGTTTGTGTGAGGATCAGGGGAGCCTCCATGGGATTCTCTCTCTCCCACTCTCTCACTGCCACTCCCCTGTTCTCTCTGTCTCAAAATAAATAAACCCCCCAAAAAATAAAAGAACAAAAGATGACTAGAAATAGAGGAACAGCATTTTGAGATGAACTAAAATACAGGTACAAGAGGTACAGGCATTAAGAGATATGGATACATGATCCAGATTTATGAAAGGTTTTGTCAGACAGGTCAGGGAAGGAGTTTGAATTTTATTCTAAGTGAATAATGGAAAGCCACTGGAGGGTGGTAAGCAGAAAAGTGAGCTGGTACACTTTATGTTGTAAAAAAATAATCTGATTTTGCTGTATGGAGAATGGATTATAGGTATGGAGCAAAAATGAAAGGGGAAAATAACATAAGAGGTTCAAGGAGACTTAGCTTAGTTTGGGAAAGGGGGAAATTGAAAGGAGAAGACAGATCCAGGATGCATGTTGGAATAATTCAGCAAGAGAAGCTGATGAATTGAATGTTGAGCATAAAAGAGAGACAAATCAGAGGAAATCTATAGAGTTTTACTTGATTATCCAGACAAATGGCAGTGCTAGTGGCATCAGTATGGTGTTGAAGAGAAGACTGCCTGGGTTAGAAGCCTGGCTCCAGCACTTAATACCATTTGACCTGTCTGACTATAAATAACATACTTAATCTCTCTATTCATTTGTTTCTGCACTCATAAATTTGGGAAAATAACAACCCTACCTCGTAGGGTTATTATGGGAATTTAATAATGCAATTATTGTAAATTGCTTAAAATAGCTTTTGGAATATAAGAAGTCTTCAATGAGTATGGCTACTATGATTATTGCTATTGTTATATTGTTACAATTATTATAATAATTGTGAAAGACAATGAAATACACACATGAGAAAATCAAAATATAGCCATTGAAATATTCATTAGATATCTCCATGGAGTGTTGATAGGCAAAAGTATATAAGTTTGAAGTTTTAAGGAATAAGTCCTGAAAATACAGTGTTGGAAGTCGCTTCCATAGAGATGGTATTTAGAGCCATGCATGATGTCCCTTAGGGAGACGAAATAGAGAGGAAAAGGAAGGGAACCAACAATGCTGGATAATGCTGTTTCAACACTTAGAGACCAGGGTAAGAGCGAAAGAGCCAGGAAAGGAGCCTGAGAAGGAGCAGACAGTATGATAGGAAATAACGCTGGGGTGATGCCAAGAAAGAGCATACTAAGAAAGGACTAGTTAACTGTCTCCAATGCAATGGAGAGATCAAGAAAGATAAGAACAGAGAAGTGGACAATGGAATTAACAAACTGGAGGTGCTTGGGAATCTTGACAAGGGCTTTCTCAGTAGAATATAAGAAATGGAGACTTGAACGTCACCTCCTTTGCGAAACATTTCCTGAACAGGTTAACATTTGCCATTTCTCTAGTATATGTCATCTAGATAATTGTAAAGAAAGTTGACTTTGCACCAAATCATTATCTATGTAAAAGATATCATTTGTATAATTATTCATTTATTTTCCATCTTGCCTAATGGCTAGCAATCTACTGGATAGCAGGCATCATATCTCTCATGTTTTTCAAATTATCCTCAATAACTAGTAGAATGTCTGATATATAATATTGCTCAATTTATATTTAATGACTGAATAAATTAATAAATGACATTACATGACTTGTTCAAAAACACATTCTTTAAAACATTTTTATTTATTTTTGAGAGATGGAGACAGAGTACTAATGGGGGAGGGTCAGAGAGAGAGGGAGACACAGAATCTGAAGCAGCCTCCAGGTTCCAAGCTGTCAGCACAGAGCCTAATGTGGGGCTCGAACCCACCAACTATAAGATTATGACCTGAGTAGAAGTTGGATACTCAACTGACTGAGCCACCCAGATGCCCCCAAAAACATATTTTTTAAAAAGCAAACTTCTTTTAACTAACACCTACATTAATTGACGTACTTACTTTCAGGTTTTTCCTAAGTTGTCGGCATAACTAAATAATTGTATTGCAAGCCACCTGAAATTTTGGAGGAAGTTGAATAAAAATAGCAAACAAATAGTCTACTTTGCCCCGCGACATTAGCTGTCTTAAATTTCTTTATTCCAAAGGACAAACAATATCTCTACTCCAGTAGCTCATTTTAGAACTCAATCTAAAATTGATTACCATCCTACCCTTATTAGACCTCAGTTGATATAGATATTTGAGAAAAGAAATCTATGGACCAAGTTAACTGTCAATTGCTCTCAATTGGTTTTTAGTTCTATCCCATTATAAGTGAAATCACCAAATGTCTTCCTTGAATTGCATTTGGGTAGGTATTTTTATGACACTATAGAAATTGTGGGCATTTATTATTATGTTCTTGGCTTTTATAGAGTGTTAATATAAATAATCATATACTGAGAATATATCTGTATCTTCTAAGGACATCAAAACTATCACAGGATTCCAATTTTGTTCAGTGTTCCAAACAAAAACAAGCCATATGATAAATTTTCTAGGGTATGGTGTGAGAAAAAGCTGTATATTTTTTATTGGTTAATATATATTTTCTTTATCTGGTAATAACAATTACAAAATTTGTTCCATTATCCTTTTTACTTCTCATCTAGGAAATTACGATATACATTTTATATTCAATTCTAATACAGATTCATGGCCTAAGTTTCTGTATCTTTTGTCTAAAGTGTATTCCTATATGATTTTAGCAACTTATTTACATGTGTATTTTTGTCACAAATTATCTCCACTTTTTTGAAGTAGAAAGGGTGTGAATAAAGAAACACTGAAAGTGCTTTTCTCGTCCCTTCAGTTAAACCCAGAGATAATCTACTCTTCATGATCTTACTGAAATAAAACCAATCTTATGAAGACATTTTTGACTCTTCAAGGACAGCCTGACTCCCTCTTCTACCTCCCAAGAAAATATTTGGATCATCTTATAAAATTTAATATTTTACTATATATTGCTCTCAAATTTAAGGTCATATTTAAAGATTTTTGTTTATTTTTCTGTTTTAGGATTTACAGCCAAACAAAAATAAAAACAGTGCCAAAAAAAAGACAAAACAAAAACCAAGCCTAATGACAAAATATTGTACTGCTTCATAAATTAATAAGCTTTTCTCTTTTTAATTTTTTTCTTTTAATGTTTATTTATTTTTGAGAGAGAAAGAGAGAGAGAGAGATAGAACATGAGCAGGGGAGGGGCAGAGACAGAGGGAGACACAGAATTCGAAGCAGGCTCCAGTCTCCGAGCTGTCAAAACAGGGCTCGACGTGGGTCTTCAACTCACAAACTGTGAGATCATGACCTGAGCAGAGGTCAGTGGTCCAACCGACTGAGCCACCCAGGCACCCCAATATGATTTTCTTTTTTAAATCATAAGCATAACCTAGACTTTACCAAGTCTCCTTGAAGCTAGACTGCTCAGATTCAAAATGAATCTCAATCACTGCATATATAGGGATCTATCTGATATTCTTTGCATTTTAAAATTATTATAAAAATATTATTATAAATATGAAACGGAATGTCAATTATTGTTTTCTAGTGAATGTTTACTTCTCTGCTCTATTAGATTGAAACTGCCTAAAAATAAGCACTATATTGTTCTTACTTTTTATAGAAGATGTATGTTATTGGAGCAAACATTGTATATTTGATAACTGGGCACCACCACCATTATATTTACTTCTGTCACTTGTCTAATAATACTTGAAGTATTATCATAAGGTCGATAATATAGTTATAAGAATCAACAAATCTCATTAGGCATTTCTAACAGAATAAAAATTAATTCAGGTGTTCATTAAAGTTGATATGCAGTAAAGTAAAAAAAACACACACAAAAATTTGTGTTTTAAATGACTTAGCCTTACAATTCTTCAAATATAAGTATATACTCTTCAAACTTTTTCCTCAGACATTAGATTCCTAAAACTCTCCAAATTTCAGATAGATATTAGTACTTCTAAAATTTTTAAAACAAATGTTTTCTAGTCTAAATCATGCAGGTTAGAATTATGAACACATAATTGCCTCCAAAATATTCATATAAAGATCAAAGTTATATTAAATTTCCACCAGATAAAAATCGTGTTTGCCTAAATTAGATCCTAATAGTGGTATTAAATTTTTTCATTTTCTCTAAAAATAACTCTTAAATTTATTCTAAATTTAAAGAGGCAGTTGAAACACATTTTTAACACTAAATTAGTTAATATATTTTTCAGTTTTGAGATGTGAAAATATATCATTTAGTTTCTATTTTCAAGTGTTAATTGCACAATACCCCATCCTAATAGTGTGTAATTTTTTTCATATTTCCTTCTGGTTCTTGCTCTTAAGTACATATGTTTATCTTATTTACAACCATAATACTTAATATTATTTCCCCCTTTTAGGCTTTTGAGAAATGTAATCAAAACACTTCTCCTTAAATTTCCATTACGGTAATTTTACCTTATGGTTTTAAAAAATTATATATAATGTTAAAAATAAGTCTGTTAACAGTGATTTTAAATGTATTTTAAAGAACTATGCAACAACGTACTAAATAACAGAAAATGAAGAGTTAAAGCTGGCTGAGGACAAAGAATGTATACAACTAGAAGTGAAAGAAAGTCTAACTGTTCAGTATACTGAATGAGATAAGGTTGCAAAGGGCTCAGAGAGGAAACAGGGAAGTGAGATTAACAGGCAGAGCCCTGCCCTCCCTTTTTTTTTTTCAACCTTTTTATCCCCTCTCCTTTTTTTCAATCTTATTAGCAATTTTTCTTACTATCAAAATAGTGATAGCCTATATTATCACTCCAAAGGAAACCACAAAAGGGTCTGG
Organism: Hyaena hyaena; assembly: GCF_003009895.1. Classification (NCBI taxonomy): domain Eukaryota; kingdom Metazoa; phylum Chordata; class Mammalia; order Carnivora; family Hyaenidae; genus Hyaena; species Hyaena hyaena. The sequence continues at coordinate 265,170 of NW_024081388.1, read as the reverse complement.
GTTGATAAACTAATTCCCATTTGTTCTTAACTTCATCAAAACGATATTGTAACAGGAGATCTTTTTTCTTCTATTCCAGTTTACTTTGCAGTGAACAAAATCTTATTTTCAACATGAAATGCTTTAAACTGAAACCTTGCCTCTAGATAGCTGTATAAATTTTATTACCAAAATACTGTCATATTTGTAGTTATTACTAAGACAAACAAACAAACAAATAAAGCCTGTAATATTTTTCCTCTGGGATAGTAAGATCAATCAACACTAATTACATTACCTGTTTCAGACATCTCAATTATTTCTGCCAATCCTCTGAGAGCAACAGTTTTGTAATTAGCCAAATTGTACATTGAACCCCCAAATTCATATCCTTCATACCAAAGCATCCAAACCGAAACACAGATCAGAATTTCCTCTGATGTGGGACCAAATCTTATCTTCTACTTAATTTCCAATACTCTCCCACATGCAAACTAAACAGCAATAATTTTGGATCCCATACCAAAGAAACATGGCTTACCTTGTTGTATACCACACATGCAAAGTGTACTGAAACAAATGTTTCAATAATTTAGTTTTCATGAATTAATTCACTTAAATCTATTTTCACAAAGCCCCGATACATACTCTAGGAACAAAGTGACCAGAATATACCTGCTCCAGAACTAGTGTTCCAAAATGCATCTAAAATTGTTCACCAACAGAGTTTTGTGCTTCATCATGTTGAGAGGTCTAGAAAGGACACCTGATTCTTAATGCTGATTATTAGTGAGCAACAAAGGAGCCACCTGAAAGTTAAATCCTAAACTGTAGTACAGCAGAATATGTAGCACTGAGAAAAATCATCCATCATCAACACCAACTCTGCTTGCCATTTTACAGACCAAGCAATTGACCAATTTCTTCATTTTTTAGCTGGTTAATCTACTGCCCTGCAATTCAGTCATTCAGAGCATGGTGTTTAGAGATAGGATATGAGCACAAATACAGGATTCAAATTGGACCAAAGTCAAGTCCTCATCAGTTCTGAATACATAAAAAAAAAAAAAAGGCAAAGATTTAGTAAATTAGCAGCTTGATTTATGGAATCTTACTTTATGTGAGTACAATTAAACAAAGTGAGGCAACATAAGGTGTGGCCAAAAGATTTTTTTAATTAAATAAATATATATGATTAAGTGGACGGCCAAGTCCTTGAAAACATTGCTGTAACAATTTGGCATTTAATTTTAATTTTCAACTGGCAAACTCGTGACTGCTTCAGAATTTTCAACTTGAGAAATTCATAAAAAACATAAATATAACAATATAAGCAACTAAGCTATAAATAATACTTAAAATTAAATGTATTAAAGTCAATTGAAATTAAATAATTAAATGTATTAAATAATTAAAATTAAATGTATTAAAATATTGAAAATTCTTACATTAAAGTTGCATAAAAACAAATGACAACACTAAGATATTTAAAATTAAGAAGATGATTATGAACATCTCTTTATATATCTTTCTAATATACAGTTTTCATTGGTGGGAAAATACACATTCCCACCAACTGAAATTTTAAGAACACTGGAAGCAATGCCTGATTAGACACTATGGGAAACTAAAGTGTACTTGAAAAATGTTACAGAAATATCTGACAACTAAATTTGCCATGTTACACCTATTTTCCAACATACTCCAAATTCAAAATAGAAAACTAGGAAAAGATCAAGATTTCACTTTGCAAGGCATTGTATCCCCTTCCCCAAAACATACAAACTCAATTGAAAAAAAATATTCTTTTTTTATATTTTGAGAGTGGCATGAACACACGCTTATGATTACATAGAAGTAACCAACAGTGAAGAGGAAAAACAACACTGATTTTCAATGGCCAAATATATGATATGAACGATTATTATAAAAGAAAATCTAACTTAATTTCCTTTTCTAAAATCTTCTAAAGAATGAGAGTGAGGTGCATCTTTCTGTGAAAGTAGCAGTATAAATTGTATACCTTTAAAAAGTGTATAGTATGTGATAAGACTTTAAGAACAATTAAGATTAAAAAGATAAAATCTTTTGTGATCAATTGTACTCTTTCAGGAAATACTCTTAACTAAAATACCACAATAAAAGTGTTTTATTAAATGATAAAGTAATTTCATTCCTAAAATTGTGGCAATAGCATGAACATAAACTTACACAAGTAGAATATCAAGTTTATCCTTTAATAATGGGTTAAGTTATTACATAAAACAATGTCTCAGAGTACTTGATAAGTTATTTTGAAAATAATATTTCCCTATAATTTTCTTCAAACCAATGATCTCCAATTTGGTTTTGTTTTACATATATATACAGTATTGCCTTGAACTCTTTATGACTCTCTGATAATGCATGTTTTCCAAATCAAATATTTCAATATAAATACATTTAGACAAATATTTTTAATTCTTATCTGACCAACTTTTTAAAAACCCAAACCTATACCACAAGGACAGACAATCATTCCCCAAAGCCAGTCCATCCACATAGTCTCAAAGAGACTATAAACTTGTTTCTAAGCTCATGTCAAATTTCAGGCAATTTCATGGCATTGTAAAAAAGAAAAGTAGAAGGAAAAATTTGTCCAGGGACTAATTTTCCTTTTGAAAGGCCCTGACTCTGTTGCCTTTCACAGTTCTATAAAGGGAAACCAGGAAAAACATGACTCAACAGTGTGAATAATTTCGCTACATTTTACCTTCAAATTTAAGAATTTACCCTGTTTTTCATCATGTATTTATGAATGGACTTACAGAATTTATTAAAAATATCAAAAACTTTGGTTCAAACAAAATCAACAAGCATAGAACAATGAGGGAAACAAAGCAAAGCGAAACAAAACAAGTCAAAAACAAAACTGTCACATACTTCATGGATTAATGGTGAAAAGAAAAGAAGAGACTTCTTACCAAGTACCCCAAGTCGATAGTTGACTGTGATGACGATCACATTGCCATAACTTGCCAAGACACTCCCATCATATAAATTTCCAGTACCTTCCATATATGAACCACCATGGATATACACCATCACTGGTTTGGGACCCCCACTGTCCCGAATATCTGAAAAACAAATGGTTGGCAATTGTTCTTATCCTCAAAAAAACACAAATCATGAGGTAGAGAATAAATTTTCCATTTTAGGGACAAAAGAGCATGATTTTAATATAGTTCTTTAAATTGCTGTTTTGTTAAAGTGTTTCTTCAGCAACTCATATAATGAGCTATTGTGAAAAAAAAGCAATAGATATCCACTGTGTTCTAGATGAAATTCTGTTTAAAATTATAATCTGAATTTCAAAATTTGGACAAATTGAAAATAGGTGTGAATGTTAGTGTTTTTTGATTGATTTCTAAAGTTACAGTAGAACAAAAAGAATGATAATCACTCTTAGAGCTGTTGCCTTTAAATGTCCTGGATCTCATATGCAATTTATGAATCATATATTAAGGACAATGCTATTGCTGCTATTTTGAATAAAACACTATGTTTTTCCATTTCTTATTTACTATAAAGATTTTATTAAATGCATCATAATTATATTAAATAATTTCTGCTCTAATTTGTGAACATAATTATAAAACTGTGTTATGGGTTGCAGGAAGTTCATTTCATGACTCTAGTATTAATTTTCAGATGAGTGTCTGGGTAGTAAAGTCTCCCATTTTAGTTTTTGCATGTAGAGGATGTCACTTAAATGATGTTTTTTAGTTAAGTCTGGGTTATTTGTCCAATCCACCTACCCTACCCTTTGGAAGAAGGAAATAGACTAAATTATATTTTTTCACCTCTTTGTGTAATATTATACTCTTGTTAGTCCTACTTTGGCTGTCTGATTTTGTCATGTACACATGAAACAGAATATAGCTAAGTCCAGGTGTGAAGTGCCAAAACTTAAGATGATGTTAAAGTGATTTCTACAGCTCTGAGTTTTAATCAACTGTGCTTGTTTTTGTAAGATACTATTCCCAAATTTTGTAGTTTTCAATAAGGATCTAGAAATAATATATAAGGGAACCATAAGATAATTTTAATAAGTATTAAGAATGCCCTAATTTCTTGAGAAATACATGCTTAATTTTATATTGGCAAACCTGGTTATAACTATTATATACTGAAATATTATATATGTATGTATATAATTATGAATTTATATATACATATATAAAACACTACTCTTCTATAATAGCTCATTATCTCTTCTACTTACAATTGAAACAGAATTAGATCAAGTGTATTATCTTCTTGTTAATGCCAATGTTAAAAGTGTCACTTAAAATTCTAGTTTTGTTCCTTAGCTTTTGATATTTTTTTGTCAAACTTATATTTCCTACATCTTTACAATTGAGGTTTCTGCTTTCAGAATGGACTAATAGAATACTAACTCATTGAAAAGTCTGGTGATTATTTAGGTGCTGGTTTACATTCCTGTGAAAAGGATGACTAATATCTCAATTTTTCTACTGTAATAACAAAGTGACTTTCTTAAATGAAAAATCCTTTAGGATCAGGAATTGCAGCTCAACACGTTTGTCCAGATTTTCAAATTGGACAAAGAAGCTCATTGCAGTATTTAGAGACTTTTTAAAAAGACTATTTTAAATTTGACTAATACCAGTATATAAATTTACCATAAGCCTGCCACTCCCAAGGGTGTACTTGAGAAGTATATCTTACTTTTAAGTGGTGAGAAGATACTTTGGCATAGAAGCTATCCATCAGACACAGCTACATTTAGAAGAAAAATCTATTATTATTAGAAGAAAAACATTTGTTTTCTCCTTAAATCCTTGTGAGGGAAAATGGTATTCACTCATTTGTAAAGATTTGAGGGCTTGTGGAGATGTTAGGCTTACACAGAGAAAACAATCCTTTGGAAATTTTTAAACTATCCTCCATTTTTAAATGCCTGTTTGCTGCATACAATTTTCACTTATTTTTCTAGTATGGTTGGCACTGAAGAAGCAATAATAAATTATTAAACTGAAATCATTAACTGACTGCTCACAGCAGACACTGTACTCTGCTAATTGTATGCTTGTAGGTAGCACAGAGGGAGACTGTTTCAGAATTCTTCTTTAATTAAAATTACATAGAATTACAAAGCACCAACTGTGAACAGTAATGAAATCTTGGTAGAACCATTCTGTTCACCTGGAAAACAATACAGGCACACATTGAGAAGACTTGCCACATTTTATACCTAATAACAGAATGAAGTGGACATTGTCAGGAAACACTGAAAATATGACAATACATCCTAGGAGCCTTTTGAGTGGTATCTCTTTATTTTTCTTTGAAAATTAGACTGGAAAAAATTACTGATAGTTTGGGCTGATTCTAATTTCCAATTTGTCTTTTCAAACTTCTGAAAGATTTCAGCCTTGTCTAAGAACTTAATATATCAAGCAGGCTTTTTTTCATAAAGTTATATGAAATTCTAATGCTATGTTCTGAAGAGTATTTCTTTTTGCTTGATATAATCCTGAAGCTAATTCTATATGCAGTATTAATCAATAAATAAGTAAAATTATTGTGCATAACAACTCATAAAATTGCTAATAAAGTTTGGAAAGATGCCATATTTTATTACAGAACAATTGATATTCTATGATATTGTTTTATCACTGTGGTCTATCCTAGACTTTACTTTCTTTATAGTATACAGTCTTTTCGATACAAATATAAATAGTAAATAGTTTAAATATAGTAATATCATAATATAATAATAAAGAGTTTAAATTGTATTTATATTTTCTTTGATATTTTTAAAAACAATCTTTGTAAGTGAAACAAATATATCAGCTCACTATTGAACGCTATTTACTAATGTCATTCTTTTAATTATAAAGTTTGGGGGAGCCATTATATTTTTAGTGCAAATGTATTAAATGTCTTTTAGTAATTTATAATGAATTTATTAGAGTTAAGTCATCCTTCTAAAGCTTGTCTAATATTTTTCTTTATAAATAAAGTGGATTTCACCTAAGATTTCTGACTTTGCCTAAACAGCTGCTACTGACTTTACTAAAATCAAAACCACTCTCAGAGATTTAAACGCTAGTTTGGGGCACCTGGGTGGCTCAGTCGGTTAAGTGACTGACTGGGGCTCAGGTCATGATCTCAAGGTTCATGAGTTCAAGCCCCACATCTTGCTCCGTGCTGACAGCTCAGAGCCTGGAGCGTGCTTCCGATTCTGTGTCTCCCTCTCTCTCTCTGCCCTCCCCTGCTTCTGCTCTGTCTCTCTCTCTCTCGAAGATAAATAAACATTAAAAAAGAAACAACTAGCTCAGGACCAGTGAAAATATGAAAGTTCATAACACATATTTATATTTTCCATTATGTGCATTTTTTAAGGCTTTACCAAACATCTAAATCTCTGCAAAGAGTAGAATAGTAAAGAGGAAATACTACATGGAAGGTTATTTTTATGGTAAGAAAGTATTTAAGTGTTTCAAGTTAAAAAAAAAAAGTAATAAACTTGGAATCTGAATAAATGTCTGTATTTTACGTTTTAGTAACTATTTTATCTTTCTGATAAACCAAAATTTTAAGGCCAATGTGGCAAGTGTCAATAGTTCTAGGGCAATTAATGGGGATTTATTTGTGCCTGACAACCAGGGTTTGGAAATCACATTTCTCCTTAATGGTCTTAATGAATAATTATTAGTCACATAACTCCTTAAACAAGTTTAGTGGTTTCCTTTAAAAAACAAAACAAAACAAAACAAAACTCATGAAGTTTTTAATTGCCCATAATTTAGAGGTTTTGGCATTTAAAAGTTTTTAAAATGTGGGTCAGTTTAAGTGAATGAGAGGCACATGCCAGTCAATGCCTCTGGTAGCCTCTGAATGCAGAGGCTGACATAGGGACCTTGAAATCTAGTAAAAGATTTCGGTTATCAGGGAGTAATGGAGAATAGGTAACTAGACTTTTGACTAAATTAAATGGAAATAATTTATCAAGTAGTTGATATTTATTTGCTTTATGTCTAGTGATATTGATTTAAACTTTGGAACAAATTGGGGCTCCTGGGTGGCTCGGTTGGGTGTCCAACTTCAGTTCAGGTCGTGATCTCACGGTTCATGGGTTCAAGCCCTTCATGGGGCTCTGTGTTGACAGCTAGCTCAGAGCCTAAAGTCTGCTCCTGATTCTTTGTCTCCCTCTCTCTCTGACCCTCCCCTGTTCACACTGCCTCTCTCTCTCTCCCTTTCTCAGAAATAAATAAAAACATCTTAAAAAAAATTAATTTGGAACAAATTAAATGTGAAAGTTGGCCTTGGTTTTTATTCACACTCACATCTATAAAACTATTGTAAAAGAAATTCAATAGTAGATGCTCAGACTTTTCTACAAAGGGATTTTTTTTAAATCATAAAATAATTGATTTATCTTTCTTGTCTTCTAAACAATTATCCAAAATGACAGCACAATGGAATAGACTCAACTTGAATTGACTGCTCTTATATTCTACACTTTTGAGCATTTAAAATATTTATTGATTTGATAACTCTTATGACTGACTGGCTCAGTACTTATCCTGAATATTACCTGCCAATTTAAACAGGGGTTTATTACATTTTTAATGGCTATTTAAAAAATGTTAAATGTGCTTCAAAATAAATCTATAAAATAGATTCACATTTACAGTGCTTAGCTCACTCTAGTGCCTCAGAAGTATCTTTTGTAAACATGTAAATATCTTACTTGATGCTACTTTACCAAAAGAAAAGAAGTACATTAAGTCAGTAATCAAAATATTTTTAAATAGGAAAATTATGTGTACCAACATTGTGAGTACTTTCTTGGAGTTTACAAGGCTACACACTAAGTAGTCCTTTATATTTAAGTATTATTTAGATAACAAATGTCTTGGAGTTAAGAATTTTCAGAGGTAAGGATTTTTTCAACAAATCTCAAAGCCCCTAAGTGGAAGCAGTCTTCTTAGCTGTGAGAACAAAGTCAATAAATGTCTTGAATGTTTGAAAACTTCAGATTTCCAACAGTGCTTTTAAAAAGTACAATTTGTATTTTAACATTATTAGCTTATTTTTGGCTATTTAGCATTCAAAATGATAACTCTTGGACAGTTATGATTTATTTCAAATATTAATAACTGTTTTGTGTTTTATCTTTAATCCACTTTTGGGGTTCATAGTAAACACATTTTTAATCAAAGTTCATCAAATTCATTTAATCAAAATATTTCTTAAATGTTATAAAATATTAAAACACAGTATTATTTTTAAACATTTAATACTTCACCTATACTTTTCTACTGTGAAGTTGTTTAGTAAATATATATGTCAATGAAAATAATTCAAATTGTTTAGTAAGGATGCATTCATTCATGGTTGTAACTCATGGACCTAGTATTTCTGCTGGCCTGATTGTGGCTTATTTTATTGTATAAAACCATTCTCCTATATTATTAATATTTTTATAAAATTTAATTTCTAGGGCTGGGAGTTAATTTTAAGCATGAGATTACATTAGTCACTTCTCTAAGAATCATAATTAGGGTAGCATTTAAAAAAATAATCCTAATTAGAATGAAAGTGAACTGAAAATATCATTGGGCCTCTCTGAACACTCCACCTAACACTACATAAAGGTACACAATAGAATAAGAAATGTCCAATCAATCTAGCAAGTATTTACATTTATAAAATATATCAGAACTGTACATCATAAGAAAGTTAGAAAGAGAAAACAATTTTGATATTAGCAAAGTAGGAAATATTTTACTGCTTACAGTGGCAATACTTTGAAAATCAGATTTCTATTTGACTGTCTAGAAAATATCTAAATAGGTGGAATGCCTTTATACAATTTAATTTATTTACATAATTTTTAAAGCTAATTAATAGAAAGCAGTACTGTGGTCATCTAAATTATTTTGCTCAAGAAACACTTTATATCAGTTTTTAGTTTTCCTTCATTTTATTGGGTATGGGTTTTGTTTTAAACAAATATCAGATGTAAAAATGAAACACATTTTGATATTGGGTAAAATATTTACATAGATTAGAAAACATGCAAAATGGGTACAAAGAGACTACAGCGGAGAGATTGTTAGTTCAAAGAATATGGACAGATTTCAGTCAAAACATGGGATGAAACATATCAAAAGTCAGTTCAAGAAAACAAAAAAAAAATGCCTCTCTTTCTAAAACATTTCAATGGTTGGCATCAAAATGTAAAACTTAACATTCATTTTGAAAAAAAAAATTAAAAATGTATATTTATATGTAACAACAAGCAAGAAGACAAAACACATCAAAAACGGGAATTAAAAACAACTCTTCAAAAAAAGACAAGAAGTAAAAAAATAGAAAGGGGTGGAAAAAGTGATTGAGGCCCTTGTCATGCAAATAGATTTGGTGGAAAAAAATACCTTCATCTTCAGCACCGTCATTATCACCTAAATCATCTGTCTGTTTCTTTGTAAGGGGACCTAGGATTGAGAACGGAGAAATGGAGGGGAAAAAAAAGACAATTCAAGAATAAACAAGACTGAGGGAAAAAAATAAATGTAAATACTAAAATTCTCAAGGGTATTTCCAAAAAGAGCGGGGAAGTGGTTAAGTCAAAGTTGATTATTTTGTTTAAGAAAAAAAAAAAAAAGAATCCCTTTCCCCAAAATATCTTATAGAAGATTTGGTTTGTGAATATATCCAGCATAAAAAATACATTATGGTTTGAAACTCAAGTCATAAGCAAAGGAAATGATTTTTTTTAATATCCGCTGCATATAAAAAAGTAAACAGTTTTAGCTGAAAGAACGTAATTTATTCAGTGTCTTTTCTAATTTGAATTGGTGACAACAATAAAGAAAGTAGGCCAAACATCTTTAATTTGGGACAATATAATAACATTAGGGAAAACAGAGATATGAACATTTTTACGGTGTTTTTTTTTTCTTTTTTCTCCTTTTTTTTGGTAAAAGCATTAACACTTGGATTTTACATATTTCTATATCATACATTTTTCAAAACTGTGACTTTTTAAAATTACTTGTCATTAAACAAATATTTCCCCATTTGTTTTAATTAAATATTAGCTGTGGATTTAAGACATTTGCAACCTGCACAAAAATATGAACAGATAATCACATCAGTCTGTATAGCAAAACTACCATCATTAGAAGTCAGTGTTTAGTTATTAAGAAAGTTACAGAGTCAGGGCTTGTATTTCATAAGCAATTTAGTAATATAATGGAATTATGCCCTTGTACAATTTTATGTCCAGTATAGTTATTTATAATGGAATCATGTTTTAGGATAGTAATTGCATTAAAACACTGTAAATGTTTAATAAATGTTTTACTATACTTAACAATACTAATTTGCTAAAATAAAAGAGCACACCAAAGGGGAAGTGAAAGGCCATTTGAAAGTAATTTTAAGTGTCACATTATTGACATATTCAGCACAACAAAAAAGCAAGTGAAGCCCCACGTTTCTTTTTGTTTCCACAACCATTTAATTTGTATGACATTTCATAATCCTCATGCAAAAAGCAATCATTACAAACACAGGACACTCAAGTTAAGACAGCCAAACACAGCAGTAAGCAAGAGAGAATTTTGTCATGCATAAAATAAGAGTCACAGAAAAAGGAAGGGGGAGAAAAGACTGAAAGTCATGTATTGATTTCAATAATATAAATAGAAAAGAAGCAGGCATTAACTGTTAGCACATTTCATAGGGAAGGATTGTTAAACATTTGGAGAAAGATTTCTGAGTCTTTTCAGTGATTGTTGTGCATTATGTTTATAATTCAAACTATACCTATTATCACAACCCTCAAAGAATGAAAAACACCATCCCAGAAAATGGAAGGAAAAAAATACAGAGAAATAATCCAGTTATGTTTCATCAGCTCAAAGAAACATCCTTGAAAAATAGTACTAACTGGCAAAGATCCAAAACTGGAAATGAAGAAATTGATGATGTAACTGAAGGGGCCCATTGACTACTCAATTGTAAGGTCATGATTTCAAGGTCATTCCAAAACAGCCAGAGGAGCTGTACACAATACATTAAGTGATTTACTTTTATATCACTCTTGCAAGCAATCATTCCATTAAGGGAAAACCTACATGAAAATAAATCTATGTTAATTGATACTCAGCTGTAAGTTCACAGAAATCTACATTTCTTTAATATGACCCTGTTTAGTGGAAAAAATACCCTCAATGTTATTGGAAGTCTATGCAACAATGTTGCTATATCTGAAAAATAGAGATTTTTTTCAATTTAAATTTGAAAACTGATATATCAAAAACTCTATTTGAAATATTCCCAATTTTAAAACATGACACAAAATATTAGGCTTATAAAATTATGTTTTCAAACTTTTTATTTTTCTTTAACTACCTTAGGCAGTACATGAACAGACTTCAACAATTATGATTTGTTGCATTTCTATTTTCAAAGATGCTATAAAGAAGTTATAGTTTTATTTACTGGTTAACAACACCGTTTAAGTGCAGTGGTCATTATTTATTGCTGCCAAAACCACTATCTACTTTCCATTTTTTTGCCAAATCACTAATTTGCTTAATTCTTGGCTCTATTAAGAAACCACTAATATGAGCTCATTTTTTTTTTCTGAATCAATTTACTAAAATTTGGATACACATGTAAAACCCATCACAATTAAATTAAGTCACTGTCTTCATTTTGTGCAGGATTCTTTTTGGACAATTCAAGCCAAGTGTCTTTCTTTTCTGTCCTAAGGTACCCCAGACAATTTACATGACTTCTTCAGGAAATCATTCAGCTTCTATAGCCAGTAGTTTTACATACTTGGCACACACACAAAATTGCTGGTTCTTAGGTCTGTATAAGATGCAATAATAAGAGAATTTTCATTAAAACTTGGTCTCCCACTTGTTTGCATGTGGCACATAGTTCTCAGATGCTAACTGACTTTGGGTATGCATAAGTAGTGAATCAATGGAAATAATACTGCATATACAATGAGATGACTTTTTCATGGGTGAAATGGTTGAACCATCTTTTTTTTTCATTATTTGTTATCACCTTCCTTACTCAGGAAGCTGCATGCCTCTTAACTAATGTGGGATAATGATATGGAACACCGTTTACTGTAGTAAATCTGAAGAACAAAAAACAGATATAAATATTGCTTCAACATCAAAAATAGATGGCGACATCATTCTTTTAGAGAAAGATTAAGTCAAGTTCTCTCAACTAAAGAATTTCATTTACTGAATACTAAATAAAATCTTACTATCACAGGATATTAAATTGTTACCACACTGTGGGTTCCAGCAGTAATTTTGTAATTCCACCATAACTGGGTTTTCTTCCTATCAAGAATTGTTTATACATCTGATTTTTTAAAGATTCCCTGGGAAGAAGAGGGCTGATAATAGTTTTTGGCAAAAATAATATAAAAAGAAAAACAAAAAAAAATAGATTTCCTTTATCTCATATGCCTACAGCCATGGAGAACAAATATCTGAGAGGGTCCAGGAATGCAAATTAAAAAAACTCAACCTTGGTTTCTTTGAGGAAGCCTCAAGTAAACATGTGCTTGTGGATTACAGAAACAGATTCCTACAGAATCTCAAGATTCCTTATTCTCAGGTTAGAAGGAAAACAGTCTGTTACCTTGAGCTCCCTTCTTTTTAGATATCGGCAACACGGGCTCATTTTTTCTTTACTCTAAACTTACATAATTTGGTATAAATACTGATGTTAAATTTTTCTTAATTGAAAGAAAATATAGTAAGAGGTAATTGTCATTAATAATCCTAGGAGAATTAGGAAACCATATTTTAGAGACCACATAAATTGATCAACATGATTTCCACAAAGGTTAAAACATTTATCCTTCAACAAAAATACATAGCAATCATTAACCACATTCCAACCACAGTGTATGCTTCTTTTAAACTACAAACTGCATTTTCGATATCAGCAGGTTAAATGGGTATCTTAAAGCACCAAAATATAAAGCGAATGAGTCCTTTAAAACCTGAAGAAGTGATTTATTTTACCTTGAAACTCTATAGGATCTGTCCTCCTTGAGGAATGCACACATAACTCTCATTAGAGTTAATAGGAAAGTGGACCTCATGTCATTTTGAAAGGGTGTGAGAGTAATTACTATATTTTATATCTCTTATAGGCAGTAAATAGATTCAGTGGTAAAACAACAAGACTAGGAAGGTAAAGGGAACTCCTAACCATGAACTTTCAACTCATTTAAATCCAAAATAATTCCTTTGCCATTATTATGAGCATAATTCAAAGTACTGAACTTTACAAAGGACTTATGATACAGGCATACGTTTTAGGATCCGACCATAGTGCCTTTTATTTTTTTTAAAAAAGGTATAAAAATATCAGCATTTCTCTGTGGTTAACTGAAGAATAATCATGAGGCTCTGAAATAATTACTATCCACCCATATTAATGCTGCTTTTTATCATTCTCTTTGATGAAGGGCTAATATACTTTAGGTCTCAAATACATTAGAACTGATTATAAATTCCTTCATTACAAGTTCAATTCAGCAGAAATTATCTGTACTTTGTGTCACACATATCTGCAAAAGGCAAGCAGGTTGAGGGTATTATTAGCTCCTGACTTAGAAAGCTGGCTATGAGAAATGTGTCCTTCTTAAGAGAAGGAGTCTTTGAAATTTTTAGGATTATTTAGAGCTCCAGGCTCCTGTGAATACAATTGTGATAGAGAGCCCTGACTAAGGACCTTGGTCTATTCTTTCCCCACCAGACTTTGAGGTAAACTGACTCCATGGAATTCCTAAGACTATTTCCACAGAATGAGAAATTTAAGAATGTTGCAATTTATTTGGAAATTATATATCCGACAAGAAGTTAATATCAAAACTATATAAGGAACTCCTATAACTCAAGGCTGCCAAAAAAAGAAAAAAAAAAACCAACAACCCAAAACCAATAATCTGATTGAAAATAGGCAGAGGGCTTGAAAAGATATTTTTCTAAATAAGACATTCAAATAGCCAATCTATACATAAAAATATCACTAGTCATCAAGGAAATGTAAATCAAAATCACACTGAGATATCACCTCACATCTGTTAGAATGGCCATCATTAAAAAGACAAGATGTTAGGTAGCAACTAGATAAAAGCAGTAGAAGGAAGAATAATAGAGACAGGAGCTGGAGGCCGGGATGGTGATAAAAAAGCTACACATTAAAAGCCCAGGGACACAACATTCCAACCTTGTGACTTCCAAGTTCTTGGGCCTGATAGACCCACAGCCTAACACAGGCTATCCTCTTCCCTCACTGCCCCTGGCTAACTCCTAGACTCATTAGAATATATTTGCATTGCAGGGGCACCTGGGGGGCTCAGTCTGTTGAGCAATTGAGCTTGGACTTCTGCCCAGATCACGATCTTATGGTTCCTGGGTTCAAGCTCATGTCGGACTCTGTGCTGACAGCCTTTGGATTCTCTGTCTCCCTCTCTCTCTGCCCTTCCCCTGCTCACATTGCTTCTCTCTCTCTCAATGATAAATAAATATTTTTTTAAAAAAAGAATATATTTGCATTGCAGACACAGCTATCCCTTTGGAGAAAGGCTCCTTTACTGTGACTGCAAACCTTGTAGGGTTCAAATTTGCCCCCTCCCAACCTGTGGGAGGGACTCCGCAAATGATTGGAAGCAGCCCCCATTAGAGACCACCCCCACTCGGGAAGGGAAGGGAAGGGAAGGGAAGGGAAGGGAAGGGAAGGGAAGGGAAGGGAAGGGAAGGGAAGGGAAGGGAAGGGAAGGGAAGGGGAGGGAAGGGAAGGGAAGGGAAGGGGAGGGAAGGGAAGGGAAGGGAAGGGAAGGGTTAGGCAGTTTAAATCTTTTCAGGAATGTTCTTAGACTTTATAAAACTAGAATCAAAGATGTAAAAATCTAATTATATCTGCTCTGTATGGAAGACAATGCCAGCATTCAGTACATTAGAAATAAAAAGAGCAGTATGTTATTGTATTTGATTTTTTTCTAAATTGATAAATATTAAAATATAATGACTTAAAGAAATCGGAGATCACAACAGTTGGTGTCATTGCAAAAGTAGTACATTTTACCTATTGAAATTTAGTGGATTTTATGTAACTATGATATATAACTATTGAGAATATAGAAATGAATGAAATCAACTGATTTGGAATAATACTCACTAATTTTATATTACTGTACTTATTAACTAAAGGTTATTACACTTTACTTAAACTATTGATTAAATGATTAAATGAAGAAATCATAACTAAAAATATTTTTTCTTAATTTTTCAATTAAAATACCCCATTCTTGTGCAATGTCATGAATATACATTATGATAAAATAAAACTATAATGCAAAGTACTGTGATAAGATATTAGAAGCAAACTTTGGGAGAATTCATAGTTTCTAAAGAATCCATACCTGTGCAAATTTTGGTGGTGCTACTGTGCCATGTATGATGCTTGAGTAACTTTTAGGAAAGCTGCTCGTTTTGACTGGTGGTTCAAGTACGCTATGGAAAGGACCAGGTTACAAGGTTATAAAAGTAGCAGATGTGCTCTGTGTTTTATTTTTGTATTAGGAAAAACACCTACATGAACAAAAACCACATTCCCTTACACAGTTCTTCATAGGCAGAGCACAGCTTAAAACATGACTTTTAGGGGAAAGAAAATTTGATGTTAAGGCCAGGATAAAGGGAAAGGGAAATCTTGTATCTAGTACACTGAGAAGAAAAACAAGTTGCTTTTTCATAAAACTACCTTTATTACAATACTTTGAAATCAGAAGAAATTTTGTCTAGAATAAAAGTGATCGGATCTGGGGAAATTTTTTTAAGGTAGATAAAAAGTAATTTAACTAGGCTAACTCTTAATATGAGCATCACCAAATTTGCACAAGCTTATTATTTTTCTCACTTTATGTTTGTTTGATTTTTAAAAAGTGCACATGCAGTATTTTATAGCATGAAGAATATCAGAATAATGCCCCTTCTCCTCTGGAGCAATGTGTCTGTATGTTGTATAAATCCAGTAGTATTTTCTGAAGACATACTCTCTGCTGACCTAGTTTTCCACACATTACTCAGAGATATACCTAACTATGGTGAGGACACAAGTACCAGATGCCCAGAGCTCTCTGAGCAATGCTTGAGGATTGGGATGGCATCAATAGCCCAAACTCCTTGACATGGCTGCCAGTATTTAGTCATCCAGGCTTTCCAAATATATACTACACTAGGCCATCAGGATACATGGTGAGCAAAACAGGCAAGACCTTGGCCCTCATGAAAATCAATTTTGTCAAAGAAACAGACATTAATCAAATAATCACACACATAAATGTATACTCACACATTGTGTTAAGGAAAAGAATGCCTTAGAATGAGAGGTTATATAAGGCAACCTACTGAGCCTAGGATGTCTTCACCGAATAAGTACAATGTGGCCTGAGGACGAAAGGATAGCTCAGTACCAAGGAAGCAAAGAGGCTGGGGATGGGTATGTAGGCTGGAAAGAAGATTCTAGCTGAAAAGGCCCTAAAATGAGAGGAAGCCTGGGGGTCAGTGTGGCTGGCAAAGGTGAGCAGAGACTAGTGGGAGATGAGGATGAGCACATAGCTCCGCTAGCCTGAGGAATTTTTTTCTTAATCCTGAAAGCAACAGGAAGTCATTTAAAAGATTTAAGCACACACTGATAATTTCTGCCCTATCTGAATCTTAAACAGAAAATCAGAAAGAGGCAAAGTCACTCCAAATAATATGGCAGAGAATATCTTACATAGAAGTCTACATTATGTTCTTATCAGATGAAAATAGTTTCATTAGAAGAAATCGGATGAGGGAAAAGGAATCTTTAATTCTCTATTTTCTGTTTGCAGATAAAATGACTATCACCAAAAAGGAAAATCTAAGACTCCAGCACATCTAAAATTTTATGAATGAATATATATATATAGTGTGTATATGTGTATATATATATATATGGACATATATATATATATAGTTTATTTATTTTGAGAGAGAAAGGGGGTAGCAAGGATCCCAACCAGGGTCTGCACTGAGAGATGGACCTGAACTCAAATGATGAGATCATGACCTGGTCTGAAGTTGGACCTTGATCCAAAGTTGGACTGAGCCACCAGGCACCTCTATGAATATTTTTAAAGTTTTCTATTAAATATGTATTTAAAGTTAAATTTATGTTCTCAGAATTAACATAATGAAAATTAACATATCCTAACTATTCTAATATTTGTACAAAGACAGATATTCTGTAAGTGATTTCTACTTGGATATCTCACCACCTTCTCACTACAATAGCAATACCTACCAGGTCCACCTCAAGGCCAGTTTTATCTCCCATACAGGTTTTGCTTTCTGACTTATAATTTCCCTCTGCTTCCAAACTTTAAGTTTGGAGTTAGTCATTAGCTATTTCCTCTTTCTCCCTCTAGTCTTAACCAGATTTCACCAATTTTCCAATTGAAACTTAACTCTGTCCCACTCTCCCAAAGTTTTCTGTTATTGGCTTTGTTTGTAGCCATCATTATCACGTGCCTGAATTCTTGTAGTAGTCTCATAATTGTTACCATAGTCATCTAGACTCTAGACTGTCTCCCAAGCCATTTTGTATATCATAGGTTTTTGAAGTTGTAGATAATAATAGTGGCAAACCCAAAGAGAAAAAGATTTAATCACTATCAGCTAAAATGTATACACATTCAACTCCTTCTAAGACTAAAATTGCAAGCATTCCAAGGGAACAGGAACTCAAAAGCGTATACAAAAAACTTGTACTGTGAATTTTAAAATAGCTATAACCAGACAGATGAAAACTAAATATAGTTTAACACTCATTTGGATGTTTTAGAAATTCATGAGCAAAAAGATTTTTTTATTCAAAATGGAAACAAGTCATTTCAAATATTTTTTATAATGCAGTTCAGATTACTGTTCATTAAACACCACGTTCATTGTTTCACTAGTTTTTAATATCTCCCTCTTTCTTATTATTTTAGATTATATGCCCCAGACTAAACCTTAGACTCTCCTTACTCTTTCCAGATTTTATCTCTTCATTCCACTGCTTTCCAAAATACATCTTTTCTGAATTCTGCCAAACATTTAAAAAAGAACTAATACCAATCTTTCTCAAACTCCTTCTCCAAACTGAAGAGGATGGAATGCTTCCAAACTCATTTTATGTGGCCAGCATTACCTTGATAGCAAAGCCAGATGAGCACACCACAAGAAAAGAAAATTACAGGCCAATATCCCTGCTGAATATAGATGCAAAAATACTCAACAACATATTAGTAATCCAGATTCAACAATACATTAAAAGGCTCATATATCATGATGGAGTGGGATGCAAGGATGGTTCAACATTAGCAAACCAATAAACGTGGTATTTCATGTTAACAAAATGAAAGCTAAAAAATCATATGATCATCTCAATAGATGCAGAAACAGCATGTGACAAAATACATCTTTTCATGATAAAAACGGAACAAATTGTGTATAGAAGAAATGTATCTCTACATATAAAAAAGTCCATGTATAATAAGAGCACAGTTAACATCATATCAAATAGTAAAATGCTGAAAGCTTTTCCTCCAAGATCAGGAACAAGACAATGATGCCCATTTTCATCACTTTTATTCAACATAGTACTAGAAGTCTTATTCAAAGCAATTAGGCAAGAAAAAAGAAATAAGATATATCCAAATTGATAAGGAAGAAGTAACATCACCTCTATTTGGAGTTGGTACGAAATATCTAGAAAGTCCTAAAGACTCCACCTAAGTACTATTAGAACTAATAAACAATTTCAGTAAAGTTGCAGGGGAAAAAAAATCAATATACAAAAATCAGTTGTGTTTTTATAGCAATTAAATATCAGAAAGAAAAATTAAGAAAAAAACCTCATTTACAATAACATCAAAAAAGAATATTTAGTAATAAATTTAAGTAAGAAGGTGAAAGATCTAAACACTGAAAACTATAAGACTCTGATGAAAGAAACTGAAGAGTACATAAATAGGTGGAAAGATATTCCATGTTCATAAATTGAAAGAATAATATGTTAAAGTGTCTATATTATTCGAAGTGATCTACAGATAAAATGCAATCTCCCTCAAAATTCCAATGATGTGTTTCACAGAAATAGAGTCAACAATCCTAAAGTTTGTATGAAGCCACAGAACACCCCAAACACCTCAAGCAATGCTGAGAGAAAACAATAAAGCTGGAGGCACTTCACTTCCTGATTTTAACTGTATTACAAAGCTATAGGAATCAAATCAGTAAGGTATTGGTAGCAAAAGCAGACACATAGATCAACAGAACATAATAGAGACCCCAGAAATATACCTAAGCATATGGTCAATTAATTTTCAACAAAAAAGCCAAGAATATAAAAATGGGAAAGGATAGTCTCTTCAAAAAATGGTGCTGACAAAACTGAATAGCCACATATAGAAGAATGAAACTAGACCCCTATTATACCATACAAAAAAATAATCTCAAAATGTATTAAAGATTGGTATAAGACATGCAATCATAAAACTCCTAGGAAAAAACCTAGTAACAAGTGAGCTCCTTGACATTGGCCCTGGCAATAATTTTTTTGGCTTTGATACCAAAAGCAGAGTCAACAAAAACAAAAATAAATAAGGGGATGACATTAAACTGAAAAACTTCTACATACCACAGAAACCATTAACAAAATGAAAAGGCAATCTATGGAACAGGAGGAAACATTTTCAAACCACATATCCAATAAGGAGTTAATACCTAAAATATGCACTAAATTCATACAACTCCATAGCAAAAATAAAAACAACACAAATACACAAACACCAAACAAATAATCAAGCAAACAAAACACAAAAAACCTCAAACAACCCAATCAAAAATTTCAGAACCTGAATGGACATTTTTTTTTTCCAAAGAAGATCTCCATATGACCAACAGGTACATCAAAAAGTGCTCCACATCAATAATCATTAGGGAAGTGCAAATCAAAACGATAATGAGATTATCATCTCACCTCGGTTAGAATGTCCTTTATCAAAAGATAAGAAATAACAAATGCTGGCAATAACATGGAGTAAAAGAAACCCTGTACACTGTTCACAGGGATGTAAACTAGTGTGGACAACAGTATGGACATTCCTCCATACTAAAAGGAATGCTAAAAATTGAACTACCATAGATTCAGCAATCCCAATTCTGGCTATTTCACCAAAGGTAATGAAATCATTATCTCTAAGAGATAATTGCACCACTCCCCTCCCTATGTTCACAGCAGCATTGTTCACAAGAGCCAAGGTCTGGAAACAACCTAAGTGTCCATCGGCAGATGAATGGATAAAGAAAATGTGGAGTATATATATACACAAAGGAATATTATTCAGACTTAAAGTTCTTTAATTTTTAGTAACAGTGATATACCTGGAGGGCATTATGCTAACTGAAACAAGCTAGAAAGAAAAAGTGCAAATACTGCATGGTATTACTTAAACGTGGACTCTAAAAAGAGTTAAAAATAAGAAAATAAAAGTAAATTCATGGAAAAAGTAGAAAAATGGTTGTCAGGAGCTGGGGAGTAGGTGAAACAGGAAGAGGTTTAGAGTAAAAGGGTAAAAACATCCAGTTAATAAAATAAATAAGGTCTGAAATGCATAACATGGTTACCATAGTTGATAACACTGTATTGTATAATTGAAATGTGCTAAGGGAATACAGCTTAAATGCTCTCTCATACACACACACAAGTAAAAATGTGAGAAAAAAACAGAATACATCTTATTTTTCTGTTGTGAGTCTTGTCATTCCTGCACAAAAATGACCTCACATTCACATATTTTTTTTTTGTCCTATAGAGTTGATTCCTTAAAGTTCTAATTAATTCACCACAGAGGAGGAAAGGAAGATGAGTACAGGGAATCTCCTCTAATATACCATGTAAAATTTGTTTTCACATTGAAAAACAGGAGTACTATTGTACAGTTTGGCCTGAATGGTTGTCTCCAGGATAAGAACTAAGGATAGTTCTATACTGCTCAGCAAGCCCTGACTGTGAAAATATCTTACCTCCTGGACATTACTACATTTTATCTCTATATGTGAAATAAATAAATTGAGGCAGTAATTTTTATTGAGTTTTCACATATTTACTAGTATTTTTGCTCATCCTTCCTTCCCTCCTTTTCTTCTTCCTTCTCTTCTCTTCTCTCCTCTTCTCTTCTCTCTCCTCTCCTCCCCTCTCCTCCCCTCCCCTCCCTTTCCCCTCCCCTCCTGTCTTCCTCTCTCTCTTTTTTAAAATATAATTTATTGCCAGGTTACCTAACATACAGTGTATACAGTGTGCTCTTGACTCCGGGAGTAGATTCGCAGGATTTATCACTTATATCCAACACCCAGTTCAGCCAGTAATTTTTAAGATCCTATTTTCTGATGGTCCTCACCGGTAACTAAGTCAATAAAGACAAGACCTCTACTGTTAAAGTCTCAAAAGAGCTAGACTAACAGTGAGTGTGTGTTCCCTTGAAGTAACTTCTTGACAGTTCCTAGTCTCACACATGTCCCTCCTGGCTAAGTATCTCTTGTTCTCAGTGAAGCTGTTTCATTCCTTCTGCCTCATGCAATCCATTTACACATGTATTGATTCTCTCTTACCATGCAATCAGGAGTCTTTTGGGGACACAATTCTGTGTTCTTTCCTGCCTGATACAACAAAGATAAGCTTACATTTGATATAACAAAGAAAAACACTTGTGAATCCAGTAATTATATGCCCAGACTCATAGGATGCTAAAGCTGGAAAGGACCCTACTGAGTATCAAACAAAGTATCACTTAACAAGTCCTAAAAAAAAAAAAAAAAAAAAACCAAAACACACACACACACACACACACACACCAAAAAAACAAAAAACATTAACTGATTATGCACAAGCCTCAAAACTAGTTAAATGCAGAGCTCAGTCTAGATCTCAGATTTCCTATCACTTCTTTATAGTAAGTCACATGGCAATAAAAGATAAGCAGGGAAAAGGAAATAAATTGTGTGTTATCTGATGTAGCATAGATACCTTTTAAATAAACCACAAACAAATTAACAGGTTGGCCCTTATTATTACTATAAAGCCATTAGTATTTCTCTAACCAACATTTTATTTTTATTTTTTAAGTAGTTTATTGTCAAGATGGTTTCCATATAACACCCATTGCTCATCCCCACAATTGCCCTCCTCCATGCCCATCACCTCCCTTCCCCTCCCCCCCACCCCATCTACCCTGTTTGTTCTTGGCATTCAAGAGTCTCTCATGTCTAACCAACATTTTATTTAGATGTCATTGAAGTTAAACTTTAAATAAAAATAAATATGTATAGAAATATCTTTATAAAACAAAAAAAAATTTAAAACAAACCAACAGATTTGGAAGGACAAAGATCCTAGGGCTTAACCAAATAAGTAAGATCAGTTAAGAGGAACAATTTCCCAGTATTATTAAACTGAGTAGAATGATTAAAGTGTGAAAAAAAAATAATCAACTTGACTTAGAAGAAAAACAATAGCTGAGGAGAATGTAAGGCCCTACAGGCTAATGAAACAGTGAAATGTTCTGAACAAGCTAAATGACTACTGTTCAGAACTCTTTTTTTTTTTTCCCCAAAAAAAAAAAAATCTTTTTACAGTTGTTTATTTTTGAGAGACAGGGGAGAAACAGAACACAAGCGGGGACTGGCAGAGATAGAGGGAGATACAGAATCTGAAGCAGGCCCCAGGCTCTGAGCTGTCAGCACAGAGCCTGATGTGGGGCTCAAACCCACTAACCGTGAGATCATGACCTGAGCCAAAGTTGGCGCCTAACCAACTGAGCCACCTAGGTGCCCCCAGGACTCTTGAAGTCTTTCTACTCTAGCAGCTAAGGTACTTTAGCTCTAACCTTCCTCAGATCCCCTTATTATAGCATAATTAAGAAACGAAAGGGTTAATGTTTGTATCGCAGGGGCTCCCAGCACCCACCTAGAGTGCTATAGGTGGATATCCCTTCTAACTAGGCAATTTTAGCATTTTCATCTTCCCTCTGGATTAATTGCAAAGACATTTTCAAACCTAGTAGTCTGTGATTCTAATTTTTTCCTAAAATATATATTAATACTACTTGAGGGGCGCCCGAGGGTCTCAGTTGGTCAAGTGTCCAGCTTCAGCTAAAGTTATGATCTCATGGTTTGTGATTTTGAGCCCCACACAAGGCTTTCTGCTGTCAGCACAGAGCCTGCTTCAGATCCTCTGTTCCCACCCCTCCCTTGCTCGCATTGTCTCCCTCTCTCTCCCAAAAATAAATAAACCTTTAAAAAAATGCTACATAATATTGTGACTGTGTTCTAATAGGTTTGGATACAGGTATATATATATATAGTTATATAATATACATTGTTACATTGTTATATAATATAATATAATATAATATAATATAATATAATATAATATGTATATATATACAGTTATATAATATACGTTGTTACATTGTTATATAATATAATGATTATAATATATATAACTTATTATACACATGTTTACACATATGTGTATATATATATATAGGTTTGGATAGTGGCTCTTTCATGTGCTAGAAGTGTAAACTTGGAATGTTTTTTAACTCCATAGAGTCTCAGGAACACTGTGTCACCCTATCCTCAATATTATTACACTATAATTCAAAGTGCCTACTAATTAATACAGAGAAGTACAGTTACATTTTTGTTTGCCCTCCATGTTTCTTTTATTGCCTCACATCAAATGTTTAACACATATGCACATGTGTGCACACACAAACGCACCCCTACACTCACACATATGCCTCCCAGTACGATATGTGCTAAAGAAAAAGGACTTTAGAATTAGGTTGTTCTCACTCAGCTATTTACTAGCTATTTGACTTTTGTAACGTTTCTTAACCTCTGTATTATTCAGTTTTTTTAAAATCTAAACTTGTACAATGTCCACCTAACAGGACTATCATAAGGATTTAAGATCATGGATATGAAAAACCTAGTACAGTACCTAATCTATAAAGACACTACAATAATAATAATGATAATTATCACTGAATTCTCTTCATCTGTGATTAAATTTTATTTACTTTGTATTGATCTAATGTATACATATGACAACTATTTCTACAGACCTTACAGATTTGACCCAGTCTTCCATTGTTTAATGTAGAAACATTTAATTAGAGTCTAATATTTAATCATTCTCTCCAAATAATCTATCAACAGAATGCACTGGCCAAAAAATAATTATGGTATCTCACACTCACCTTGAAAATATTGACATAAATTTACCAGAATATTCCTCAGAAGGTAATAGTAGGCAAGCTTTATGAAGTCTACTGAGCACCAAGCATCCTAGAAGTTGTGTAGCAATAGATAACTATGTAAACATTATTTAAAAATAAATAAATAAATAAAAAATAAAACAAACAGACATTAGTTTCCACCAATGACCTCAAGGAATATTATTTTTTAAACATAAGAAATTCCTTTTTTTAATGTTTATTTATTTTTGAGAGAGAAACAGAAGACAGAGACAGAGCACAAGAGGGGGAAGGGCAGAGAGAGATTCACACACACAATCTGAAGCAGGCTCTAGGGCCCGAGCTGTCAGCACAGAGCCTGATGCAGGGCTCGAACCCATGAACCGTGAAATCATGACCTGAGCTAAAGTCGTACGCCTAACTGACTGAGCCATCCAGGCTCCCCAGGAATATTTTAAAGTACCTCTTCATCCAAGAGCAGTTTTCCTGCAAGTTATACATAGCTCCAGATTTTGACAATGACAGTGTGGTAAAAAGAAATTTTCGTTAAGAATCAAAAGTTAAGCATCTACTTTTACATGTCTAACATATAAAGGGTATCCATATTTTAATTATAAGGTCATGCCAAGGAATATGACACAATAATTAAAATTGCAGTTTCTAAAAACTATCCTGTTTCAAATCCTGTCTGTAGTTACCATAAGTTCTGTGATCTTAATTTCTCTGTCTTCATTTCCTTTTTTTTTAATGTTTATTTATTTTTGAGAGACAGAGAGAGACACTGAATCCGAAGCAGGTTCCAGGCTTCAGGCTTTCAGTACAAAGCGGGGCTCAAACCCACAAACCCCGAGATTATGACCTGAGCTGAAGTTGGTTGCTTAATCGACTGAACCACCTAGGGGCCCCTTCATTTCCTCATTTGTAAAGTATAATTAATGATGGTATCTACTTATGGAGTTGCTGTAAAAGCTAAATTAGTCAATATATCAATTGCTTACTTGATACAATATAAATGGTGAAGCAAAGTGTTAGCTATTGTTATGAGATAGGTAGTGATTATCTTCATTTAATAGAATTAATGAACTGCTCAAAAAAACTGATGCTATGTTAACTACTCCACCAGAAATATGTTATTGGCTCCTCACAACTATTCCAAACCCCAGGATTATTATTATTCCATCCATGGGTAGGGGAATTTGGGGCTTACAAAAATTATGTATTTGTTCAATATCTTCTACCTAATAAGTAGGAATGCCAGGAAACGGGACAAGTTCTGTATTATTCTGGAATTCACACCATTAGGACTCTTCTGTGCTTCCAAATGGTATCATAAAAATGTCACAAAACTGCTTTCAGGGAGATTAATAGAATAGTGGTTAAAATCTAAGACTGTCACAATGGGATATCCATATATATGTATACCTGTATACACATATATGCACACACATAGTTACGTATCTATATGCAGCTATATACCTAATGATATCTATTCATAATATATATGTATTTGGATCTCTAACTACTCAGAATAAACTTTGCTGTTAATTTACTACATGACATTAGGTTCACTGAAATGATGAAGAAAAAAGAAATGAAAGGATTATAAATGTGGGGAAGTGCAAAACAAGATGTGCTGGGTACTCTTCTATGGTCTGAGGGGGAAAAAAAAAGCAAGGCTGTGTATACAGAATAAAATAAAATATAATATAAAATAAATATTAAATTAAAATAAATAATAAAATAAAATAAAACGACACGTGAGTACTATGCGCTGCAGAAGGACCAAGTCTTAGGAACGTCTTGTCCCTAACAGAAACACTGGGTAGGCAGGATGGAATTCATTTCATGGGAGCAAGACAGTCTAGAAAAGGGCAAAAAATGTTTATTCAAATGGAGAACATCAAAGTTGAACCTGACTTTGTTACTCAGTCCCACAGGTGTGGACCCCAGGGAATCTGGGGCCCAGATTGTGAAGCTATGAGGCAATCTCTCCCACAGTAACCAGAGGCCCCAGCAGCATGAGATGCCTCATTTTAGACTGCCAGCTGCCAAGTTCTCTGGTAAAAGAGTTCAAATTAGTAACTAGCCTGGGTTCTAGTTTGAGCACTGCCACTTCACTAGATGATAAGCTATATGATATTGTTCAAGTTACTTCATATGTGTGAGCCTTCCTTTAGGTGTAAAAAGGAAGACAGTATCTTCTGGCCACCTCATGAAATTGTTATAAACCAAATCATGTGTTGGTGAACACACAGCAAAAGGCTTTTCATATGTAATATGACAGCTTTATATTATTGGCACTAAACAAGAGGAAATAGTGGGGACCGCTCATTACACAGGTCATGCTTGACGTAAAGGACTGGCTGCAATCATGTATTCAAAAGAAGAATATCTATATTATCTTAAAGAAAAAAGTCCATATATACATGTATACATTTTTTTAAATTAAAATCTTCTTGCTTCCCCATGTGCCTATCAAAAATACAGGTTCTAGAATCAGATTTCCTGATGTTACATTCTGATCCTATCATCTTACCTACTGTCAAACTTCTTGAAAGTAATTTGACAATTCTACACCTCAATTTATCCAACTGAAAGTTGGGGATAGAAATAACACCAAGCTGATAGCATTGTTTCTAAGACTAAAGGTGGTAATATATGTGTAGCTATTGGAGCAGTGTCTGGCATATTTTAAGGACACAATACATCTTAAGAATTCTTATTAAAATATATTAAATGCAACATTTAGAAAATTAGATTGACATTTTACAGGAGAAAAAATGGGTATTTTCTGGTGTCTTTAAAAAAGTGAAGGCTCTGAATGTAATTAATAATGTGTTTAATATTTAGTCATTATAGGTTTGAAATTGATTACCAGCTAATGAGAATTTTAAAAGACTTTCTTTTTTTGTACAATATCAGTTCTGAATTTGTAATGTTGGGGTAAAAAAAGTGCAGAAAATTTAAAAGCAAAAATGCCATAGCAGTTCTCTATTTCCATTGTAATAATAGTCATTAAGGAGAGAGTTGACAGGTTTGGGACAAGCTAGCATTTCTAATACTTTATCCAGCTGAAATACCAAAAATTTTTACAGAAAGGTAAAAATGATATCCTGGATGAAAGTATACTTTAAAAATATATGAATATTAAAATATTTTTTCTAATTCTATTATTTACCAACTTTGATGTTCTAGATTCATTTTCATAATTTTCAGTACTGTTTAAATGTGGTTATGTACACCAGCACTGCAAGAAATAACTGCCTGAGGGTGACTCCACTCACGATGTGCATTTAAGATGTTCAGTTAAAGAACATCTGCAATAGGAATCATGGCCACTGTAAGTTTACATTCTGTCTTGTGCATGATTGTGTTTTGGGAAGCCCATGAGCAAAATTAAGGTATTTGATCCTCAAAATATAAACATTCCATCTTAAAAGGAGTTTATCTCTCAAATATTTAATGGTTGCTGGATTACAAGAATCAATATGGGATAAGAGGCTCCATGTTTTATTGATTTCTCCTTTGCTGCATTTTCTTTCTTCCTTTAAGCTATTAAAATGCTTCAAATCAAGCTACTTTTTGTAAGATAGTCCAGAATAATAATATTTATCAAAGATAACATGTCTAATACTAATATTTTGCTATTGGCAGTTAAGATTGCCTTTGAAAAAAATATATTTACTTGTATCAATATGAAAACTTTTGAATTTAGTCCCTAGTATTTTTAAAAAGAAGACACTTTTTCCAAATATATAGAGATCATATTTGACTTTTTAATATATCTCACATTTAGATAAATAGCCACTTCTTGAATATTACAGAATTTTTATTTTAATATAGAAATCTAGAAATAGCTGCATTAAAATTTAAAGCAATAAAATATGCAATTGACCTTAGGCAAGATATGTGTTTCAGAAATTTGCACATGAATCAATGTTTACAAATTTGAAATACAGTAAGAAAGGCTGAGTGTTGGCACCATTTGGTGAATTATTTGGATAAATAAACTCTTATAAGAGCCACCCCAATATGTGTTTTCTAAGTTGCCATTCCTATGTATTTTTTTTTCCTTTGAATATGGATGCAACTGTATTTATTTAGTAGTAAACTCAACTCTTCTGGTTCCTGTTAAGAAATAGTATCTAATGTTTTAATTCCTTATGATTAGAGTTCATTTATCCTTTATGATTCACCTAAAGATAACTTTTCACTGAGAATGAATGATTTTCAACACTAGTTTGGTGAAATGGAGTAGAAATTTTCTTCTTGAGTCAGCTTAATTATTGTAGACATTTCTTTTTAAGCAGAAGGACAATGAGAAAACTCATAAATGAACCGGTACATAAAAAGACCAAAATGGTTCCACATTAAAAACAAAAAGAAAGAAAGAAACCTGAATAGATAGAAATATTCAGGACAATTACATTGTACAAAATTCACAGGTGGAATACTTCCTTCACATGACTCTTGCTTTGTATTTGAACATATCTTTCAGATTAATCTCTGTAGGAAAATCAACAAAATTCAGTTTTCTAGACAGTGTTTCTCCATTATGAGTGTACATAAAAATTACCCAGGGATCTTATTAAAAATGACAATTCTTACTCCCTTTCCCTTTGAGATTGATAAGGGTTCGGTCCAAAGTTCAGCAATGGAATGATGAATGAGGCCTTACAAACACACTCTGAAGAAAACTTGGTATCTAGGACCCTTTCTTTTCCTACTGGAGGGATTTTGATTCTTATTTTAACTCTCACTAGGAATAAAATAAAAAGATCTACATAAATATAAAAAATTGACAACATTGTGTGCATGCTTAGTTATGAGCCACATCAGCTAGAAGTGTTTGTGTGACTCACCTGTTGCCTTCTCTTTGAGAAGAAAATACCCCAAAGAAACAGAGTGGCCTATTCCCAAATAAAGCCTTATGTTTTTAGAATATCTTAGATGATAGATCATTAGATAGATATAGACATATATATATATATATATATATACACACATGTATACAAACATATACATCATATATATAAACCCATGTATACATATATAATAATATACATATATGTCGTTGGAAGTATTAAATGGCTCTATTCTTTTGCTTTAGTATTTAGAAATTTAGTCAAGAGATAATCTCTATCTCAAAACATTTCACAATGTATTTATTTAAAATGTACTTAATCTTGACAATAATTTAGATTCTTTGAGGTTCGAATATTACTAAGAATACTTACCTTACTATCTCATGTAATATCATACCAGACCTTAGTAAAACTAAGGCTGGCAGGAAGAACAAATTTTCAGGTAAAACAATGAGCTCTGAAGTAGTTCAGAGCATACTTCTAGGAAAATTAAGAAATGTAAGGACGATGTAAAATTTAAGAGATATCTAAAGGGCATAAATGTCAAGGAGTGAGGGAAATATGCTCCCTAGAACATAATGAAATAAACACAAGTATAAAACTACAATAAGAACAGAGCACAGTAGTCTAAGGGTGGCAGCACCATCTGTGGCCTGGGAAGGAGGAATTGTTGGCCCCCCACCCAGTGTAGGAGCCAGGGAAACAGGGAAGCTTTTGAATTACTATAGTGAGAACTAAAAGTCTTATTCTTTTTGTCTTCAAGCTATTGATATCTATTTCTTTCTGCTTGTTTCTGTGTGTGTCTATCTCTCCATGTATGGATGTCACATCTACCCTTGTGTATGTATTTCTTTGTGTATAAATGTGTGTGAATTTTCCTGTCTAGTTAGGCATGTATTTTATTCTTGTGGAGTTACATGTCATTCACTTTGTTTTGTGAGTAAATGGCTCTAAATATATGAGATCCATCCAATTACATCTTGCTGTTTATTTGCATACCTTGTTCTGCCTTGTGAGTCTCTCTGACCAAGTTTGTGCTTTTTCCCCTACCTGCTGTATATATGTATATACACTTGTATATGTATATAAGTGTATCTGTTTATGAGACTTTTTCGGCCTTCGAATGTCTTTGACACCTTGTGTCCCATCCTATCTATATTTTTGTGTATTTCTCTTTGTATGCCTCCCTGATTATCTCACTGTATCAGAAGCTTTACAGTGAGTCTCTCTGCATTTGTGTTTCTGAGGGCACATGTTTTTGTTTTTACATACATACATCCCTATGTGTCTCTCCCTCTCTCTCTTTTTGTACCTCTGGGTATGGCCTGTATATGTGTTTTTCTTGCATACTTGCTCCCATTTATGTGGGCCTCTTTAAGTGAGTGTCTCAATGTGTCCACTTTTCTTTCTATGTCTCTGTTGAGCATGCCCTGTGGGAGACTAGGCAGATGAGAAGCTCCCATGATATATACCCTCTCTCAAACCAAGTCTGTCATTGAAAACACTCAAGGAAATTATTTAGTTTTTTATTGCCTCCAGACAGAGCTACTGCTAACATATTCCACAGAGAGATGTTAATACTCATCTTTCTTACCTTTCCTAATATATTCTGTTGACACTCAGTTTTACACATAGAATATCTATTCCATGAACTAAATGTCTCTAAGCTTTATTCCCCCAAGTAAAAATGATGATAAAAGAAGCACCTTTTTATAGGATTGCTGTTGAAAATTACAGATGTGAAGTTCCTAGCATATTACCTAGCACGTAGTTGGTGCTCCATAATTTTGTGACTCTTAGGGCATATTTCTAGCCTAAATTTTATTGAAAAGTTAAATTCTTCTAAGGAAACCTGCTATATAATTAAACACTTTTAAGAGAGATTATTTCATGCAATGTTCCTACCTTTAAAAAATATAGCTAGAAGAACGATATAAAATGGATCTCATCTAAGAAATATTATGACAACGTTTTGGATGGAAAATATATTAGAGCATATGTTTCCATGCCTTCAATGGCCTATGGCACTAATCCAGTAGCTTTAGATTATGCACAATATTAGATCAATTAAAATATAACTCAAAATGACATCTAGGGCATGAGATCATCTACTGCAAACTCTTCATCTGTAGCAGGTGCAAACACTGAAGCCAGGGAGACTGAGTCTCAGACACTTGCACAAAGTTCTAGGCAACGGTGGCAAATGTGCTGCACAATTTCATGCCCCTAAGATTTGGATAGTCCATGCTGTTTCCAGTGTGTTTTGCTACCTTCACTATGGATTGAAATCTGTTTTTCCTACAAATCATATCGTTTGAATAGGTAATTCCTTCACAAAGTTGAAAAATCAAGTCAATAAATATGAAGGGATACTGAAAAGTCATGGTCTCTATCACTTACACTAAGCTCCCTTGTTCCTGCCTCACTCTTCCATTTTGTGTGTGTCCTTTCCATATTCTCTATGCAAATTTAAGGAGATTATTTATATAGACACAGTAGTTATAAACTGTACGTATTTTTATTTCTTCTCTTTTTTACATAAAGGATAACATTCTAAATTCACTATTTTGCCCCTTCCTTTTTTTTTTTTTAACTTAACAGTATATCCGGGAGATCTTTCTATATCAGTATATGAAAAACTTCCTCATTTTTTTTATAGCTGCACAGTGATTTCAAAAAATTTTTAAAGAACCTAATTAGTTGTGAACACTTAAACCAAAGGGGGAAAACTGAAGTCCAATACAAGACTATATTGAAAAATTTCCACACCAATTTTAATTCATGGGTGGTGAAGAATAATGCAAAGAGAAGGGCCGAGGTGAACTTTGAGCACACAGTAAAAGCTGTCTGGCCACACCTGTTCTCTTTCCTAACCTCCCAAGGGCTGCCTGAGGCATGAAACAAATAGATAAAATATCTACAGTTATTTTACTTTTTACTCCCAGGAGCAAAAATCCATACAATACAAACATTCATAAAATAGGAGCTCTTAGGAGGACTGGAACATCCTGAAAATATGCAGTGCTCAAACTACCATTTTGAGTTTTAAATTTACCAAGACAAATAACCATGCACCTACACACAAACACATTTTTTTTCTTACAATAATATTTTATGGTTTTACAATAAACCGAAGTATCTTGCTGAGAATTTTTTTACTATAATTCCATTATCCATTGTCTTTACTACAGTCCAATTAAGTCACTTATCTATATTATTTCAGGGAATTAACATTTAAGTGACTACAATCCTGTCAGAAATGTTGTTAGGTGTTGTATGTACTTTACCCTAGTGAGCTGTTTCAACACCCCATCTTCCCCAACTGTCCATGGCAACACAATTAGATCTATGTCTGATTTGCCTTATTCCTCCCTATCCAAAATAAGCAGTAGATTACAATATGTAAAGGTAACTAAAAACTTCAGAAGATTTTCTAACAGTAGAATTGCTTTGAGGAGTTCACAGTAACTAAAGGAGCAAGGAGAGGCAGATTCGTCTACTCTATCTTCTGCCTGTTGCCCAGTGAAACCTCAAACTTCCCTTAAATTTCGGATCAAATTATGTCTAATTAAATAAAATTACCTTAAGTTCTTTGTTCATAAGCAAGTCACCTAACAAACATTGCCCAGGTTTTAGCTAATAGTTTATTTTATGACTCTGTTAAAAGTATGGGTGTTTGGGGTGCCTGGGTGGCTCAGTTGGTTAAGCCTCTGACTTTGGCTCAGGTGATCTCACGGTTGGTGGGTTCGAGACCCGCATCGGGATCTGTGTTGACAGCATGGAGCCTGGATCCTGCTTCGGATTCTGTGTCTCCCCTTCTTTCTGTCTCTGTCTGTCTGTCTCTCTCTCTCTCTCTCTCAAGAATAAGTAAATGTAAAAAGAAAAAAGAGTATGGGTGCTAAATCTATATTACATTTTGAAAAGATTTCATTTTTTAAAAAGCACTTCAACATATATTTCTTCACTTATTCTACCCACTTTGTAAGTCAAGGGCTGTTGTTCCTGCTTTATATATATATACACATCTTGTAAATCTAATTATGGAAACACTGGAAGATAACCCATCCTGTCCAAAATCACATAACTAACAAGTGGTGGCAACTCTGTTGCTCATGTTTGATCTAATGTTTTTCATGGAAACCATCCTAACCTAGCCTCAGATACACAAATGAATAACTGGTCTTGATAACAATTTAGTCATCTAAAAACAGGAAAGATTAAAAATCAAAATGGCAACTAAAATATCCATCAGAGCTCATCTTTCCTTAACAGTGAACAAATTGGTCTTGTGCATTTGTTAAAATGAATTAGATAGATCCATATGTTATATTAAAGTTACCTAACATACATAATTTTTTAAAAAGGCAAATTTCATAATAATATGAAAAGCATCATCCCATTTGTATAGAAAAAAGATTACACACACAAATGCTTAAATATACATAGACATTTCCTGGAGGATATCCAATAGTTGTTTTCTCTAGAAAGTGAATATAATACAGGGGCACCTGCGTGGCTCAGTCGGTTGAGTCGGATGCCTCTTGATTTCAGCTTAGGTCATGATCTCACAGTCATAAGATAGAGCCCTGCCCTGCATTGGGCTCTGCACTGGGCATGGATCCTACTTGGGATTCTCTATATTCCTCTCTTTATGCTCCTCCCCTGCTGTGCTCTCTCAATCAATCAATCAATAGAAAGTGAGTATAGTATGTCATATGTGGAAACAGTTTGGACTTTTTTACTTTTTCACTTATACTCTTCTCAATGTCTGTTTTTAAAAACATGAATATATATTATTTTTATCACTTAAAATATCATATCGTTAGAATTTTTGGGTGCTTGGGTGGCTCAGTCTGCAGAGCCTTCGACTATGGCTCAGGTCATGATCTCATGGTTCACGAGTTAGAGCACTGCATTAGGCTGTGTGCTAACAGCTCAGAGCTTGGAGCCTGCTTCAGATTCTGTGTCTCCCTCTCTCTCTGACCTTCCCCTGCTCGTGCTCTATCTCTCTCAGAAATAAGTAAAAACATTAAAAAATAATTTACACTTGTTATTGAGCTTGGAACAAATCAAGTAAATACTCTATGCATACCTTTAAATGTCTGCTTCTCTTAGATTATTCATTGAAACTTTGACTTTATTTATGCCAAAATCTCTATTGACTCTTTAAATAAATATTTAATTTCTTCTAATTATAATGCTAGTGGGAAGCTTAAACTACAAGGATAAATGTACTGGAATTTTACCTCATCAATAAAATAGCCACTCAGAATGGCATTCTGGTTGGATTAGCAATACATATGTCATTGTCTTGATTACCAGTGCATATGACATTTAAAGTGTAGATGGGCAATTCAAAAGTGTAGATGTTTTTATGAAACATTCTCTGAACCTTTAAAGTCTTCCAGTTATTTTCATTTATCATAGAAATTATTTCAGCACATAAACTATTGAGATTCACATTTTAGACCTAAGTGTCACATTTCAACTCATTTGTGATCCCAATAAGCATATACATGGACATACATGTATGTGTTTATGTATCCAGAGAGAAACATGTAAGAATCATCACTAAATATATGAACCAAATGAAAGCAGTAGGAATTGTAGATTAATACATTCTTTAACTCCCATTGTTATGTAGGGAAGTTAGAAGCACTGCAGTGTGAATTAAGGACAAAGTGTCAACCTTAGGTTTAAATATGGACTTTTCAAATAACAAATGATATATTCCATGGACATCTGTCTAGAAAATGTGTTGCTTTTTAAGAATGCATTTTTGAAATTCTATTCGTGTGTTTTAATACCCTGACTCAAAGACCTTGTAGGTAAATGGGTAACACTTTTTATCAGAAATGAAAACTGACAGAAGCGAAAAAATGGCTTAAGGAAGTTATAAAATGAAGAGCCAAATGATCAATATTTTACATAATCTTGAAAAAATGGTAATTGATGAGGGATAATTAGTATAACATTTTTTTATTATTTTACTCCATATTCTGCTACTCATCTCTGAGGTCTGTTACCTAGTGCATGGGATCTACACAGCTGACAAATCTTCTCAAAATCTCTTTAACTGAAATGAAATCAGCTTAATATTATAATTTTTGCAGATTTATTTTATGCTCCATAATAGTTAGTTCAAACCACATTAATCATCCCGGTCACACTGCTTTCACTTAGTGTGATGCTTGTCTGGTTTCTCCAATAGATTTTTAGCATCTGAAGGAGAGAGACCATGCCAAATTCATCTTTATACCTGAAGTCGCTGCCCAGGGTTTGACACACTTTAGAACTTAGTTTCTCAAATAAATAAGGTGGGGGGGGGGGATAACAAATATACCAAAGAGTCTAGTGAATCTATTCTCTTTATATGTATTTACAAGTACCAAATATTGTAATTTAAATTCATACTCAGGATGCTGATCTTAATATAAAGGGAAAAATAAAAACAAAACCAAATATTGTTTCTGAGTTCAATACAGTATACTCACTAAGACAGAAAAAAAAAGTAATATTTTATAGAAAGGTTATTTTTAAAGTGTTAAGAGAAAATCGATTTTTGAACTAATATCTAATTAAACAGGAAATCCAAACTCAAAGCTTTCAAGCTTATCAAAATCATATTGTTTCTATAATTTTATTATTTATTTCTACAGAATATTAGTGTAGAATATAGTATGATTAGCTCTTATTTAAAGAATATTATTATTTAAAATGTTTGCTATTTTAATGAATAAATCACTAAATGTGATGTTAGCCCACTCATCTTAATTGGTTATATCAAGGATGTATTAGACATGCAAATTAAATTGCATAATTTTGCATTACTTTTACTCCATGAGAATAATTTACCATTGTAAATTATTACACTGTATCATAATCTTTGATCATATCAACTAATTACCCATATTATTCTTTGTAACAGGTAACTCTAAATTCTACTTTTGTTCTTATATTTAAAGAACATGAAGTGATTTAAGTTGTTTATTGAATAAACATCAACTGCCAGTTAAAATTGATTTGGCCATCCATTTTGGAGCATTAACTTCATTGTTAAGAAAGGGAAGACTAAGAGACAAAATCCACTCAATAGCAATATATTATTTTTCCTGCAAGAAATATGGAGGCTAAATATTGTCTTTGTAGAGCAACCTTAAAGTTGCAAATAAATGAAAAACAACAACAAAACAACAACAAATATTAATAAAGAATGATGGCAAAAATTCATATTTAAGAGCAATATGCTATATTATTCATATATTCTTAGGGAAAAGATGGCAAATTTATTGGCTTCCCTCTGTCCTTATCTTCTGCCAGAAAGAGCCATCTGTAATAAGACGGAAATATTGGCACACACAAAAAATTCACTTATGTTTCCTAAAACTATTGCCTAATAAAATCAACTGCATACTTTCCAAGGCTCTAGTCTTTTCCATTTTTTAACAGGGATAGGGATACTGAGGTACTTCTTTTTGGGCAATTTATAGTCTAATTTAAAACTAAATAAGATATTCCTAAAATAGAAAAGATAAAGTGGACCCACATGAACAAGATTCTCATATTTTTTTATGTAAATGTGAAAAAAAGTGGTAAATAAATATGGACACTAAAGAAATTGCATGCTATTTTAAAATGCACTTTAGCAACTCCAGTCTCTATATCAGAAGTGGCCTTTTAGGGACCAGGGATGAACTTTAACACCTCAACTGAAAACTGAATTTGATTAATGCTTCATAAGATTTTCTCCTTAGGAATATACTATTACCATTAAAGTGCTGGTTAGTTAATAACATGACTATTCTCATTATCAGTCACAAATGTGCTAGATCTAGATTTTTCATATATGAAATAAATACTTGGGAAAGTTGCATGAACCCTTACAGACCAGACTGGAATTTGGAAAAGAGTTTTGGAAAATGACTTCAAAGCAGTCATTTTTGTGTTCAGGGATAGAGCTTATCACTTATTTACAAATATGCACTCCAGAATCCATTAGACCACGACTTTGAGTATTCAAAGCACAGCTGACTCCTGAACAACATAGGTTTGAACTGTCTGGGTCCACTTATACACAGATCCTTTTCTGATACAATATAGTACTGTAAATGTATTTTCTCTTCCTTATGATTTTCTTAATAGCCCTTTCTTTTCTCCAGTTTTCTTTATTGTAAGAATGCAGTACATAACAAAGAAGACATACCAATGACCAATAGACACATGAAAAAATGCTCAATATCACTAATATTCAGTGAAATGCAGATCAAAACCACAATAAGATATCTATCAGTCAGAACGGCTAGTATCAAAAAGACAAATAATAAGTACCGTTAAGGATGTGGAGAAAAGGGAACACCTGTCCACTGTTGGTTAGAATGTAAATTGGTGGAGCCACTATGGAAAACCGTTTGGAGGTTCTTCAATAAACTAAAAGTAGAAATACTATATGATCCAGTTATTCCAAAAGTAGGTATTTACCAGAAGAAAACAAAAACACTAATTCAGAAAGATATACGCAGCCCTAATGTTTATTGCAGCATTGCTTATAATAGCCAAGATATGGAAGCAACTTAAATGTTCATTGATAGGTAAATGGATAAAGAAAAAATGTGATATATCTATATATCATACCCCAAATGGAATATTATTTAGCCAAAAAATAATGAAATCTTGTCATTTGTGACAATGTGAATATACTTAGAGGATATTATACTAAGTAAAATAAGCCAGATGAAGAAAAGACAAATATTATGATTTCACTTATATGTGGAATCTTAAAAACAAAACAAAACAAAACAAAAATGAACAAACAAGGAAACAACAACGATAACAACAACTAAAAAGATAGAAGTAGATTCATAGAGAACTAACTGGTAGTTGCCAAAAGGAAGGAGAGAGAAGGTTGGGCAAATGGGTAAAAGGGATTAAGAGGTACAAACTTCCATTTATAAAATAATTAAGTCATGAGGATGAAAAGTACAGCATAGGGAATATTGTCAATAATAATGGAAGACACTTATTGTGGTGAATATTTTGTAATGTATGTAACTGTTGAATCACTATGTTGTACTCTTGAAACTAACAACACTATACCTCAACTATACTTCAACTAAAATTAATGTTTTAAAGTAATACATTATATAATACACTTAACATACAAAATATGTGTTAATTGACTTGTATTATCAGCAAGTCTTCTGGTCAACGGTAGGCTATTAGTACTTCAGTTTTTGGAGAATCAAATTTATATAGGAATTTATATTGGGAGGGCCTGGTGCCCCTAAACTGTGCATTGTTCAAGGGTCAACTATACAGTCTTATGGTTGTGATAAAGTATAATAGCTAACATTTATTTTCTATTATATTCTGGGCACTGGAGAAACAACTTTGCATGAATGGCCTCATTTATGACACTCAATAACTCTATGAGGCAGGTACTGTTATTACCTCTATTTCATAGGTAAATATACTTCTAAAAAATTTAAGTAATTTGACCAAGCCAATGAGTAGAAAGCCCAAATTTACAGCAGTGTTACAGAACTTGTAGTGTTTTTTTAATGTTTTATTTATTTCTGAGAGAGAGAAAGAGAGAGAGAGAGTGTGAGCAGAGGAGGGTCAGAGAGAGAGGGAGACACAGAATCTGAAACAGGCTCCAGGCTCTGAGCTAGCTGTCAGCACAGAACCCGACACGGGGCTCGAACCCACAAACCATGAGATCATGACCTGGGCGGAAGTCGGACGCTTAGCAGACTGAGCCACGTAGGTGCCCCTGTAGTGTGTTTTGTTGTTGTTGTTGTTCATCTGTTTTGAGTATATTTGACACACAATGTTACATTAGTTTCAGGTGTACATCTTAGTGATTTGACAAGTTTATATATTAGTTTTAGTCACTATTATTGATTTATGAGTTATGTAGATATTCTATTTTCACTGAGTTTTATTTTTTAAACTTTGAATTCATTAGCACTTATACCTGTGTGGACTATACAGTCTATAGAGCTTGCTGGACTGGAGGACAGGATTCTGGCAGTAATAAAGTCAGGGTCACAGGTTTCATTTGTGCTCAGCTGTTGTTTCCCTGTGAAAGTCTATTCCATTGCTACTGAAACCCATCTATCCAACTTTTCCACAAGAGTTATTTTTCCGTGGATCATAGGTTGGCAAAAGCAGTCACTCTTGTTGGAGAATCACTCTAGGGTCACCCATATTATTTTTGCATATAAACGAAAATAAACACATGATAGCCAAGTCACTCATACTGCTTCCAGAGGAATCTGATATACCCTCAGGGAATGATCCTAGATGAGGAAATTCTTTTTAATCTTTTAATTGGCTTCTTTCATATTTAAAATACTGAAAATGTGATACTCAAAGGCAATTGCTAAGAGTTAGTCAACTGAATGGATTTCTCCACACGTGTAGCTAGAGTAATCACAGCTCTATTAAGTTGTCAACACTAGAACAGACTGAAATTTATCATCAATGTCAATTGATTATATTTATTAACAATAAGGAAACAAAATATCTTCAAATAATTAATATTGTTGAATATTAAAAATAAGAGAGGAATAAAGTTATAATCATTATTTTAAACAAGCCTTGATTTCCATAATATATCTTACCAAACTCCTCATTCAATCCATATTAATTAAATTTCACTTATTGCCATACTGTTTATATTCAGCTTAGGGGCTTCCTAAAACCAGCTGATATAGTTTACAAAAGGCAGGATATAATAAAACATGAAAATTTCTTAGCAAGTATTCTTGCTTAGTACCCAAATATTTGAAGGAAATTACAATTATTTAGAATTTCACTCATTTAATGGTAAAGGAAGAAATTTAGTTAAGAAAAATAAAAGTGAGACCTCTTCATCTGGATGTTTCTGTGAGGAGGTGAAGGATAATCAAGGAATAAAACTGATTGTATAGACAACCAGTTTTGGATAATCAAGGAATAAAACTGGTTGGATAGACAATCAGGTAATGTTGCTGGTAGAAACCAACTATAATTCCCAGTGAAGAACCCCAGCAGGAAGTCTGAAGGAGATAGATAAAGGTTGATGTTTTTATATCTGGGTAGTACTGTCTATGATTACCATCATTTAGCTTCAATGCTCTGCAGCCCTAACTCATGATTACTGTCTCTTTATCTTTCCCTTTGTTTTGTAACTATGTAACGGTGGTATATTTTCTTATGTCCTAAGTTAAAAAAAAAAGTGTTATTCTAGTTCTGTTTTTGCTACTTTGCATTATTGAAATGTTAGTGTTCTTAAAGTACTTCAGTGTCCACTTTCACATTTAATTAACTTCAAAATTCTATGAAGTTTGAAATATTAATTTGTTTTTCTGAGATTATACAACTAATAAATGGTGCTGCCAGAATGGAAAGTCAAATGGAAACAATGAGGAGGACAATAGTAAAAAAAAAATACTGAGAACCAGACATTGTAAAAGAAGATTTAAATATGCTACATTGCAAATTATCATACAGTAGCCATAATCCCAACTTTATGATGGGAAAAATAAGTATTATGGAGATTAGTCCTTTACCCAAGGTCACAGAGTGACAGAGCTAGGATTCATATCCAGGTCTGCTCAAATCCAAAAACCAAAGTCTTAAAGGAGAAGAGCGCATTCCCATCAAAAGAATAAAGAATACGCAAGAAGAAACATATGTATCTTAAAACGGATAATATAAGAATAACAAAGAATATAAAGATATAAAATAATCTAAATAAATAATCTATAATAACTAATCGTAGTTTAAAGATTTATGTATTTGTGATTTTACCTTTTTAATTATTATAAATTCAATACAGATTTAGAAAACCCAGGAATTCTTGTAAATACTCAGAAAATATAAGCATATTAGATTATGTAAATTTGCATTGTTATGAAAAAGAGATGGGAAATTTAGGAAACTAAAAAATATTTCATTGACTCACGGTTGTCTATATTAATTTGATACACAGATAAAAGTTTATACAACATTCTCAGTAACTGAAGAAGACGCAGGTGTAAAGTATCAAATCTGAAAATTTTTCAAAACTAATAGAAACTACATTAAAGTATAGTTAAAAGATTTTAAGGGGTTTATATAGTGCAGCAGTAAAGAAAATCACTCTAAGTTAAATCAACATAAGTCATAACATTGTTTACATGTGTGTTGGAAGGTTATATTAGAGGCGTTTGAAGTCAAGATTGTTGATTAAACAAAAGCTAGCATCTCTCTCACTCCCCACATATTTAGATATTCCAGAAAAATAATAAAATAAGACTATCAAGATACTTAGCCACATCAAAGAATCCTGGAAAGATAGAGAGCAAAAATAAGACTGGATTGAACAAAGAAACCACTATCAAAATGTTCACCAGAAAACTACCACAGAAAGTGGATTCAGCACTAAGCAAGGACCAGAAGTAGAAGGAAGTCCTAAAAAGCCATAGTATAGTTATTTGGGATATGATAGTTGGAACAGTTGGGGGATCCTAAACAGAAAAGACATAAGAGTCACTGGTTATTGAAAACAATTTTTTGAGTAAGGAGTTTGTGTTGAAAACAGGATGATTAGGCAACTGAAAATTTAGAGAAAGACAAGGGACTGCCCACAGGCAGAAGATTGCCTACTGAAGCACCCTATCTGGCCGGGCTCCCTTCTCTTCTTTGACACACACTTCATACAAGTTCTCTCCATTTCGATACTAATACTTTTGCTTGAGTCAATAACATTTCTTGTTCTGTCTATCTTAATAACCTTATAAATAGGATGATCACACATCAAGGTTTCCTTTTGACAGTTTCGGTTTATACCTTTAAGTCCCTCACCTGCTTAAAACCCTCCAGTTTCTTCCAATCACTTAAAATAAAAATTCAGACTGTTTACAATGGCCCACATGTACTGCTATTTGAATGAAACTACCATTCTCTTCCTTCCTTGAAGTTCTCTAGCTCTACTGCCCTTCTTTCTGTTTCTTAGACATGCAAATATACTGCAACCTTATGCTTTTGAATGTGTTACTTTCCCTTGTCAGAATGTTTTATTCTCTGATCCTCACAGGACTAACTCCATTTCACCTTAAATGCCACGTTTACAGAGAAGCCTTTCCACTCTGCAACTCATCTTGTTGTAAACCCTAGTCACTGTCATATTACTGTGTTATTTATTTTGTAGTACTTATCAACTTCTGAAATCAGTGTATATATTTATATATATACAATAACCTTTGTGCATTTTAAATTTATGACTCTCCAACCACAATGTGAAACTGAATACCTTCTAACATTCCATTACTCAATATGAGAATATGTAAAAAAAAAAAAAAAAGATTTTTACTTCATTATAATAAAGATTCTTTCAAATTAAAATAAAAAATCTCTACTGTAGATTGAGTTTTTGGAAGGTAGTCTTAACAATCTTTCAAATTCTAGAGTCTTGCTAAAGGCTCAATAAATATTTGAAAAAAATTAATGGATGAATGAAAGAAGCTTCAATTTTCTCTGTTTATTAGCTTGCTATTTTAAAAATACAGTATCACATACAAACCTTGTACAATTCAAGCTCTCAGTTTTTTCCTTGAGTACTTAATCGTTTAAGGAGTATTTCTTTTGCTCTGACAATTAAAATGAGTGAATTTAGGGGCACCTGTGTGGCTCAGTATGTTAAGCATTGGTCTTTGGCTCAGGTCATGATCTCGCTTGCAGTCTGAGAGCTCCAGTCCTGTCGGGCTCTGTGCTGACAGCTCAGAACCTGGAGCCTGTTTCAGATTCTGTGTCTCCCTCTATTTCTGCTCTCCCTCTCCCTCTCCCTCTCCCTTTCCCTCTCTCTCTCTGTCTCTGTCTCTCAATCTCACTCTAAAAAAATCAATAAAGACATTTAAAAATTTTTTTAAATGAATGAATTTATCATTGCTTTCTCATCAAGAAAACTATTTCCACTACAGAGTTTTGGAATTATAATATTCCTCAATGCTCAAATACCCTAAATATCATATCTGCTTCTCAATTTATAAGATTTGATTTTAAATGATGACATATGATTGAAAAATTAAGACAAATCATTGTTAATAAAATTCCTCACTTTCTTTTCAGTTTAGTTCAACAGACATTTGCTTTAAAAAGGACCTACTATGTGCCAACCATTGTGCTAACCATCCTCCA
The DNA here is from genome assembly GCF_003009895.1 of Hyaena hyaena. Lineage (NCBI taxonomy): Eukaryota > Metazoa > Chordata > Mammalia > Carnivora > Hyaenidae > Hyaena > Hyaena hyaena. Next base: position 221,757 of record NW_024081388.1, on the reverse strand, counting down.
TACTATCAGAGCTCTCATTGTATTATGGAAAGGCAGACAGGTAGAGAATTCTAAAATTAAGACATTTGCAATAAGTGATCTAAAAGTGATAACAGCAAGCCACAATGGGAAGGGAAAGAAACAGATTAGATTTCTGTGTGCAGTCCCAGTGAAGGCTCCTCTGTAGAAGTGCATTTGAGATGAAACTTGAAAAATCAAAGGGCTATTGAGAGGTGAAAAACCACTGCAAGTTGAGGATACAACTTGAACAAAGGAGTGAGCAAAGGAATTTTACTTTATAAATGGAATGAACTCCAGGTTCAGCTGTAAAGGGCTACATTATTGGCAGTATGCTTTCTGATTCATAAGCTGTACTATAAAGGTTGAAGGGCTTTTCATGACAAAATGACAAAAATAGGAGACATTTTTTTCTCATTTTATTGGGTACTACTAACTGTTCATTGCATCACTGGCAGTATTTTATTTAATCCCCTTAAAAGATTTAGGTAGGAGTAACATTCCCATACCCATTGCACGGATGAGAAAACAGAGACCCAGAAAGATCAATTAATTTGTCTGAAGTTGTATTTCTTGTCAGCAGTGGACTAGAGCCGTGATTCAAATCTTTTTTTTAATTCCGAAGCTTGTTCTCTTTATCATTACACCATACTTTCTCTAAAAGGAATTAGGAAACCAATGGAAACAGCACTGAACTAGAATTTTAAATATATTGCAGTAAATATTGATTTGATATTGCACAAAAAAGGTAAAACATCAGGAAGTAACAATAAAGTAGTAAAATAGTGACACAGCTCTAGAGATTGGAAAATCTAAAAAAAACTATTAATTTTAGAAAGAGGAAAAGACAAGAGTTAGGGGTCATTTGTTAGGTCAAGAGTTAGGTCATTTGTACCCTACACTTTGGGTCAACTACCAATCATCTGTGGATGCAACCTTGGGCTAGTGAACTCACACCTCTGTGAGTCCAAATTCTGTAAATGTTTCATTTGTATAATTATCTTATTACACATCATTATTTCTAACTAGACTGTGAACTCCCTGAAGAGCATGCTTACTCATCTTTGTCCCAGCACCACATATTTTCTTGGCATGTTCAACCACAGAATGGATGATGGATAAACGAACAAATATTTCATCTGTAAAATAAGGAGTTGCTCTAGTTCTCTTAAGGTTTCCATCATTTTGAGAATTCCCTTTATTAGGGCACATATCATTTTCCAGAATTCCAGGAAAAGAATATAACTTCCAAACTTATTGCATCTTTGGAACACAATAAAAACTAGAAAACTACAGTAATTGCCTTGAGCTTTGAAAACTATAGATTCTGTATATGGAAAATATAAACAGCATGGATACTGGATATGTTTCTAGGATCTTAGAGGGGAAATGCCACCTTTTTTTAGATGTTTCCAGTGGAGTGGGTGAGGGAAGAGTGTAGCAATAGCCAAATGATTCTGAACTCTTCTTTTAGGTAGCTGATATCAAAATGAATAAGACCCTCTTTTTTATTTATTCATTGGAAAATGAATTAAAAAAGTAAAATAAATTAACTCAACCTTATACTCTTCTATCTTTCCAATCCACATCTCTCTTATTAGCCTAGAGCCCATCTCTAATCTTGCCCTCTGGTATTTGTGCCAGACACTGGATGAATTGCTAGGAATACAAGATTTCTGAGATACAGATCCATGTCTCAAAGTGCTAAGCACCTAGAAGGACAGACAGCTGCATGCATTGCATCTATTACTCCAGATACATACAGGTGTTGTCATAGGAGCACGTCATGAAAAGTTTAAAAGAGGTTCTGAGGAGGAGTGTAACTGGCAGAAACACACAGCACTACTATGTGTGTTTGGGGAGAATATTGGAATGTCAAGTGTGGATTGAGAGGAATATAGTTTAGAATTACTTGAGCATATACCAAAACTTAGCAAGAGTGGAAGATGAGGGATGGGCCAGATCATGACTGCCCTTGTAAACCATGTTAATTATCTTGGCCTTTCTCCTGGAAGGAACGGTGAACCACTAAAGGATTTTTGGCAGAGCAGTTTTACGGTAACCTTGCTATTCTGGAAGTTGCAAAAAAGATAGATCAAGGGGGCAGGGGGAAGCTCACTATTAATGCCTCCACCAAGTCCCTAATTTGGACTTCCTGGTCCCTGAAGATTCTCAAAGTAATGAGACCTACTTCACTCAATCAAAGTGTTAGTTTGCATTTTGAGGTTGTTGTTTTGTTTTTGTCTAAAATAATAATTTAGTATTTCTTATAGGCTATTATACATATATGTATGTGTGTGTCTGTATGTGTGTGTAAAAGGAGGAAACTTAATTAAAACATAAATACAGCTTGATAGAATTTTTTTGATAAAAGGTCCTAGGAAGAACCAATTAAAAGGTGACTTTGAAGAAATATTTGGCGTGTGTAATATGGAAGATGTAAGCTGATGAACAGTGACCGTTCTAAGAGTTTGAGTATTTTTTTTTTAAGTTTATTTACTTACTATGAGGGGGAGAGAGAGAGAGAGAGAGAGAGAGAGAGAGAGAGAGAGAATCCCAAGCAGGCTCCACACTGCCAGAGTGGAGTCCTATGTAGGGCTTGAACTCACAAACCATGAAATCATGACCTGACCCCAAATCTAGAGTTGAACACTTAACCAATTCACTGCCACTTAACCATCCAGGCACCTCAAATTTAAGTATTTTATTTTAAAAGAGTGTGCTTGAGATAAAAATCTTCTGAAGATCCTAAGAAGCAAATCTGCACAAGATTATTTACTGGGATTGGGGGAGAGGGCTATTCATCTATTCATTAATAAACTACTTAGTCCTTTAGTTGTCTTAGCAATTTTTCTCTCGCTTCCTTTAGTAAGTTGATGAGTGATAAATAAATTCTTTAGTAGTTGATGAATGATAAATAAATTCATTCTCAATAAGAGAAAAGCTATCCAGCAAGCATCTCTGCTCTTATGTGGTAGCAATCAGATATTCTCTAAAAGCTCTGTGAAGTATTGTTCTCTGGGCAATACTATAGTTTTTTTTTGTTCTTTGTGTGTGTGTGTGTGTGGTCAAACTCAGGCACTGGTAAATTAAATTACATTATTATATATTGGTTACCTAATTTTCAGTTTCTAATGGATAAATTATATTTTCTAAGTATTTCATGAATACATATAAACTTGAGAGAGAATTTGAGGTAGAAAAAAATAAAAGTCAGTGTAGGAACTTATTTCTGATTCATAACTGTACTTATGTAAAGTTGAAATTAACTGAGAGATTTAAATAAAATTAACTTAAATATTCAAAAGAAACTATTAAAAATTACAATTTAAACTACAAGAATTTAATTCTTTTTCAATGTTTTATTTATTTCTGAGAGAGAGAGAGACAGCATGAGCAGGGAAGGGTCAAAGAGAGAGGGAGACACAGAATCCGAAACAGGAACCAGGCTCTGAGCTAGCTGTCAGCACAGAGCCCAATGCGAAGCTTGAACCCATGAACCATATGATCATAACCTGAGCTGAAGTCCGATGCCAAACCGACTGAGTCATGCAGGTGCCTCAAAAATTTAATTCTTAAAAGGCATAAAGTAAAGTGATGATGAATGGAATTGCATCAACTGTGAAGGTTATTGAATTTTGACAAACGACTTGATTTTTCTAGACTAGTTTCTAGACTTGAAACTATCAATAAATTAGAGAAAGTAAAAAAAGAAATTTTAAAACATAAAATTAGAATATCAATGTGTGCTTTCTCTTCCAAATTCATTGGGTCACTCTTATTTACTATAGGTCCACTCTTATTTACTCTAGGTCCACTCTTATTTAGTAAACAATACACTTACACATATAAAACAAATTACATTAATGAATTAGCTGGATAAAGTAAAACATAATATATTTATCATCATGTAAAATTTTGAAGAGTCAGTATCTGAAACTGTCTGAATAATTCTTTAGTACTCTTATTTCATTTATTTTCCAATAAAAATGCCTCTTCCCTTTGTAAATACTTTTTGCACCCTTCAAGATTTTGACCATCATTGCCTATATACAAGAAAATACTTCTTTTTTTTCTGGGGCGCCTGGGTGGCTTAGTCGGTTAAGCGTCCGACTTTCACTTAGGTCATGATCTCGCGGTTCGTGGGTTCGAGCCCCGCGTCGGGCTCTGTGCTGACTGCCAGCTCAGAGCCTGGAGCCTGTTTCAGTCTGTGACTCCCTCTCTCTCTGACCCTCCCCTGCTCACGCTGTCTCTCCCTCTATCTCCTAGAAATAAATAAAATATATATATTTAAAAAAAGAAAATACTTTTTTATTCTAACTATAAGCCAACTATCAAGTCTATGTTGTCCATTAATCATTTATTTACCAATATCTATTAAATGTTAATCTGTGTCAGATATGTGCTAGACTCTCCTAGTGAAAGAAGCCATGAATATAATATGATCATCAAGTGTAGGAAATCCCTTTAAGTTTGCAGTATTGCTTTAAGTACAAATTTCACATTTCTGGTTCAATGTCTGTTAGATGAAATATGTTCAACATTGAAGGAAGATATGCCAGCCCCTTCTTTTATTTTTCCAGGTTATTAAGTTATGTCCACATGATAATTACATGTTAAACATTTACAGCCTCTTATAGTTGAAGTTTTAAAGTACCCTCTCAAGATAAACTATAATTATTATTTATTTTATCATTATTGATCTAAAGAATGGAGCACCAATGAAGGAGATAATTTTAGGGAGAGATGCAATAGATAACTTTTAATCAAAAATTTAAAATCATTATTTATTTAAATAAAAATGGCAATAATCATTTTTCATTTAGTGCATGAAATCCTGAAACTATTTACACAAGACAAGAGTTAAAAATAACTCTTAGTTTATACCCTGCCTTGGTTTCTAAACTAATTTGTAAATTACGCAAAAGAAAAATGTTTATTATTTTTTGCATATGTAAAATGTGTTTCCCTTTGTTCTTTTCAGTGTCTTTTGGGGCCAGTTCCTAACTTTATAAATTGTGAATTTTTAGCTTCAATACTACCCTGACTCCAAAAATAATTCCATGCAGGGGTCTTATTTTACTGTGTGACTTAACCTCTTTTTCCTTTGTGTTTACTCCCATAAAATGAAGAAATAACATTGGGGCCATTTTTAGGACTATACATAATTTATGTAAGATTAGAAGCACACAACTAACATGTGGGCTTTGCTCAACAGTAGAAGATAATACTCTTGCTACTGCTACTAGTAAAATTACTAATATTGGTACTAATAATAAACACAGGAGGAGGAAGGAAAATAAGGTGAATGAGAAAATGTATGAGGAAAAGAGGAAAAAAGATGAATATAATGAAATTTTAAGTGTTTGTGCATGTGTCTGTATTCATCTACATAATAACGTGTGTGTAATGATTTAGAAAATAGATGATTTCCTCCTCCACCAAGTCCTTCTATGCCACTAAAACTCTGAGCATGACCTATCTCCAGAGGAACTAAGTGATGGAACACAAGGATGATGGAAAAGAGCCTGTGACAAAATAAGTATATGTGCTGAAAAGAAATCGAAGTCATTCTACTTTTCTTCTCATTGAAGCAGATGCTGAAAGTATGTGAAACAGCTTCTCTTCATATTCTTACTGCATGATTTAGGCATAGGGCTCTGCATGGTACCAGCGGTCATTCCAAAATCCTAGGAATTGAAGGAAACTGAATAAAGGTATAGATACAGACTGGACCAATGGAATTTATGGTTTGAAGACAGCATGTAAAATTCTCTAGAGCAGGATGCCATTCCTACCAAGATGCTTGCTGAGTATTTTGGGTTCTAGAGAAAAGAGACAGCAATAGAAAGAATGATTCCAATCTAGGAAGACAAGAAATACTAGTTCCTTTTTCTCCTTCTGGTCTTACTGGTAAATTTTCTCTTTGTTTTTTGTGTGACATTTTACCATCTCTCTAGAGACATCACTGGACATCATCTTTTTTTTTCTTAATCTGCTTAGGCCACAATGCAGAAATAACTCGTCTGTCCAATCAATTATCTTTTATTGTCAAGCCAAGGGAACTTCCCTTTCACATTATTTTAAATTCTAACAACCCATTGTTTTGTATATCTTTTTTCACTAAATTAAAGTTTCTCTGCTGCCCCAAATCTTTTTGTTGTTGTTGTTCTTGTTGTTGTTGTTGTTGTTCTTAATCCTCATGAACCAGAAAGAATTCTGTGAGCCAGAAGGAATTTTATCCTTAAGTAAACAATTTCCCCCCTACTAATGTATGTGTACACACACATCTACATGTGCAATTTCTGGCTCATGTCTTCACTTATCCATCTTGGAGCCCTAATGATGGACATAAAGATATTTTTTCTACTGTATAAGACAAAAATTATTCAACAAGGAATATCAGATGGCATCATATAGTGTTATAAAAATAATATAAATGACTGATGAGTTCATTGACATAAGGTAATAAAAATTATTTATTCCGGGAAAACTATACCAAGATATTTGCTAATAAATGTATCTTTTGATGAAATGAAGAACTCTATATTTCTGTTTTCTATTCCTGTTCATAAAATTGTGTTTTAGAGTAGAGACATAGAAATCCATTCATCTAACTACCCACCTGATGATTAAGTCCTTTCAACAATATTCTTCCCAAATAGTTATCCAGACTATGCTAATTATGACTAGTGGTCATTTGGTGTAACCCAATCTATTATTGAGAATATCATCTCCTGAAAAGTAAGCTAGAATATACTTTTTACAGTCTTCCCACTTAACCTCTTGGGGACACACACACAAAACTACCTGTTCCACATGGCAGCCGTTCATGTAAGTGAAGGCAATCATGCTATCCCCCCTGGTTCTGCTCTCATTTTGCTTAATCAGCAGTCAAATCTCATGGGAGGCAGTTTTTCACTGTTCTGATCATGCCCTTGGAACAGAGTATAGTGTGTCTGCAACCCTCTGTAGTGACTGCAAAATCTAAGTTAGACCTGATCAGGTAGACTGTAATTACAGCCTTTTAGGTAAATTATATTTCTAAAATGTCACTTAAGATCATATCAGTTTCCTTGATGACCACATCTCACAATTTAACCCATATTTAAGACTTTACTGTAATACCAAGATCTTTTGCATTATGAGTTCCTGTTAAACTTTCCTCCATCCTGAACTGTAGGTGGTTCTTGTTGTTATTGTTTCTTGTATACTTGTTTTGTGCTGTTTGTTTGAAATTTATCTGTGGGAATACAAAAATTTCCCAGGCAATTTCAAAGAGTAATGATACCAAGTGAAAATAAAGTTTAAAAACAATATAAGAATAGTGTTTTGTAATTTCTTTAATACAATGTCTCAGACATTTGTTAAGAGTACTGGACACAGTGAAGATGTTCTTGTAAATGTGTGGATATAAACGGTTATTTACCCAGAGGAAACAGTGAGTGGCCATGCTAAATGTGTGAAAAGATAAACGAGTGTGAGTTTGCTTCTGTCTTTACATTGATTCTGTGCTGCCTGTTCTGAATGTCTTTGTTTCCTTTTACATATTCTCTTTTTTTCTCCTTTTCATCTCACTTTCTTCCATTTTCTGTGTTCCCTCTTCAAATTTTTTTCTTCCTCATATGTCTCCCTTTTCTTGTATCTCTACGATACAAGAGAGGAGAGTTCATTTGAAAGTCCAGGAAAAGGGGTGCCTGGGTGTCTTAGTCGGTTAAGCTCCGACTTTCGCTTGGGTCATGATCTCACGGTTCGTGGGTTCGAGCCCCGCGTCGGGCTCCGTGCTGACTGACAGCTCAGAGCCTGGAGCCTGTTTCAGTCTGTGACTCCCTCTCTCTCTGACCCTCCCCTGCTCACGCTGTCTCTCTCTCTCTCTCTCTCCTAGAAATAAATTAAAAAATATTAAAAAAAAAAAAAAGAAAGTCCAGGAAGAACACAGTTGAAGTCATGGAATAGTTCTATTACCTATTAACTAATATTAAACTCTTTTAGCTATGCCATGTATGCGGTATACCATATATGCAAATGAAAAGGCGAACTTCATAGTATCGAAAAAAAAAACATGCTTCACAGATCTAGGAAAATTTCACAATGAATGAGAACTAGAAGGTAAATTAAAATATAAATAAATGCTTTCACAAACCAAAACCATTCATTGTAATATGAAAAATCAGGGTGTGCCTGGGTGGCTAAGTAGGTTAAGCATCCAACTCTTGATTTCTGCTTGGGTCATGATCTCATGGTTCCTGAGTTCAAGCTCCACATCAGGCTCTGTGCTGTTAGTGTGGAGCATGCTTGGGACTTTCTCTCTCCTTCTTTCTCTATCCCTCCCCCACTTATGCTGTCTCTCTCTCTCAAAATAAATAAATAAATAAATAAATAAATAAATAAATAAATAAACAAACTTAAAAAAAACAACAAACCATGAACTTCTCTCTTATTTTCTCTTAAATTTCTAATTTTATTTGGAAGGACATGGATATATAGTTTAGTTTTCCCCAACCCCTTGTGTATTAGCTGGCACATAGTAGATGCATGAATAAATATTTGTTGAAGAAATAAATTCAATCAGACAAGAGAATATGTATGTCTACATTCTTAAGTGGAGGCTGGAACATAAATGGAAGGGGAGCTTCCTTTGTCATGTGCTGGAATATCAGTCATTAAATAATCAACAGTTAATTTTCTCTGTCTTTCTTAGCAGTATAGGATGTATAGACAAATTTTCTCACCACATAAATTGATGAGATTGGGAGGAAGAGAAAGAAGGAAGGAAACTCCCCAAACATTGCTCATTTTCCCATTATTTTTCAGCAGTTGTAGTAGGGAACAGGTTGTAGTCTGGAGAAACATGAAACCACATGCCTCATGCCCGTCAAAGATCTGTGTGTTTCTGTGTGTATTCATGAATTGTATTGGAGACAAATTCCCCAATTATTTGCAGAAATCTATGATAATTATTGAAATGGATACATAAAATCCATTTGTATCATAAAAATAGTATTTGGAATTTCTGTTTCAATGAATTTAACCCTTTCCCTTCTTCTTTTTGCGTTTCTTGACATGCTCCAACCTCACCCCAAACCTTATCCTAATCTTGGCAAAATCAGAGTCAATGAACAATCACTTTTCAATGTCTAAGTTATTTCCTTGTAGTGAGCTAAGCCCTTAAAGAGATACATTAACTTTCAGTCCTCTTGGGTGCTGTTCAGAGTAATGGTTTATAACAGTTAATAATGTATAACATAACTAGAGAATGCCTTAGGCAGGCTCATTGTGTAGTAAACATAATAAAACAGTTTCTTTTTAGTATCAATTGGAAGTACATTATTTCCCCCACCATTAAGACATAGTAAATGAAGAAAAAGATCACATCATTTGCTTATTTTATATAGCTATAGTATATTTTACCTCATTTATATTTTAATCAGTCAAATCCTTGGCTGCACACTTCTTTTTATGTATTATGATTTTTAAAAAGTACAAATATTTGTACTTTTTAATATCATTAAATATCATTCCCTAAGGTCTACTTTAACACTGATTTTCTGTTATTTCCCTTCTTGCCAAAGCAGTCACTTCTCTGCCTCTCCTCTAAGCTCAGGACCACTCAAGCCACCCTTGGCTTATTTCCTGTCCTGAAGAAATAAATAAAATAATCAAGATTGGGTAAGAATAATGCCTCAATATTACAAACTAGTACTAAAACTAAAACCATAGATTCTTGCCTCTCCAATCTCTAGTCTGCTTTCTAGTATTATTTCTTTGCTTTGGACTTTGATAACTAGATGACACTGTTGGCCCATTCCAAAGATTTGATCAAAGACTGATATTACACTTGATACCCACTCTTGGCTCATTGAAAGCCAAGACTTGAGCCACTCTTGGCTCATTGTTATTAGGTTGGCCTTTTGTCACTGGATTTGTTCCTGGTAAAAAGTCTAAATTATCTACCTCAGTTAAGAAGCTTAAATCGGGTGGGCCTGGGTGGCTCAGTCAGTTGAGGATCTGACTCTTGATTTTGGCTCAGGTCATGTTTCCAAGGATCAAGCCCCTCATGGGATTCTGCACTGAGTGCAGAGCCTGCTTAAGATTCTCTCTCTCTCTCTCTCTCTCTCTCTCTCTTTCTTTCTCTCTCTCTCTCAAATAAATGAATAATAAAAAAAAAAACTTAAATCAGAAAGAAAATGTAAAGGGGATAAAAAGAGCATCCATCCAATGCATACAATGTTGGTCAAAACCTTGTTTGCTCAGTTTGCTAATTATGGAGCCAGTAGGTTAGAAGAAATGATTCTGAAGGAAATGAAGGCCATAGAAAAAGTCCATTAAAACATTAACAATGAGCCCCATGATCTCAGAAATGTAATGATCTATTTAATAAGAAATTTCAGAAAGAGCTGCCCAAAATGAAACAAATAGCCATAGTTAAAAGATGACAATGTACCCTCAATCTTTCCAATTGACTTGCCTCATTAGAACCCTCAGCTTTTGCCCCAGTGCAGCTGCACTTTTGATTCATACTCAATGGTTGACACTGGTTCTCTGGCATCTTACTCATTGCTCCCTGTCTGTCCGTCAGTGCTAAATGTGTAGGTTATCTGATCAACTTTCTTTCTGGCCAGCAGCTTCTCTCACTCTTCAATAGAAGAGAAAATAGGGCACTCCAGTGGACTTTGAGTTCCTTATCAGAACAATCAAATTAGGTTTTGTGGATTTTTTTGTTGTTGTTTTATCACAAGGACTGCAACTCAGGATTAGCACTATATGTTAATTTGAGTATTAAAATTTATTGTACACTGGCTTATATTCAGTTTATATCCTGAATACAAAGATAGACAACATGTCAAAAAGGGCAAGATTGAGTCAGCTTTCAACATTTCTCAGTAAGTGCACAAAATGTCTGGGAATGAAGCAGAATGTCCTATTTCATTTACCCAGAGGCTACCACAAGCATTTTCTCTACAAATTGCTAAAGGCTTAGAGTTAAAGCTGCATGATTTTAAGTAGCTGCAGGTAAACATCTGTTAATTGCTCTATTTTGCTGACTTGAATATCATGATTTGTATAATGCCAACACATTAATGAGTTAGAAATTTGAGTTGCTATATTTGTCATTTGTTATTGTATTACGAAAAAGTTGGCATCTCAAAAACTGTGATTAAGAAAGTGAATAAATCACTTTCTATAAGCTTATATCTAGTTTGGTTTAATATTATGAAAGTTTTCTGGATCTTGAAGACCTATGAACTTATCTATATCATTTTATGGTTTTAATAAGTAGAAAAATGTATTAAACAAAACTAAATTTAAATGAACTACTCACTAATTGTTCATATAGTACAAAGAATTATGCTTGATGGAGTAGTCTGGATTTATGTATTGATGAACAAAACACTGAAAGATTACATAAATAAAATTTCTTTGTTTAATTCCATTCACTGTAGCAAGAACTTCTGAAGTAAAGTAAGAACAAAGGCCTGCCACGTCTTGTCTAGAATCACTGTCACTTTGAGTTTCTAAAACTGTATGAAATTGTAGCCGCTGCAGAAAACAGTATGGAGGTTTCCCAAAAAGTTAAAAATAGAACTATTCTATGATCCAGTGATTGCACCACTGGGTATATACCCCCAGATACAAAATCAATAATCCAAAGGAATACATGCACCCGTATGTTTATTGCTGCATTACTTAGAATAGTCAAATTATGAAAGCAGCCCATATCAATAGATGAATGGTTAAGGATGATGTGGGATACATATAATTGAATATTATTCAGCTATAAAAAGGAATGATATCTTGCCATTTGCCACAACATGGATGGAACTAAAGAATATAATGCTAAGTGAAGTAAGTCAGTCAGACAAATAGGATTTTGTTCATATGTGGAATTTAAAAAACAAAATAACCAAAGGAAAAAAGAGAAAGAGAAACAGAGAGAGAGGCCAAAAAACAGACTCTTACCCTTAAAGAACAAACTGATAGATACCATACGGGAGGTGGGTGGGTGAATGGGTGAAATAGGTGATCGTTATTAAAGAGTAACACTTATCAAAAGTGCCCTAGGTGCCTTAGTTAGTTAAATGTTGGATTCTTGGTTTCAACTCAGGTCATGATCTCACTGTTTGTGAGTTCAAGCCCTACATTAGGCTCTGTGCCGACAGTATGGAGCCTGTTTGGGATTCTCTCTGGCCCTCTCCCTCTGCCCTTCCCCTGCTCATTCTCTCTTTCTCTCTCTCTCTCAAAATAAATAAACTTAAAAAAAAAATAAAGAGTATAATTACTATGACGAACACTGAGTAATGTACAGAATTGCTGAATCACTATATTGTATACCTAAAACTAATATAACACTGTATATTAATTACAGTGGAATTAAAATTAAAAACTTAATTAAAAAAGATACCCATCAAGCAAAAGTAATGCATACTCTAAATTTCTTAAGCTTCTACCACATCTTCTGGGGAAGATCCTGGAAGCTACTTTATGAAATTCAGAGTGAAATACTAAGCACAAACTGAGTTTGTACCTTGATCATTTTCTCTGGAGGTAGAGAAAAGGAACTGATGTAAATATGTCCCAAGAATGGTTTCTTTAGAGCAGAATAAACACTAAGTTACCATTCAAAAAGTAAAAAAAAAAAAAAAAAAAAGTGTGTGAACTATTACAGTTTTAACAAATTGTATTTAGTTATTAGTGTATCCATTCAATAATTATGTCAGAAGTTTCTAAATTGCTCAAAAAACTGAAGGGTGCAAAGATAATTTAGATGGGGATTTTCCTTTCAGGGATTATAAGTGAGATCAAGGAGTCATGTATATAAACAACTATAATTTGAGGCAGGAAGTGGTGATTGCCTTAAGAGAAGTAAAAATAAAGTGCTATGGGGTCTGAAAGCAAGAAGACAGAAATTTTAACTAGTCAGAGAGAAGATTTTATATGAATGTAAAATTTTAAAGCCACTGGCAGAGAAGCACACATGGCTAAGAAATGGATCATAGTATCTTGTGGAATATAATGGATCACTGAGGAGGCATTTCAATTCATATGAAAAGAAGGGTCTAATTTAGCAAATGGAGATTACAACTGATTTCCATTTGGAGAAAATACATTGGATCCCAGTCTCACTCAATTCCCGTTGATTAAAGATACAATTATAAAACAATAAAAATCTTAGAAGACATTTAGGAGATTATATATACAACCTAGATATTTGAGAGTTTGTTAAAAATAAGACAAAAAGCCTAGAAGCTAGGAAACAAAAAATGAATATATTTGCTACATAAACATTTAAAATTTGCATACGGATAACCATATATTAAGGAGTTAATAAAATAGATTGGGACACAAATACTTGTAATGCAGATAACAAAAAAAAAGCATTATTATATTTACTCTACTACAAGATTTTAAAACTGATAACAAAAAAGGCTGACATCTCAGTTGAAACATGGGCCAAAGAATAAGAATAGACAATTTATAAAGCAAAGCAAAATGACTAATCGATACATGAAAGTATGATGAACCACCCAGGGAATGAGAAAAATGCAGATGAAAGTAATCTTGAGATAAGAAATGTTTCCTGAGGGGATGGCATATGGCCAAAAGCGTGATGATGTCTAACATCCTTCCCATGTAAAAGGGTACTTTCTACATTGCTTAAAGAAATGCTAAGTCTCACAGACTTTTCAAAAAACAATGTGAAAGCATGTGTTCGAATTAAAACACATATACCAGTAATTTCATTCCCAAGAAGTAAAACCACTACTATATACAAGAATGTTCATTGAAACACTGTGTTGGTAGTAAAACTAGAAAAGAAAAAGTGAACGCCTATCAGTAAGAAGATGGTTAAATATGTTGTGGTTTATCTTTGCTGAGAAATACTATGAAATTATTTGTTTTAATGAGTCAAATTATCAGCTGATGTGGATGGATTTCTGTAATAAACCATTAAGAAAAAGCAAGATGCAGAGAAGTATAGGTGAAATATTTCTATTTGGTAAGCCATACAAAGTTGAAATTCATGTGTGTGTGTGTGTGTGTGTGTGTGCGCGCGTGTGTGTGTGTGTGTGTAATTACATGAATGAATTAAAATAGGGAAGAATTAAAACCAAGATCCTAAGGGTATGCATGAAAAAGTGGGTGGTGGAAAATGGGAAGAAAATGTGGAAGGTAAAAGAAAAACAACACTTAATACATATGATCTGAACATACAATATCTAAGTGCAAAACTAAGAACTCATCAATAAAGGCTTCAAAGCTAGGAAAGCACACAGCGGCAGTGGGGCTCCTAGTGTGACAGCCATGGGAGAGGACCTACTGTTGTCTCAGAAGTAATCCCTTGAGTTGCTAATTCAGTTATTTACCACTTCACTAGGAAGGAAAAATTGAGAACTAATATCAGAATCTACACAACCTTCATTTCTTTAGCTGCATATAACTGTGTATAATAACTGTTTAATTATCATTTATTTTAATGTAAAAATTGAGCTGAACTAGAAGAATCATTACAACTATTAATAGAGAGAGGATATTTTTGATGATTTAAGGTTTCTTTTGGTTGAAATATAAGGATATGTTGCAGAGAACAAAAGGAAACATCTCTGGAAAGATTCATTTAGAGCTTCATTATGGGCTGGCTAAGCATCTTGGACTTTTCCTGTAGGCTCAAGTACTGTGGATGATACAGTAACAAGAAAGCTACAAGGTTGGATGGATTGGGAGTAGGGAGCAGAGTCACAAAATCAGAATTTTAAATAACATTTTAATTTTATAAATTTAATTTAATGTATTTACTAGAAATAAAATGTTATAAATAAACATAAATAAAAATGACATTTTATTTCCAGTAACATAGGTCAGAAACTTTCAGCATCAGACTTTTTTTTAATTTTCAAAATACATACAATTAGAAAGCCTTATATAATAAGTTCCCACATACCCATTGTCTTAGTCTGCTTGAACTGATAGAACAAAATATCATAGAATGGATGTCTTAACAGAAATATATTTCTCATGGTTCTAGAGGCTAGAAAATCTAAGATCAATCAGCCAGCTGATTCAGTTTTTGGTGAAGACTCTCTTCCTGGCTTGCAGACCCACCTCCTCACTCTGTCCTAATATGGCCCTTTCTTGGTGCACACATGCATGTGGAGAGAGAAATCTTTCTCTCTCCCTCTTCTTATAAAGCCAGCAATCCTTTCAGATTAGGATCTCACACTTACAACCTCATTGAATCTTAATCACCTCCTAAAAGCCCTATCTCCAAATACAGTCTTGTTGGAAGTTAGGAGGTCAATGTATGAATTTGAAGGAAACGCATTTCAGTCCACAGAACCACCCAGCATTCAGGTTTGATAAATGTCAAGGTTTTTGCACTCTTTTATCCTATATCCTTCTTCTTTTGTTGTAAAGTATTTAAAAGGAAGTCTCAGGTATCATATCATGTCATACCTATAAACTTCAGCATGTAATTTCAAAACATATGGGGTTTTATTAACATAAACATTTGGATTACATTGATTATCTCTAAAATGATATTTTTTGGTGCTTTGTCTAAACCAAAATATAAGCAATGTCTCCTCATTGCCATTTGTTGTTACTTATCTTAAATTTCTTTTAATATAACTGTCCTCTCTCACTAACTTTTTTTCTATCATTAGCTTAATTGAGAAACTGAGTTGTACTTCGTTTGGTAGAATACCCTATGGTCTATTTTTTTAAGTTTATTTATTTACTTTGAGAGAGAGTGCGTGCGAGCGGAGGATGGGCAGAGAGAAAGAGGAGAGAGAATCCCAAGCAAGATCTGCACTAATAGTGCAGCTCTATCAGCCCTTGCCCTCAACCCCCCCATGCTTTGCTTGAACTCAGGAACTATGAGATCACGACCTGAGCTAAGATCAAGAGTCTGTCTCCTAACTGACTGAGCTACCCTGGCACCACAAGAAGGTCCTATATTTTAAATGTATATGTTTTATTATAACGTTATTTAATTTGTCCCACAATCACCTGCATTTCTTGCAAATCATCACTTAGGTCTAAAGACTTCATTTTAGATTCAAGTACAACTTTTAATTTTTTTACAAGAATATTTCATGTTGATGCTATATAGTTCATTTCTCAGCATATCAGGATGAATGTGTCATATAATGTTGGATTGTCATACTTTCAATGATTCTAAAATTGAACAGAAGGTCAAGATGGTAACATCTGATTCCCCATTAATCTTTCATCCAATGGTAATATCTATTGATGATATTACTTAAATCAGTGACTTTATTTGATATTGTAAACATGTTAATTTTTCCTAGTTTTATCACCTTTTACACTTATTTACAGAATTCTTTTGTAAAAAAGAATTTTGTCTCTTCAACTCTTAAAATGTTTAAGGAGGTTTTAATACTATCTTGGGCTAAGACTTAGATAATGTTCAAATATGTACTTTTCTGCACTAGTTGTATTTGTGCCAGAACTATCAATTATTTTTGTATAGATTATTCATTTATTCATCAAATATGTGTTGCATGCCTACTATATACTAACTCCAGATATATCAGTGCACAGAGAGTAAAAAAAAAAAATTCTTATACTAACAAAATTATTAATGAGGACACAGATAATAAATCATATAAATAAGAAAATTTTAGAATATTTTAGATGATGATACATCCTACTGAGAAAAAATATGGCAGAGAAAGGATAAGGGGTATCGGAGGAAAGGGACATTGAATTTCATATAGCATAGTTAGAGGAAGTCTTACGATATGATGACTTTTTAGTGAAGACATGGAAAAATTAATAGACCACACCATGCAGATACTAAAAGAAGAGAATTCTTGTAGAAAGAGCAGCAAGGTTTGCAAAGATCCTAAAGCTAGAGTATGCTGGCACTATTTGAGGAAGAGCAAGGGGCTAGTGTAGCTGGAGCATAGTGAGAGAATAGAGAGAAAGTAGATGACTCAGAGAAATAACAGGACTTAGACTTTGTAAGGCCTTGTGGGCCACTGTGTGGATATTGGCTTTTATTTTGGAGGGAAAAGGAGCCATGGAGGGTTTTGAGGAGAAGAATAATATGATATGACTTATGGTTGAATATAATTACTGTGGCTATTGAGTTGAGAATAGGCCTAGAAGGCAAAGATAGGAAGGAAAGTATAATCCAGGTGAGAGATGATGGTGTTTGGTTCAGGGTGCATAGAGCAAGAAGAGAATAGGTTTAAGACACAATTTACTGGGAGACTGGATATGGAATGTGAGAGAAAAATGAAAGTTAATGGTGACCACAAGGTTTTTGACCAGAGCTTCTGGAAGTCTGGAGTTGCTTTTAACTAAGATAAGGAAGACCAAGAAGCAAGTGTGGAAGGAAGAATAGTTTGAGCATGCTATGTTTAAGATGGATATTGGATACTCACCTAGAGATGGAGAAGAAGCAGAAAAATATTCAAATCTGGATTGAAGGAGAGGCCTAGAGCAAAAATTTTAATTTGAGTATTATAAATTCATGGATAGTATTTGAAACCAAAAGTCTAGATAAAATAAGAGAGTAATATAGCTTTAAAGAGAAGTTGAAGGATTGGGTACTGAGGCATGTACCCATGATGATGGAAATGTTCTAATATTATTATCTAGTAGAGATAAGTGGATGGTGTTGAAAAGGAGGTTGGGTGAGATTTTCTGGGAAAATGCCCAGGAATTGGCAAAAGGCTATGGTGTTTAGCATACAAGTCGAAGATTTGTTCTTTCTTGGAGTCTAAGGGTAGAGACGGGGATAGGTAGTAAGTAGAGGGAGGAGACTGAACATTCTCTTCTAACTGCTTCTATATTTTCACTGAAATAGAAAGCAAGGTGACCAGCCAAGACTGAAGACTACAGAAGAACTGTTGAAGATTTGAGAAGGTTGGGGGAAGTCAACTAAGGAAGGAGAAAGGAGAATGAACAGAGAAACTGTAATATAATTACTGGCAGCCTGGCTGCCACTTGAAGTTGGCAGTATATTTAGAGTACCACACCACTCAACATGGTTAAGATGTTTCCTGTCATTTTTAGCAGAATATGTTAGCTATTTAAACAGGTAGAGGAAGATATTAATGGGATGAGAAGAAAAGAAGAGTTGGTTGAATCAAGGATCATTTTGCTGGGGGGCGCCTGGGTGGCTTAGTCGGTTAAGCGTCCGACTTTCGCTTAGGTCATGGTCTCACGGTTCGTGGGTTCGAGCCCCCCTTCGGGCTCTGTGCTGTCAGCTCAGAGCCTGGAGCCTATTTCAGAGTCTGTGTCTCCCTCTCTCTCTGACCCTCCCCTGCTCACGCTGTTTCTCTCTCTCTCTCCTAGAAATAAAAATATTTTTTAAAAAAAGGATGATTTTGCTGGGTAAGACTGAAGAATATGTAATGTTTGGAGTGTTGAAGGGGAAAAAAAAGTAGTTAGTAGTTGGAGAATGGAATGCCTGAAGGCAAGATCCTGGAGGGATTTCTGCTTATGGTGAGGTGCCTGGCATGCCTGTAGTTGTGAATGGCTGATAAGAAGGAGGAGGGCAAGAAGAAGGAAAGTTCAGGAGGTCAACAGTTTACATATTAAAAATGGGGTATGTGTTCCATGTAGAGAGAAGTCAAGTCAAGAATACAAATCTATATTTTTAAGACATCAGGGAACATTTGTCATTTGCTTCTCAGTAGTCTGGCAGGGGAGGTATTTTGTATCACCACAATCCTGGGACTATCTTACATTTATGAATGAAATTTTGAGAATCAGAAAAATATAAATAGAGTGTACATGGTTCCTAAGGCCTTCAATAGTCTGGTAAAGAGATTGTGATTCTACCACTTCTCCCAGAACCCTTTTCTCCAGCTATGTCAAGCCATTCACATTAAGACAGTGTTTTAACAGCACAAGCCTTGGAGTGAAAATGGGATTCAAATCACAGCTCCATTATATGCTAATTGTATCAGTTTGGCCAAGATATTTAACCCCTTAATCCTCAGCTTCTTGTCTGAAACATAAGGAGAGTAAACTTAACTTGAAGGATGGTTGTGGGACTTACATTAGATAACATACAAAAAGCTCTTAGTATAGTTCCTAGAACAGTGCTTAGAAGCTATTATTATACCTTACTCCCAAATCCCCTTAAATGTTCACACTTACATGACTTTGCTCCCGGTGTTCTCTTTTAAGGATATGGTCTTCCTTGTTCATATACAACAGAATTGTTGACTTGCTTAACTAGACTGTTGATGCCTTGGCTAAAGACTGTCTTATCAGCATCCAATTCTTTGCACATCAGGCTTTCACAGAGGTAATTTAGTGAAGGCCTGTTTGAATTAATCAAATAAATGGAGGCAACATGCCTGCATTAAGAAAGATATGATAGCTATGCTCACATGCTTTCACTGTTACAAAAACATATAACAAATAAAGATGGACTGACGTAAAGCTACTTTATTACTAAAAAATTAATAAACAAAAGTTTGCTTGAACTGACGTTATGACCATTGCATCTATTTTTATGTATATTAGATAATTGATAAAAATGCTATATGTTTTGTTTGTTTTTTAATTTATTTATTTATTTTGAAAAAGAGAGACAGAGAGAGAGAGCAGAAGCAGGGGAGAGGCAGAGATACAGAGAAAGAGAATCCCAAGCAGGCTCCATACTGTTAGCACAGAGCCTGATGTGGAACTTTAGCTCGTGAACCATGAGATCATGATCTGAGCTGAAACCAAGAGTCAGACGCTTCATCAACTGAACCATCCATGTACCCCGAAAAATATGCTATATGGTTTTATGATCTTCTTTGACAAGCAATAAATGAAAATGTAGAATATTTAGTCCATTTGAAATTGAATCATGTCAGTTATTTTGTTTTTAAAAAAGCAAATGATCTGTCCTCACACTAAACACTGTTATAATCAAGTATAGTTCTATTATCCTGGAATCATATTTTGAAATTCAAAGCTATACTTCCATAGTTTGTAACTAGAATTCACAGTTTAAAGGAACATATTTGTCACATGTTCAAACAACTGGCCTTTCCATTGTTTTTTGAAACATGGTCTTTTGGAACTAATATGCTAACTATAATTTTTGCCCCAACTGCCATAGTTGAAGTATTTCTAAAGCACTGTTATTTCTCCAGGCAGTTGAGTTGTGCTGAAATGTTCTAATGATCCCAGGGTCAAGTATGTTACAAAGAACTTTTCTGGCTTTGAATTTCCCCCATACATCATAACTCTGTTGGAGTTTAGACCTCAATGTAAACGGCAGGAAGACCAGCATTTGCATAAAAGGATTATGCACCATCTAAAGAATTAACTACAGGGAAGTTGATTTATCTGCCCTTCTATCAAAAGAAACCTCTACTAACTGCTATTTCTGCAGTGTACAACAATAATTAGTGTGCATAATGATTCCTTTGAGGCACACAGAAGTGCATTCTGAATTCTCAATAGATACAAAATTATTTTGGTACATATCCACTACTGTTTGTACCGTACTATGTTCTAGTTCTTAGAAAGATCGGCAAATCCCATTCAATCTGCAAGCTAATGTTTTGTTAAGTTTTGTTAAGTACAAAAGATAATACGCTGACTATGCGAAGGAAATTAGTTTTCTATCTTAGTTCAGTAACCTTCAATTTGCAGAGGCGATGCAATCCAGTGAAACACCATCACTAGAAAATTCATTACTTGAGTTTAAAATAAATTTAGGAAGCATGAGGGTGTTGTCCAAGACATGAGAAAAGTGATGCTGTGGTAATAAAATAATATTAAGTATGGAGCAAAATAAAAGCACAAAGACTGAACAACCTGAAAAAAGCTTCAGCAAAAAGTCCAAAATAATGAGCAAGCCTTTAAGAGACAGAAGGAGAGAACAGGTCTTCTTATGTGAAGAAGGACAATGGATAAGGAAGGTAAATTGGTATAAGGCAATCAGGGCAGGGCAGCTTCCACATTTGGGAAGCCTCTGATGGGATGGCAGAATCAACTCAGTCTAGTCTCCAGAGTTCTAGTTGCACAAACTTCTGACCAGAGCAGAAGAGAAATACAGAGCAGGAGGCTGGGGAAAAACTTCATCAAGTTTACTTAGTTTGGGCACTGTTATCTTCAAACAAGCATGAATACACAGAAGGCACACAAATTTTACCAAGAACATTTCCACTGTCCAGACAGCTAACTATAGTTTTTGAAGTTTTTATTATCAGGTAGTCACCCTTTTACAAAGGGAGTTATTCCCAGAATATCAGATACTGGAGGAATACTCCACTGTACTTTTAGTTAATATGTAGTGGCCATCATACAGTAACAGTAATTCTTAATGGGTTATAATAATCTTTTGTTGAAAGAGAAAGGCTTTGACCATAGCTGTTATATCAATTGTTTTTTGGAGAATAAACACTAGTCAAGGGAATGATGTATTACATGTGGAATAAGGATCTCTGGTATTGTTTCAAACTGGAAAGTCAGGCCTTTATTTTGGAATTTAGGAAGGGTGAGGGTCCTTCTAGTTAATTAAATCACAAATTATTTGTCTAAATTAATTAAAATTTTCAGCAATATGTCAAATTCTCAAGACATGTAACACACTATAAAATATATAATGTTACATTTAGAAGGGGTCCTTAGTGATCTTTCAGCCAGGACAATCTTCTTCTATAGATGAAAAAAATAAACCTAGAAAGACAAACCAATCCACCCAGGGCCAACAGGACTCCTAATATCTGTTCAATAGTCTTTTGAGTAAATTATTTGATCATAAAAATTACCATAAATCTAGCAGACTGTAAATCTTTTTTTTTTTTTTTTTTTTTTGCACTGTGACTTTATGCTAAGTTTCCTTTCTAAATTCTCACAAAAAAAAAAATGCTTCGATTTAAAAAGTGAGACAGGAGGGTGTCTGGGTGGCTCAGTCAGTTAACCATCAGACTTTGGCTCAGGTCATGAACTTGCAGTTTGTGAGTTTGAGCCCTGAGTCAGGCTTTGTGCTGAGAGATCAGAGCCTGGAGCCTACTTCAGATTTTGGGTCTCCATCTCTCTCCCCTGCTCATGCTCTGTCTCTTTCTCCCCAAAATAAATAAACATTAAAAAATATTTTAAAAGATAAAAGAGGGACAGAGAGAGAGAGAGAGCAAATGTGAGAAACATTTTTTGAAGATAACCTGTGCATTTAATTCACTTATTGGAATGTACCACAATGTTCATAGTAGCACTTTCAACAATAGCCAAATCATGGAAAGAGCCTACATGTCCATCAGCTGATGAATGGATCAAGAAGATGTGGTATATATATATATATATATATATATATATATATATATAATGGAATACTACATGGCAATAAGAAAGAATAATAGAATAATATCTGGCCATTTGTAGCAACATCAATGGAACTCGAGGATGTTATGTTTAGTAAAATAAGTCAGGCAGAGAAGGATAGATACCATATGTTTTCACTTATGTGTGAAACAGGAGAAACTTAACAGAAGACCATGGGGAAGGGGAAGGGGAAAAACAGATAAGGAGAGGGAGGGAGGCAAACCTTAAGAGATTCTAAATACTGAGAACAAACTGAGGATTAAGGGGGTTGGGGGAGAGGGGAAAAGAGGTGATGGGCATGAAGAAGGGCACTTGTTGGAATGAGCACTGGGTGTTATATGGAAACCAACTTGACAATAAACAAAATAATAATAGTAATAATTCAATGACTGCATTCTCCACCTTAGGTTTTCACCTTCACATTTTAGTCTTCGGTTAACTAGAACAAATAAAGCATAAACTAAAATATAGTCTATCTAAGGTTTTTCTTTCTGAACTATAACATTTTTGGTTTCTTCAAGAAAGAAATCAAAGAGAAGGAATGTAAATGAATTAAAGGAAAAGGAAAAAAGAAAAAAAAAAAAAAAGCATGCCCAAGAGTGTGACCAGGAAAAAATGACCACAGATCCAATTAGATGTCAAAACAGGGACTTGCAGCCAGGAGGAATTAATCCATATACCAGAACCTTTGAGCACAACTCAATGATGCTCAGGTATTCTATTCATTTATATATGATGACATAAACCACACAGAAGATGCTTCATACATGCAAACAAAGAATAAGCATGTATTTAAACAGATTTGTTTTTTTTCATTCACAACAACTGAATCATGTGATATGTGTATCATGACTTCATATGTTTTGCAATCACAGGGCCACAGATAACTCAGATTATATACCTAAGGTCAGCATCAAGGAGTTGCCACCTTATTATCTCAATTAGACTTTTTGTGCTTCAGTTCAAACTTCTGCAGGTAAATAAGCAATCTTATTTTAGGATTCTCTGAACCCTTTCTTTATTAGAACTGTAGAAATAGGTTAAATCACATTTTCATAAACAGTAAGTTTAGAAGAAAGGATCTAGGGCTTTGGGTTAATTTTTAGTAGACTTGAATTTGGGGTGTATGTGAGAATTCAGGTCCAACAAACCATTCAGCAATGTATTTTTCATAACAAGATGCAACCTGTTTTAAAGAATGGAATTCTTGCATATGCATCACATAAAAATTGGCTGCATATAAGGAGAGGTTTGTCTTTGTCCTGGTTCCTTTAATCTTTTGGAATTTCCTGAATGAGAGAAGTATCTTCATATTTATGGTGCCCCTCCCCTCATATCTGATAGTTTTTCCTAACTAGGTGACACCTGGAAGGCCCATGGACCACACCTGGTAATTTATGTTAATAAGGCATCTTAGAGTTAAGAGGTAGCCACACTAAAAAGACAAACCACATGGTTTTGTGCCACATATTTTCTCATATCTTTGGAAAGGTTAGAGGGGCAGGGGATTGGGTTCAACTTTGTTGACAATAATTAAATTATGGTGATGAAGCCTCAATAAGGCTCAAGTGAACTTCCTAGTGGGAAATGCTCTCTGAGTATTATCACCCATCAATGGCAGAAGGGTAACTGATATGTGAGAATGATGGAAGCTTCTCATTTGGAACTCTCTTAGACTTTGCTCTATGTGTCTCTTCCTTTGGCTGGCATATGTGATAAAGTATAATATAAGAAGATACTGCTCTGACCTCTGTGGTGGCTTTGCCCACATTTCCTTTTTCAGGCACGTGAACTTGCCTCAGTTCCTGTTGGCTGCTAATAGTCATAGCTTCCCCTTTCTTTGGAGAATTGTCTTTGGGCAAACAGGAGCCACCTTGCCCAAGAGGTTGGCATCCCCCACAATGGACATGTTGGACAAAAGGTCATCCCTTCTCACCTCAAGATCAGGCCAGCTTTGTGGAATAATTAGTGTTCCAGGGCTCCGGATAAGTTCAGACTGAGGTTCAGCTCCCGCTAAGACTACCATGCTTATTAGCTTAATCTCCTACTCCACCCCGCTTCTTTCATGCCATTTCTTGCATGTGAATTTCCTCAATAATCACCTCTATAAGAATTTTTCACTTCAGGCTCCATTTCTAGATAACTTGAGCTACAGTGGATAAATTAGCCAATATATAAGGAATTGTATTATAAATAATCTTTATATCTTCTAATCTTACAGTTCATTCATTATATTATGAAAAAATCTATTTGCTATTGCTATAATAATGCTAGTTTCTTCCTTGTCTTTAAATAGAAGACAAGTGAATATATTTTCATATATTTTAAGTACTGAGTATGGGTCAGACCCTATGCTGGGCACTACTACACCATGTATGTGCATGTGTGCCTATGTACAAAATCATTTAATCTCTTCCATCATTCCAGGAGGTCAGTCACCCTTATTTTGTAGAAGAGGTAGAAAGATCCTTACGGTCACATTTATAATAAGTAAGGAGCTGGGCGCAGGGGGGGTCAGACACAGGTCTGAGTCCTAAGTTCATCGTTTTCCAGGAGCCATTCCCTCAAAGGACAATATAAAAGCCATGAGTTATAGTATAGCACTCTGTAAAGAATATAAGCTATAATTCTGCATATAAGCTAAAATTCTGACATTTTTTCCAATGCCATCTCTACTTTGGACGCATCTGTTCTTATTTATATATTTTTAATTCATTTATCTATTTAATTACTTATTTATACTCCACCTTGTTTCACAAAGGCTTTTTATATAGTTAAGGTTAAACTGCCACACTTTTCTTTATCTATGTGAAAAAAGTATATGTTTAAGCTAACTTTCCAACTCTAAATAAACACATGCAATAACCTACAAATAGGTAGCTCATATATACCTAAGTAAAAGTCATTTTGAGAGTAACAGTTTCAACTTATAATTATTTAATTAAAAGATGAGCATTAAATGCTAACAAAAATTGTTTAAAGTTAAATATTGGATCCCAACCAAATTTATTAGCTAGATAGAAAATCAATAGATAAAGTATTTCTAGAGACTGACAGTAACTGATGCCAATAATATGAATTCTAAAAGAGGATAGTATGTGTCTGTGTGGGTATATATATATATGTATATATATAGTAAATATTTATATACAGTATATATTTATACAGTATATATTTAATATATATATTAACTCTCTCTCTAACATAATGTGCCTTACATACTAAAAAGAATTACATCAAACTAAACTGCATATACAAATTAAATATTTCTAAGCCATATCAAAATATATATTACTAGCATTAGTATTTCCAAGAAGACAGACCCTGGTGTTAATAAGGGCAACAGCAGAATCTAAATACACAATGTGTCTGAAGAGTTGATACACTAAGCTTCTGAATCTATTCTATATCTGTTTATATATTTAAGGGACATGATTTAGATTTATTATACCCAGAGAATAAGACTTGACATCTGAAAGTCTGGATTTGAGATCCTACTTCAATGTTTATTAACTTTTGTCACTCAATCAGGAAAACATTCTGATATTTATTTTCACATACTCCAGAGAATTATTGTGAAGATTCAATGAGAAAACACATGGAAAAACACTTGGTAAACGTTCAAAGGTATTTCAAATATCAGACAATACTGTTATTAGTAAATCATAGCAGTTTATCTAACCATAATAGAGTCATTCAGAAAATTCTTTAACATCTACATTGAGAAGAATTTGGAACCACCATCAGAATTACTTCTCAGACCTCATGTCAATATCCCAATGTTGTGATACAACTGTTTTAAATATGTTTTCCAGAGTTATGTTACAATGGCTACATTTATAGATAGGTAGGTGTCTTCACAGCTAAATACTCCAGATGAAAGTACAATGCATAAGGCCATGTCCAAGTATTTTTCAGTAGTTAATGGGTGATCTTCTGGGAAAAAGTATTTTTAAAATATTTTATCTGGATGTTGCAATAATATGTAGACATACCCAGTTGCCATGAGGCTAATTCCAACATCCATCTTTTCCTCATTCTCCCTCTATCATTTAGATATGAGAAGGCAAACAGTCAATGTTAATACAAAGATGAAAAATTCAACCAGTTTTTTCTCACACACATTGAAGAATAATTGAGAAAGAAACCCATTCCACCATTGCACTTTCTTTCCAGAAGTTGCCAGCAAGAATCAAAGATTATTTTGCACATACTAGGTGGATACCATTTCCTTAATTTTTCCATTTTCCCCACGTGACCAGATATAATGTTCTGCCTGTGAAAATAGGAAAGTCAGCAGCAAAAGTAAAGCCAAGGAATAAACTCTTTTCTCTCTGCACTTGAAATTTTCTATTACTTGTACCCTTCAAGATGGAATGTTTCTTGATTCTTACAACAAATGGAAAACAATGAAGTTATTTCCAGATCAGTAATATATCAACAAATAATATGCTTTGGGGTTCTAAATATATGTTTTCAAGAGAAAGAAGATCTTGTTTTATTAACTTCGCATCATATCCCAATATTTGCACATACCTTAAGAATGTTCCCTAAATGAATAAGACTGTGAATTGCTTTGGAACAAAGAGTGTATTATTTGCTTTTTGATACTCAGTCTTATTCAGCAGTTAACAAGTTAATCTGTGTCAATGAATGAATGCATGGGTGTATGAATAAGCATCTCCTAAAGGATTTTAGAAGGAATTATGAGAAAACATACCTTTGAAATTAGAATGGGACTCTCCCTTGCCAATCAAGCAGAGCACTGACAAATCAATCTAAGACAGATTCATTCATTTATTCAGGCATTTGCCAAATAGTTGTTTAGGGCCTACTATGTGACATACTGAATAAAAAGATATGATCCCTATTTCATGGGGATTACTTATCTTTTACTGATGAAGACAGATCTTGAGTAAATAATTACAAACATCTGTGACTATAAAGGACACATTGAAATGTTTCATAAGAGTATATAACAAATCAGATTTAACATAGACAGCCAGAAACAGTTTTTCTGAAGGGTATTTAGACTCAGGCTTGAAAATAAGTCAGAAGTAGCTGGTTCAGAGGCAAGAGAATGGGGAAGTCTTAAAAGGAGCCAGAGAGAGAGAGGTGAAGATTTCATGGCCAGTGAGTAGAGAGGAGTATATTAAAAGATGAGTTAAAATTGTAAGAAGGGAAGAGTTGTAGAAGGCCAAGTAGATTCTAGGTTAAGGATTTTAAACTTTATCTTGACAACACTGAGAAAAAACTGGAAAGATTTTTATAGAGTCCCCTTAACTTGAGATCAACTTTTAATGGACAGGTATAAACCTTCCATTCCTTCTGCTGGCTAAGAATCTTTTGTAAGTACTTTCATAACCCACTGTCTAGGATAATGCCTCACTTAGAGAAGGCATTCAATGAATACTAGTTTAGTTTAGTCTAGTGCTCTGGCTGCAAATTAGTTTCACACCCTTGGATAACTACTTTCAATATTCTGAGTCTCAGTTTATCTATGAAGTGAATTTGTCTGATTTATAGTTAGTCTGAAATCTCTCTTACTCTAATAATTCATAATTCAAATAAGTCTTTGTCAAAATTGAATAAAGACATAGAAATTTGGTTCTCCCCCTCCTTCTCAGTCCCACCCAGAGCAGCTGTTTCCTGGTACTAGGTAACTAAGTCACCCAATAACTCAAACATCTACCCTGATGCTTGGAGAGTCCCATGAATGCCTGTCATGTGCTCTTGGGCAAGTCATATAATCTCATCTATAAAACCAGAGGTATAGACTTGATGGTCTTAAAAAATTCCTTTTTGGTCCTTTAGCACATTATTTTCCTCTCTATTTTGATCCCTGATGCAACTCAAGCGATTCAATGTTTGCTTGAATTTATGTCTGTTTAAAATAAATAAATATACAAATAAATAACCAACTCTTTCTTGTGAAAAATGCTTTAGATGTACTTATAAGAAAGTAAGATCATTCATTTATTTAATTAAATTAACTCATTACTAAATGTTAATCCAATTAAGCATAAATGAAGCAGGATCTCCACAACTTAAAGAAATGATGAGTGGCAACGTATTTGGATGAGTACATGAAGATAAAGAAAGGAAAAAATGTTCTTTTAGTACATAGAGAAAGCTATTATCTGAACCCCATTTCCCTTTTCCCTTCATTCAAACTCTAATAAGGTCATTAGTCACAAGCCAGGCATCTCGGAGCACAGAAAACATGATAAGTGCTGAATTATCAAGTCACCAAGTTCTATAGACATTTCACAGTAGATGAAGAGAACTGCCATTGTGTCTGCTCATACACAGGGCTCATCTGCCCTGGTCAGGAATGGGCCATTAAGAATGCACACCACTGATCCACTGTACCTTCCAGTTTCAATTTAGTGCAAGGAAAGACAGGTGGCCTGTTAACAATGCTGGGGATATCTGGAGTTGGTAATGTGGAGACAGACTGATTGATAGGACTCTGCTGGAGAATACAGAGATTTTTTTAATTGGTTGGACGCTATGTGCAATAGTGGATGGTGATCTATCAGCCTCTTCCCAACAGAGCAAAAAGACAAAAGATTAATAACAGCCTCTTCAGTGTCACTGCTGATGAGTGGGCTCCACAAGGGACCAAAGGCAGAGACACCCATAGGACAAAGTGGAAAGCAATACAAGAATATGAGGCACATCCACTGCAAAATTCAATGGACTACAAAATTTGGGGTGGATTTTACTTCTCTGGGCAATCAATGAAAAGAAGTTCCTATTTTATAATGGTGATGGTAGTGATGATGATGATGACGGTGATGGTGGTGGCTCTTCATTTCCCACTTTGCGTAGTTAACCCCTATTTACCTTTTATATATTAGCTCCATTATCACCTTCTCACAGAAGTCTTCCCAGAGTTTCATAACAGGTTCAAATTTTTCTAAAATGTAGTCTCACCTCTCCCTCTCTCCTGCGGCAGCTGCTCTGGTGATAGAGTTTGGCTCCATTTGCATCACTGTTCTTTGTTGTAATTTCTCTCTACTCATTTACACCCTCCCTGCAAGCAGATAGTACATCTGCTTTTGCTTATCATTATCTCCTTACCTAAGCATAGTGTCTGAGGACTCAATAAATGTCTGTTTAAAAAAAATAGGAAATAAAGGGAGGGAAAAAACACCATGTACACCTATTGCATAGCATCTATTGTCTTGATATGTTCCGTATTTCTCATGACAACTATTCAAGGTGAGTCCTATTATTTCTATTTCATTGAATCTTGGAGAAAAAAGTCAATGGCCTTAGTTCCATAACTAAAATGGGTGGAGCACATGTGTAAACCTGATCAGTCAGGCCCTAAATCCATGCATCTTCCATCACCCTTTATTATATCATGTTGCCAGTTTATGTCAAATAGATTTATCTGAATTCCTAAGTAGCTTATCTTAAGTTAAAATAAAATGGTGATGTTATAGTATTCAGAAATCTGACATAGTTGACAACTGCCTCCGTTGACAGGTTTTATTAGGTTAAATTTACAGCAAATAAAATCTGATGGTCTATCTCTGAACATTGGATTTTGTAGGCAATCAAAGAAATTGTATAGGCTGAAATTAACCCTGAAAGAGAGACAGAGAACCTACCAAGAGAATCAGAGTCCATTCTTGAACAATTTATACTCCTTCCTCATCAAATGGCCCAATCAAAAGCCAGAAGCTAGCTATCTCTTTTGCTTCACCCCTGTAACCCCAGCAAGGATAAAACATTTTTTTCCTTAAGAAAGTAAACAATGCAGCCAATACTCTGTTTCAAAGCTGAACAAAAAAATGAAGAGGAAAGTCTAAAGAAAAACAAGTGCTGTTTTATTTTCAAATCCTGTGTGAAAGAAGCAAAAGATGTAAGTACTTGCTATGATATATTTGATTGTACAAAGTACTGATATGAAGTATTATGAATAATAAGTAGCAGCTGTTCAAAGAAGGAAATATAACTCAATAGAGTAAATGGTGTATTTGTCCCTCGAGCTGATGAGTACTTAGTCACTAAGAAATCATCCTTCCAGAGAACATAATTTAGACTACACTCCAAGACAAGCTACTCAGAAATCTATGCATCTCACTACTCTTTGTTAGTTATATGTGTGATTTTAAATATTAAAGCCGTTATGAAATATTAATAATAAAAATAAGTTAAATTTAGACTGCAGAACTCAACTGTTGCCACATATTGCTGAAGTGTGAGTTTATTATGAGTCTTTAAGGGTCAACAGCTGAGAACTTCCATATGGAGAAATGTCTCAATAATAGTGCTATCCAAATTTTGGTAGACATACCGTATACTGAGGGAGCCAAAGGATACCTGTAGCAAAGCTGATGCCATTAGAACATAGGTATAGCCAGGCAATTTCTTCAGTGAAGTTTTGGGGAAAGATGCATTTAGTACAAATATGTTCAAATAATTTTATAGGTGTCATACAAACAACCCACCCCAAAGCTAGGGAAATAACTTACTCAAAATAATATTAAATGTATTTTCTGCTTTGCTAACATCAGAGATGACCAATGAGAAGAAGCTCCTACAACATCAACTAAAATAAGGACACCAGGGGGATCTGGGTGGCTCAGTCAGTTAAGTGTTTGAGTCTTGGTTTCGGCTCAGGTCATGATCTCACACTTTGTGGGTTTGGGCCCCATGATCCTGGCTGGTGCTGTCAGAGCCAAGTCTCCTTGAGATTGTCTCTCTCCCTATCTCCCTGCCTTTCTCTATCAAAATAAACTTAATAAACAAATAAATAAAATGAAATCAGGTGCTACTTGCATGGGAACAAAGTCACAACTTTTGGCTTCTAACAAAGGAATCTAGTACAAGTAAAGAAATATATCCTTGACTCAGGTACAATTTGTTGCACCAATATGTCATATAAAAATTCAAAGCTTAATTTCCTTGTATGGTCAATTATGGTTTATCAAAGAGAATATAAGAGATAGAGCTATATCCATATCATACCTAGTTATGAGTCCTTAAAGAAATCTCTTAATCTTTGTGACTACTTCCTTACTTAAAAAAGGAAATTCACTAGCTATCTAAAAAGATAATCGTAAAGATTAAATAAGACATTGCATATAAAATGTATGTAGCAAGTAGTAGTATATGAATAGCATGTAGTAAAAGCTTGAAAATATTTCTCTCACTTTCTTTCATTAAGAAGAACAGTATTTTGGAAAAGGCATTAATTACAATTAATCACTTGGGATGTAGAAAACCTCCATATTTATTACTTGGTACAGTGACATTGGTCCCAATATTATAAGAGAATCTCAGTTCTTCTGTTCCCTACCTCTTCTTCCTCAGTGTCTCTGTTGATGATTTCTTGTCTTTAATTCACTAAAACTGTCAGCACTCTTTAAAGGGAAAATGGATATATTGTGCATCCTTAAGAAGAGGTAATATAATTGGAGCACCTGAGTGGTTCAGTCAGTTAAGCATCTGACTTTGTCTCAGGTCATGATCACGGTTCATGGGTTCGAGGCCCACATCAAGTCTGTGCTGATAGCTCAGAGCCTGGATGGAGCCTGCTTCAGAGTCTGTGTCTTCCTCTCTCTCTGCCCCTACCCCTACCCCACTTCTGCTCTCTCTCTCTCTCAAAAATAAATAAACATTTAAAAAATATCACAGTAAATGGAGTAGATGCTAATAAGCTCACTTATGCCATTTCAAAGACTATCATCCCCTTGGAACATTGTGTGTCTCTTTTATAGCACATAGTAGACATGTAAGAAATATTTGGTAGGCCAGTCATATAACCTACTCTGAAGACAATGGCCAGAACATATTTCTACACAACTCAAGAAATAGTTATTGATTGCTTCCTTTGTGCCAGAAACTGTATTTAGCACAAGAATACAATTGGTGGGGGGCGCCTGGGTGGCTTAGTCGGTTAAGCGTCCGACTTTCGCTCGGGTCATGATCTCGCGATTCGTGGGTTCGAGCCCCGCGTTGGGCTCTGTGCTGACTGCCAGCTCAGAGCCTGGAGCCTGTTTCGGTCTGTGACTCCCTCTCTCTCTGACCCTCCCCTGCTCACGCTGTCTCTCTCTCTCTCTCCTAGAAATAAAAAATTTAAAAAAAAAAAAAGAATACAATTGGTGGCTGTTAATGAAATTCAAACAGCAAGTGAATGGATTATTACTGCATGGATTCTTATGATGTCTAAGAGCAATACTTATGTACTAATAACTATCTTCATTAGACTCCAATAGCTTTTAAAATATTGACTAAGTCAATTTTCTGTGTTTTTAGTCATTCTTGTAACTAATTGCATATCTATATGCTGAGTTTTCATAAATCCACTAGCTTGCTTTTGGATGCTAATAGTACAATATATATATTTTTACGGTCAAAACTTTTTCTGTAGGCTCTCAAAGTGTCACAGAATATAATATAAATCCTTCTTGATTTCATATCTCATCTACTCTTATTTGGCTCTGCTTTGTCAGTGCTGGTCTTTGGCATTTACCTCTTCTATCTTATGTACAGCTTTTCCAGTTTTTGGGAACAATTTATTCTCTCCTTTTCTCTTTTAATTCTAAAATCTGTCATTATCCAAGAATTAAACATATAGATGCTTCCTCATCTGTGAACTGCGGTATGAGGCAAAACAAGGACATTTTCATTTTAGACATCACTGCCTGTCACCATGACTTTGTTTTCCATGGTCTCCATTTCCTAAACTTTACTTAATTTTATTTTAATTTATACCCCTTTCTTTCTTTTTGTCTATAACTCATTTTCTTCTCTTTCCAATCAGAATTTATTGGGAAAAGAGAATTGGGTGAAGGATTAGGGAGAAGCTGTGACCAGGATGCTGGTTTTATATTGGCAGGTCCTGATTTATCAATAGAGCCATGTTCATCCCGTGTCATGTGCAAAAGAGAATCTGTTCTTAAATTGTTCAACCTACCTAAGAAGGTTATGAAGACAGGAATTTGGTGTTAAAGATCAGAAAAGTCATACATTCTCAATTACTTCTACTTTATGATTAAACCAGCCTAGTACAAGATCACTGAACTCCTTCCATCTACCTCTTTCCCTTGATGTCCAGCCATTTCAATTGTCTGGCTTCCATGGGAGCCCCTCAGGGTAGTACTGTGTGTTAATTTACTCACCTTCATGTTTTATGTGTTTATCACAGTGAGTTCGACCCATCTGGAGAAATGAATTGTTTTTGAATCACAATACTCTCTTACCAGACTACATAACCAAAAGCCAAAGTAGTTTTCTCTCTCTCTCTCTCTCTCTCTCTGTGTGTGTGCGTGTGTGTGTGTGATTTTTTTAAAATAAACAAACTAAATTAGGGAATATGCAGGAAGCAGCTATAACTACTTCATCCCCAATATATTTTAAACTGTCCATTAGGAGACAAATCACTATTGTATCATTCTGTTCAATTTTCTTCGGATCATCAATCCAGAATGAATAATCCAACACAGAATTCAGAAATTTCCACCAGCATTATCAAGACAAGCGATGGT
The DNA here is from genome assembly GCF_003009895.1 of Hyaena hyaena. Classification (NCBI taxonomy): domain Eukaryota; kingdom Metazoa; phylum Chordata; class Mammalia; order Carnivora; family Hyaenidae; genus Hyaena; species Hyaena hyaena. The sequence goes on along the minus strand of NW_024081388.1, from coordinate 187,948 downwards.
GAAGTATTTTCACTACCCTTGCTTTCTTAACAAATAGTCTGTTCACTGAGGCTTCTGGTTTAGAAGTCCAGAACCAGTGGTAGAAAGTCAGCTTTTTTTACTAAAGTATAAAAATATTTTGACCAGACATTCATATTTTACAATTTTCCAAGTAGAGTCATTTTTTCCCTCTGCCCTTGCTGTGATGTGACATTTAATTATGGATTCCCCAGAAAACTTTCCCTGAGGTCTTTTACATCAGAAGTACCTTTTCCGGGAGGAATCCAGTGGTGTTTTTCATCATGACAGCAGCTCCCTATGGCTTAGCTTGCTATTAAATCCTGAATTAATATAAGCAAATCTCTTCTATTGACAAGATAAACAATGTTTCTCTTTGTTTTCCAGAAGATCTACTATTCTAATTGTCAAAGCCAGGACCTTTCATGGGTAGCCTTTTGTGTAGGTTAAAACACTTACCCATACACGTGCTTTCCATCTAACCAGATTTTACCACCTCTATTATTGCACATCCTCAATCCAAAGAGTGCAAAGTTCTGCATCACTTACCAAGTAAAGGCTAAAATCCTAGAAAATGGCATTTCTCAACAAATATGTTTTAATTTTGTGAGACAATCAGATACATGATAGATGATAGATAGATAGATAGATAGATAGATAGATAGATAGATAGATAGATGATAGATAGATGATAGATATAGATAGATAGATAGATAGATAGATAGATAGATAATAGATATAAATTGATAAGATAGTAGATGATAGTTATAGATATATAATTTTCCCCCTTACCTCACAATGGAGACAGGGACAGCTTTCTAAGACATAAAGGTTCAGATTCAAAATGTTTCTTTCTGGCTATCACTAGATGGTTAGTACTGGCATGATTTTGATGTTTTATATATTTCTTAAGCCATACCACTAATGTGAAAGGGCACTAAAAATACCAAACACTTTAAATTTGTATGTCTTCATTTTTGCTGTTGATGCCAAAATTGTGGAATAAACATAAGACAAAGGTGGATGCATGTTGTGTGTATATCTTTAGCCTGGTTTTTGCAAAGGTTTTGCATTGTAAAAGTGAAGATGCTCCAAAACAAAATACTAGCAAGCTATTCCAGGAACATTCACATGACCAAGTAGGATTTATCCCAAGAACATGAGATTTTTTTTTACACTTAATTAATGTAATACACCATACCAAATAAACAAAGGACAAAAATTGCATGATTACTTCAATATATACAGAAAAAGCATTTGAAAATACCCTATACTTCTTCATGATAAAAACAGTAAACAAATTGAAATGGCAAATAGCTTCCTCAATCTTACGTAAGGTATCTACAAAATACTGAGAACTAATGACATCGTTTTAATGGTGAAATGCTGAATGCTTTCCCCAAAAGATCAGGAACAAGATAAGCACATCTGTTCTTGATACTCTATTCACTTTGGCCTGGAGGTTTTCACAATGACCATTAGGCAAGATACTAAAATAAAAAGCACCATGTTAGAAAAAATTAAACCATATCTATTTGTAGTGATATATCTGGTTATATAAAATCGTAAGGAATCTGTTCAAAATTTATTAGAACTAATGAATGAATTTAGCAGTTTTGCAGTCTACAAGATCAACATAAAAATAAATTGTATTTCTGTATACTAGCAATGAATATTCAGAAAAAGAATTAAGAAAACAAGTCCTTTATAATACCACCAAAAGTAACTATAAAATATTTAGAAATAAATGTAACAAAACAAGGGCAAAACTTATACTCTGAAAATTAAAACAAACAAGCAAAGATCATTATCAAAATAAATTAGACCTAAGTAAAAGGAAAGACCTCATGTTCATGTATCAAAGTACTTAATATTGTTTAGATGGCAGTGATCTCCAAATTGATCTATAGATTCAATAGAATTCTTATAAAAATTCTACTTGCTTTACATAAGTTAACAAGTTGGTCCTAAAATTCATATGGAATTTCAAGAGACCCAGAAAAGCCAAAATAATCTTGAAAAGGAGCAGCAATGTTGGATTCACAATTCCCAGTTTCAAAACTTACTACCAAGCAAGATTATGTGATACTGGCTCAGAAAAGAAGTATAGATTAATGGAATAGAATTAAGAACCCAGAAATAAACCCTCACATTTGCAATAACTGATTTTTGATAAGGACTCCAAGTCAGTTCAATGGAGAGAAGATTTTTTTTTCAACAAATGCTATTGGGTCACCTGGGTATTCACATGTAAAAGAATGAAGTTAGACTGTTTCTTCACACTACACACAAAATTAACTAAAAATGGGCCAAAATGGTCCATCGATCTAAATATAACAGCAGTGTCTTGGAAGAAAATATATGAATAAATTTTTGTGACTTTGGTTTGGCAAAGCCTTTTTAGGTATGACACCAAAAGCATAAATTACAAGAAACAAAATTAGTAAATTGGATTTCATCAAAATTTCAAACTTTTGTGTTGCAAATTATACCATAAAAAACATAAAAAGCCCACCCACAGAATAGGAGAAAGTATTTGCAAAGATATATCTTACAAGGAACTTGTATCTAGTATATATAAAGTTCTCTCACAACTCAATAATAAAATACCAAAAAAATTAAAATGGGCAAAAGCTCTAAATGCATCTTTTTATAAAGAAGATAAGCAAATGGCCAATAAACAATGAACCTATATTCAACAGCATTCACCATCAGGGAATTGCAAATTGAAATCACAAGGAGATACCATCTCATATCCACTAAGATGATTATAATCAAAATGACAGATAATAACAAAGGTTGGTGAGGATGTAGAAAAGTTGGAATCCTCATACACTGCTGCTAAGAATGTAAAGTGGTCCATCCACTTTAGAAAAACAACCTGATGGTATCTCAAGTTTAAATGTAGAGTTTCATATGACTCAGCAATTCCGCTTTAAGGTACATACGTAAGAGAAATGAAAACATGTATTCCATGAAAACTTTTGTACACAAATATTCACAGCAGCATTATTTATGATATCCCAAAGTAGAAGGACCCATATGTCTATCTGCTAGTAGATAAATCAAATGTGGCATATCTATACAATTAATAAATATTTGGCAATAAAAAAGAATTAAGGACTGATACATACTACAACATGGATGAATCCTGAAAAAGTTGATAACTGAAAGAAGCCAACAGATGAAATATTGTATGATTCTATTTATATGAGATGTCTAGAACATCTAGAACTTTTGTCTAGAACAGACAAATCTATAGACACAAATAAGATTAGTAGTTGCTTAGGGCTAGGGGTTTGGAAGGAAATGGGTAGTGACTGCTAATGAGTTTTGCATTTTGGAGGAGGATAATGAAAATGTCCTAAGGTTGACCATGTTGATACTTGCAAAACTCTGAATATACTAAAAAAACATTGAATCATACACTTTAAAATAGATAAACTGTATGGCATGTGAATTATCTCAATAAAGGTGTTATATTTTTTAATGAAAATATTCTATATTAGCAATCATGCTACAGTACAAAAAAGTCTTTTATTGACAAGTGTGTAAACTCAGCTAACATGGATCCATACTATTCCTCCAAGCAAAAGAAATCTGAATTCCAGATTCACAGTAGATTTTGGCTTCTGTACTTATGATATGATTTAATAATTCAAATAGATTTGATTTAATAATACAGCCACACTTTGAAAGATTCTTTGTAAAAATTAATAGTCATTTTTGAGTTGGTAAAATTAAATCATAAATAAGTCCTCTGATTTACTGCTAGTCATTAAAATTTCAGATAAACTTTAAAATGAACTATCTGTGCCAACATTGCTCATTAGTAAGCAAGAGTATTTTACAAATGTTTATAGTGCTGATTTATCAATAGTGAACATTTCCAGCCAAAACTAAGGTATATGTGCATGGAACATACACAAGTGCATTTCTGCTTTGAACTCACAATTATATTGTAGATGACTGAAGTTGAGATTGTAAAGTTATTTTGTAGTTTAGTAAATGGCTTACTAGCATCTCTAAATATTTCATATGTACATGGATTTCCAAGTGAAAACTCATTTTGGTAACCTAATGTCCTCTTTCTCACATTGCAATCCTCCCCAGGATCCCACCCCCCCCCCCTTCTACAAAGAAGGCTCCATGAGAAGTGAGAAAGGAAATGTTTTGTTCAGAAATAAAAACAAAAGGGAGAAGACTTAGTCACAAGTTATAACTATGTCTTAGTCCTTTTCTAGGTTTTTATTTCTTCTACATTCTTTGATATCGGTTTTGCATACCTGTCTGTAAGTGATGTCCCCTGAACATTACACTTCCCAGCATATTACATATAAAATATACATAATGAATTCATATGGTTTTTCTAAGTTCAATGACCACATTTTCAGGGCTTTGCAGGGAAGGAGAATGGGGTATAGAATAAATTTCCTCCTTCTTCAGCTAATAGACAGTAGTGAGAAATTTCATGTCCATGTATGAGAAGGTAGGGAAAAGAAGGAAGAGCAAAAAGAATTGAAGGTAGGTAGAAAACATTCTCATTTCATATGTTGTATTAAGTAGTGAATATAAGGCCTAAAAATAAATCAAGCTGAGTTTCTTTTACTCTATCCCCACAATCCTTTTTTGCTTTGCTTTATTTTATTTTTATTTTAATTCCAGTTAATTAATATATGATATTAAATTAGTTTCAGGTGTACAACAATTCAACAATTCCATACATGACCCTGTGTTATTCATAAGCGCTCTCCTTAATCTCCATCACCTATGCAACCTACCCTCCCAAAGCCCTCCCATCTGGTAACCATCAGTTTGTTCTATATAATTAAGTCCATTTTTTGCTTTGACTCTCTCTCTCTCTCTCATTTTTTTCCTTTGCTTATTTGTTTTGTTTCTGAAATTCCACATATCTCTAACCTAGGGCATCTGTGCCCTTCAGCCCCTGCCTATCTTTCAAACATGAAGTCTCCCATCTTTTCTGTGCTTCCTTCTGCTTGGTGTCTCCCTGAGAAAGAAGTTTCTAAGAGCTACTCCAAACACCAAAATCACCCTGAGGGAGAATATGTGTATACAAAGATAAAATATACTTTTACAATGTGTGTGAATGACACACAACACAGGAAAGCATTTTTGAAATACCACTTATAATTGGAAAATTAATACTTCTATGTAAAAGATATTTTTTAAAAAATCATGTGGACGTCACCATTCCCCTGTGCAGTGTGAGTCAACTGTGGCCCTGAGAGCAACAAGTCTAACTGAATTGTCAATCTTTAACGTTATTTCAAGACCTTAGAGCAGAAAATTATTATACAGCCTCCCGTGAAAAAGGAATAACAAAAATAGCAAAAGCAAATTTCATCCCCAAAGGGACCCTGCTCTTCTCAAAACTTATCTCTATGCAGATTTAAGACAGGAGAGTTGGCCTGGTGAGCAAGGAATCAGCCAGCTGAAAACAAGCTTTCTATGCTGCAGAATCAAAAGTTAAAGATAATTCATGAACTGGTAAGAAATTTTAGTACTTCTTATAAACTGGTAAGAGGAGTCATTTTCTTAACCCCTTAAGTTTGAATTACAGCACTCTGCGATATAAGATAGAATTGTTTAGTCAGTACTTTATATTTCGTGTGTCTAGTTCTGCAATAAAATCAAGTGGCCAAAGATGAACTGGGACAGGAGACATTTGTTTCACTAGCTTTGATGTGCAAGACCCATACACAGAAAGGATATGAAAATAAGTTTCAAACTAGAAAATATTCCATTCCCTGGATCCAAAATTTCTTGGACTTTGGATTTCAGTTATCATTTTTTTCAATAGCAGTTGAAATTTGAATACATCATCTTTACATTTTGCATCTAATGTTTATTCATAATCATAAGAACATGGAAACTGGAATATTCATACAATATGAAAACCAGTGGATTTCACACAGGCAAATGACATTCATTCCCTTTATCAGAAACCTAGCAGACCCCTATTTGCATAGCTTGATTTATAATTGACAAATATTGTATTAAGTTTAATTCTTAGAGGGAAAAGAAAAATCTTTGCCAAGAAGGAATATGATACCATGTTAATCATATAGAAGGAGGTCTGTATATAATCTAAGGAAATATCATTTTATTCACTGTACCATTGCTGATACCAACTGGTCTGACCACTTTGAACCAGAGTTCAAAAAGAAACCATTATGATAATTGGTGAAAATATTAATCTTTGCAGGGAAAATTTCTACTGGGGAGAAATGGTTTTTTTTTTTAGGGGAAAAGATAATTTATTCAGATTGCTTATTAAAATGAATTAACTATTCACATAACTGAATTATTATCTAATATAATTCACAATGGATGAAGAAATAGCACCGCACACTTATTCCTTTAGGAATAGAGGGTAGTTATAATCCTAAACTAAAGCATGATCCAAATATATTAGACTCTAGGACCTCAAAATTATCAATACTACAAAACAACATATTATTTAATAAAAGCAACCAATAAAAGGATTCTCTAAAGCTAAGAAATACAGTTATAATCTGCTCTCTGATTATATCTGTGGGAATAGTAGACATGTAGGAATTCCATAAATTTGATATTTAATAATTAAAGTGAAATTAGTAAATGTAGGCTTGATAGGCTTATGTAAAGAATCAACAACACTAGGTAACCAGCAGTATAATGTCCTTTGTTATTAGATTCTGTGCTCATTCACTAGAGTGAGTACATCTAAATAGAAAATGCACAATCTATAAAAAAGAAATGATACTTGATTTCCTGCTGAATTTGGCCAAATGAACAACTTTTCTGGAGAATTTAGTACAGAAACACCATTCCTTTACTGTGACAAATGTCGAAGGACATAATTTTGTTACCTTTCAGACCACATGTACATTGAGGACTTATTAAAGTCACCGTGAAGAGCTCTGCATGCTAACAAACACAGGCAAAAAGAGAGAGCAGGCACAAAAGAGTGAATTTAAAAAGTAGAGCCATAAATATGCACTGAAATTTAAAGGTGAAGATAGGAACCTTCTGGAATCTCTCCCAAGTGAGAGAGTCTTTGCAGGTGCAGGCAACATGCCTGCATCTCTCCCTGTACAACTGACTGTACAAACAGTACCACTCCCACCACCCAGGTGCTCTGCTTTGGAGAAAAGATGTCACCCTTCCTCTCTGATAGCACAGCTGCAGAAAGCCAATGTAGGACAGGAAACAAAGATTCCAGAAAAGGGGAAGAAAGTAGGGAGTGAGAGAATAGAAGAGAGGTAAGCCTATCAATTCCAGTGACAATTCAGAAACCCAAAATGAAAAATTTTCCTCTAAGATGTAATGCCCTTACGGAATACACAAAAACAAGAGCAACCATTCCTGAAGATTTTGCATGTTTCTTGTTTTGTTTTGTTTTGTCTTGTTTTTTAATCTCTACTCTAAATGCACTTATAGCTTAAGCACCACCTGCTGGTTCAGCACTGGATCTTCCCACTTCCTCAACGACAATTCCAATTTGGTTTGCATTCACATCAGCCAAGAGGACAATTCAATTTTCCATAGGAATAAGTAAGGCAAGACAACTACTGATTTTTAAAATCAGACAACCTAAAGTTTTGGTATGATTTAAAACTAGCTTTGTATTTCTATCTCACATTTAAACTCAAACCAACTTTTGTTGAAACATTAAAAAGGCACTCTTTCAGGAATTGAAAGATAGGTTAATATGAAAGATATAATAATCTATACACATAATATTGACATTTTGTGCCTGTTTTGTAGCTCAGCATCAAAACTCTCATTAGTTACTAGATTACAATTTTGTCTTGCTAATGTTTATTTTTCTTGTAATAATACTTTTATGATAATATATGAACGTTTCAACATCTTAATACAAATAAACTGTGGTCTGTTTTAACCATACAGATGAAGTAAAAATCTAACAATAAAAGACATGACCCAATGAAGAAGCTTATAGAAATGACTCCCTGTGATTTAGCTAGTTACCTTTTCCAGTATTTCAATCACACACACACACACAAAATTGTATTATTGGAGAATGTGTCTTAGAATTAAGTCACTGAATCAATTTTACATTTGTTTTAAAAACAGTCACTTTTAGCTCTCTCACAAGAAAAATCAAACTAAACTGAAATAAAAATAACTGTTTTCAGTGTAACCACTCAAAAAACAGTTGGGTATTTTTAATCAAAATGAACTGCCCTCCACCCAAAAGTGTCACTGTTAAATTCTTTTAATTTATTAAAAAGCAGCTACATGCAGCACTTCCAGGCACGGCCTCGAAGCCTAACCGGTAGCAGCATCTTAGGGCTACATTAACTGTGTATCCTAGGCAACCAAGTAATGGCTAAAGCACCACAGTGTTTGTTTAAAACGTGATGTGGAAAGCAATCAGAGGAGCTTCAATTCTGGGGAAATTCCTTTTCAATGTAAGCCTCACACTGTATTAGAGTGGTGTTATTTGCACCATTATAATTAAGATTGTGTCACCATATTCATTATTTTCAAGGGTTTGTAACTGAGCTGTAAAAAATTAGTCATAGTAATTAAAAGACAGAAAACATCTAGTTATGCTAAGATATCCTACTGGGGCATTTAGGGTCCTAGTGAAGGGGATTTAAGCAATTTAAATGACAGACAATATTTTATCTTAACTAGCTTAAAATGCTATCCTAACCACTGATAAATTGGAGGTGTGCATAAGAATGAACGTAAACAGTAATTTAGTCTGTACTTCTCCTGGTAAAAACATGCATTAGCTATTCTTGAACCATAATGATTATTCTTTTATGATTTTTATTGCGTTAATTCCTCAGTGATTTTTATCTCTTGATTAATCTGTTGGCAAAGAGAAGCATGGTCATTTTAAAAAAATCAATTTTTGTTTTTTGACAACTTCAAGTTACCAGTTACGTTATCTGCATTTTTTACTTAAACATTTATATACCTACATATATTATAGGAGAAAGATTTTGTTCTCAATGTAATTTTTTTAAACCAAGTTTATTTTCTTTATCAGTTTCCTTAAGAAGGAAAAAGGTTTTGTCTACTGTATTTCACACTGAAGAAAGAACTTGGTTGTCATTTTTTTTTATTTTTTAACAGAAAAATAAGCTGTAATTTGAGTTTCAGGGAGAAAGGATAACTAACCTTTATTAAGAGACTGTTGTAATACTCACACATGCTATATATCATTCATTTATTTCATTCAACCCTCTCAACAGCTCTGTGGCGAAGGTCATATTGTTTCCATCTCACAAGAAGGAAACTCATAACCCTAATGGGACCCAGGATCCAAACCTCCTACATTTTTCATACCATTTGTGCATCTTTGAAGTAAAGATTTAAAACTGAACATAGCCCATCTTATATTTAAATGATTTTACAAAAAATTTATCAAGACAATTATAAAGTAACTTCATTTATCTTTTCATTCTTCAGAATTCTTTGCTAGATTTCATTGCCATATTTAATTAACAAATGTATAAAACTCATCATAACTACAAACTCATCAAGAATGAAATGAAACTAAGAATTGCAAAAAAAAAAAAAAAACCCAACAACCCTATTTCTTCTTAAAGCTGTTTAGTAATAGCGCAATCTAAATTATGCATAAAACAGTGCTGAATTCTGTCAGAGTAAAACAGAAATTGTCATCTGAGACTCAATGTGGTAGATGCTGAAATGGAAACAGTCACAGGTTATGTGTTAAAATTACTCTGTTAGGCTGCTTTAAGAGAGAGAAGCCCTCACTTGCTGGCCAGGGATCTCTCAAAACACATGACACATGAAGCCTTTTCCAAACTTACACATGTTTACCTTTTCTTAGATCTCTAAACTTAGAAAATATTGTTCAATTATTTTCAAAGAGACAATATCAGAGATTTTATTATCTATTTCTGATATTGAAATTTGATATTCTTATAAGAGAGCTCTGAACATTTTTAGCTTTATATTTTGAAAAAGTTTTTTTAATAAATCCACTACTTGGATTTTATATTGGAATATTTGAGAAAACCAGAGAGAATAAATTTTTTATTCTTCCCCATCTTTTGCATTTGCAGAATGTTGAGCAAAAAAGAAAAAGAAAGATATGAATTAACCAACGTCCCCATTTCAAATGGAGAAGGCAAGGGAAAAAAAAATCAAAGCATTAGAGAGGCACTATCATCACCAGGCACGTGTGACTATTGAGCACCTGAAACATGATTAGTCTGAATTGAGATGGATTGAATGTATAAAATAAGCACTGAACTTCATAGTGACACATACACACATGTAAAATCTCATTCAGAATTTTTACATTACTTATTGAAATAATAATATTTGGAAATATTGAGTTAAGTAAATTGTATGGTAACAATTTACTCCACTTGTTTCTCTTTACTTTTTTCCATGTGGTCGTTGAAAAGTTTTAAGTTACATATGTGGATGAAATGTATAGCTAATACTCCATTTATTTGGGGCAGTACTGTGTGAGACAAAGCAAGAGGCATTGTAGTTTGGGTCTGAAGTCACATATTGTCTACAAGATATTTCCTAAAACAATTTTATTTTACTGTTTCCCTCATACCCTAATGTATGTTTCTCATACATTGATAAAATTATGTTATGCATACATATACATAAGCATTTACATACATTTTACTCTCTGATTCATTGTTGTATATTCAAGCATTGTTGCTTGCTATTCAAGCATCTAGCCAATAGTAGGTGTTCAATAAACAATTGTGGACTGAATTTTAAACTAATGTGCTTCACCAGCACTGAATACAATTTGGAGTTAGAAGGGCAAACAGAGCCCCACACAGAAATTCTAAGACCCATAAATGAAATCTTTGAGACAAAGAGACATGCTAATGAAACAAATGAAAAATGTAACTATTGAAGCATTTGTAATAATATAGAAAGAATATATAAATTGTAATAAATAAAAATTGTATAATATCAGATTACAGAACCACACATTTGTGAGCTCAACAATGTATACATTTATAATGTGAACAACCTGGAAATTTAAAATGTATTCACCTTTAAAATACACAAATATGGCTATAAAAGATACTTCTAAAGCTTCCTATTCAATGTTTTTGATACTTTCCTTCAAAAGACAAAAATTTCACTTGCCAACATGTATCTTCCACAAACAGCAGAAACTCCAAAGCGCAGATTTGCATTCTATCGAAAACATTATGGATAAATTAAGAAGAATCATTAGGAAAGGTCAAATATTTTGCATATTGCAACACTGTGACTTCAAGTTTATAGGAGTGTGTATATTTTAAAACACCCACACACCTTATGTCCCTGGGTAAAAAAAATTTAAAAGATTATAAAAACCATTAGATACCAAAGTCTGGAGAATTGAAAGAGATGGAAACAGAATGAAGTTACTGTAATCCCCAAAGACTCAACGGCATACAGGAAGCCCAAGATATCTAAACACAGAAACAAGATGTCTTAGCCAGGGCAAGAGCCCTTGATCCATTGCTTAATGTGATTACTCAAGGGGAAAAAAATGTTTTACAGAAACCTTTAAACTTTAAAATATATTTGCTACAACTTGTTCAGAATCTCAAGGAATGAAAGAGAGATACATTGTTTGATGGGTCTGAGTCCATCTGCTATTTTAAGAATCTGGCTCCATCAGTTATCAACATATGTCCATGGGCAAAAACCCTGGAGACCTCTGTTTCTTATTTAAAAATAATACAATAATCGTCCCTCCAACACAAGTTTCTGTGAACTCATTTGAATAAAGCACTAACAACAGTGTCTACAACAAATTACCACAAACTTGGGGGATTGAAACATGATAATTTTATTCTGTCACAGTTCTGGAGGCTTGAAGTCTGATGTCAAGCTGCAGGCAGGACCATGCTTTCCTGGCAGGATCCAGGGAAGAATCACCCCCCCCGCCCACCCCTTCTTCCTAGTTTCTGGTGGCTCCCAGCAGCACGTGGTGTTCCTTGACTTGTAGCTGCTTCAGTCTAAACTCTGCCTCTGTCCTCACATGGAGTTCTTCCCTAGATGTATATCTCTGTGTAGCACTTCTTTGTCCTAAAAGGACACCACTCAGTGGATAAAGGGCCCACCTTAATCCAGCATTGCTCATTTTAACTAATTACATCTACAAAGACCCTATTTTCAAGTAAATTCATATTTTCAGGTTCTGGGTGGTCATGGATTTCAGGCGGGCACTGTTCAACCAATTAGAGGCATTTAACAAATTCTAAAGCTCATGTGGCTTTAAATAAAATAAGAGAAAAGTCAAAAAACAATGGAGTCTGAAAGCAATAGTCAGCTCTGTTACATAGTGTCTTCTTATACATACAATGTCTACCTAGACCTGCAATGTGAAAATACATTTTTCCATTTTTCAAAATGTGCCTTTAAGTGATCTCCTACTTATGTTTTCCTTTGTTTATTTTTGTTGTTCTTAGGACTTATACAGTCTAGCCACATCTTATCCATTTTTCACTTACATCCTGGTGCTAAGTCTAGCAATTTGTCTCTTCTACATATCTCTAATAACCATTTTTCTTTCTCACTCCTAATTCTACCTAACCTTAACACCAGCATGAATATAATCATCTGAAAAGTAACAACTTCCTCAACACTTTTGAATCATAACACAAATCATAAGAGGTTAATTTGTTCTTTTTTTTTTCACATTTTTGCATGATCACTAAGCCATCAGTGGCTCCCCATTTTTTGATGGTAAAATCTAAGCTGCTCAGACCAACTGGAAAGACTTTTATGACCTCACCCACCCACCCACATATATTTTCTCTCTTTTTTTAAGTTTATTTATTTATTTTGAGAGAGACCACACAAGAAGGGGAGGGGGAGGAGAGGGGGAGAGAGAGAGAGAGAGAGAGAGAGAGAGAGAACATTCCAAGCAGGCTCTGCAGTGTCAGCTTTCATTTTCAACTAAATGAGAAATCTTATCTTAAGTAAGCCTGGGTCCATTGTTTCAGCTTTCCTCATTCACTTCTTGGTTGGAAGAGAAAGTAATTACAGAAATTCCTTCTCAGCAACATCAAAAAATGTACAGAATATTTCTGCTTTCATCTCAAAAGGCACATTATACTAATGTTGCAAGGTAGAAAGGGTTTGTAAGTGAATGAAAATGTCTTCTCTGAATGAGGATAAAGAGATTGGATCCTTATTTGTTATGGGCTGAAGCCCACAACATAACACAGGGTGTGGATTGCGCTTGTGGAGATAAAGAAGGGAAAGTGGTCAAGCAACAGCTAAGCAGTAAGGTTAGAAATTAGCTTTTACCAAAGTGAATTTCAACTGAGAAAAGAATATTCATTTGGAGATCAATTAAGATGCTAAAACGGGATAAAGCTCTAGCACTAAGATGACCGGTGACAGGCAGAAATGGAAGATATTGGCAAGAGTCTATTATTTTAAATGAGTAGCACTGGAAGATGAACTTGATGAAAGTTTTTCTTTTTTTTTTAATAATTGCAAAATAGGTATTGGTATGTAAAAGTCTCCCCTCTCCCTTCCCTCCCCGAAAGCCAGCTTTGTATATAACTCTGTACATTATCTTAACTGACTTGGGAATGATCGTTTGAGTTTGTCACTTCGACTAACTGACAAAGTGTCATGAAATATTTATGGTATCTGGTTTAGTATGTGCTAAGAAATCTGCTTTCCCCCAATGCTTCACTGTTGCTTTCTCCTCCCTATTATGGATATGGGTCTTTTGGGATTTGAGGAACCAACTCCTCAAGCAAATCCTCAATGCTGTTCTCAATGGAGAGATGTTGAATAGAAAAGTTTAAAAGTTTTTTTTATTTCTTTCTCCCTCTCCTTTAAAATATAACCCCTTGATAAACCATCAGAAAGATTTTTTTCTATTTTTTTTATAAGGAAATGGAGAATGAGTTGCTTCTGAAGCAAGGAACATAACTTTTATTATCCCTATTCCCTGTTACTGACTGTTATTAATTTTAAACTTTTGTTGCATTTTTCAGGTAATAAAAAAAAGCAATAAAGTAGTCCTTTAGTACAAACTGTGCAACACTTGTGGTTTGTTTTAAAAATCAAACATGCTTTATAAAGGAAGGTAAAACAACCTACGGCTCCCAAGATAAACAAAACTAGTTATAAACCAAATGGAGAAAAACATGGTTGATTCATTTAATAGATATTTGAGAGCTTGCTATGGACAAGGTTTAGAGTGAGGTGAAAGGCTATAAGCCATTTATAACATTGCTATAGCCTTCCTGATAGCCAAAGGAAGCTCAGAGAACCAGAGTGTAATCATTGTAATAAAGAACAACGTCAATGTACAGTTTTTTATATTGTTTCCACTTTATAGTTCAAAATCAAAATATGCATTATATCATATAATATTCATGAGAATCCTATGAGCAAAGATGCTAGGAAGACACTGCCATCACCATTTTAAAGATGGGAAAACTAACAGATTAATTACCTTGTCATCTTCACATAATAAAAGTGAAAACACTAAGAATAGAGTTTATGACTCTTTCCTTTAGTCTGTGCTATTCTATTTCATAATCAAGATGAAGAACAGAAATTTTACACTGTACCACAAGTTCCAGGCTATGGGGAATATCTGGATAAGAAGGAGAAAGGTAGAAGGACACACTCTAAACTGACCTCCAGTAAGTCAGGCCCTTATACAGTCTTCTCCCCTTCAATGTGAACATAAGAAATAACTTCATTTTAAACAACAGAGTCGGACAAAAGTGATTTTACTCTCTTGATTAAGTTATGCTATGTAGCAAAGGTAGTAGGTTGTCATTCTCATAATTATTTAATGCTATATAAGATTCTTTCTTAGCAGGCTGAATTTTCAGAGATTTTCCTGCTGTCCTTGAGGAAGTAAGATGATTTGCTCTAAACTGTCTAGGGAAAGGGTCACATGACAAGGAACAAGAGGTGGCATCTAGGAACTGAGAGTAACCCCCAGCCAACAGCGAGCAAGTAAGTGGGGACCTCAGTCTTACAACATAAGGAGGGGAATGCTACCCACAGCCTGAGGAGCTTTGAATTATATCCTTCCCCAGTCAAACCTCTGATGAGAGTACAGCCATGGTTGACATCTGAATTGTAGCCTACTGGGATCCTGAAAGAGAAAACTCACCTGCACTGTATCCAGACTTCTCAGCCATCAAATTTGATATAATAAATGTGTGTTATTTTAAGCTGCTAAGTTTGTGGTAATCAGTTATGCAGCATAGAAAAGTAACATAGCACCTATTTCTTTTCTCTATACATTATAGCTTGAGCCCTCTATGAAACTGATAAAAATAAATCAAGGTATATTTAGGGGAGGAAGTCTACTATAAAATAAAAACTAACATTTGTTGAGCACTTAATTTTTTGAGCTAGGTATTGTTGAAAACATTTGTACATATGACATCAATTAGAATTCTGAAGGTTGAAATACTCCAAAGCTCAGTCCTGGGAACTTTTCTCTTCTCCATCCTTGTTCACATTCTAAGCTAGTGTTTTTTACAATCTGAGTAACATGCAGTAACCTTTGATTTTTGAACAAAAATAAAGGCAGAAACAGAAACAAAAAAACCCCTCAAAAACCTGTATTTTACATGGTAAAGTCCTAGGTTATGTCATCCTGTTGCATAATATTGAACAGCATCTATATATAACAGAATGGAGTCATTTTATATGAGTTATATATCTCTAGACTATATGTCTTCTCTGAACTCCAGAATCATTTTCTGACAGCTTGCTCAACACTTCTACTTGAATGAATAATAAACAATTCAAATGCATCATGTCCCAAATCAGACTCCTGACCTTCTCTATGGATACCAACCCATCTGCCCACAATCTTCCCCATCTCAAGCCAAAGAGGTGGGGGTCATTTTGATTTCTTTCTTTTCTCATACCCTACATAAAATTATCAACAAACTTGTCATTTCTACCTTTTTTCAAAATATATCAGAACCTGATCATGTCATACCCTTTCTGAACTACCTCTTCAAGTCAAAACATACTGTCTGAATTATTGTTTTTAAAATAAATGTCCTGGCCACTCTCTGCTTCCATCTTTGCTCAGTCTATTATTTTATGGGAGCAAGAGTGGTTTCTGAATTAAATCATTACCCCTTTTCTCAACATCCTCTTCTGACTTCCTGTTTCATTTATACTGCATTTTAACTTATTATAATACACATTTATTTAATTATGTATGAAATTAAGAGGTGTCTTATATTTGCATCTAATATGGCAGTGGTCATTGCTTGTATATATACAAGCTTAGACATAATTGTTCATCATTAAATTTGATGACATATGGTAAAAGCCAGTCCTTATAATGTTCTACATGGCCCTTATATGCTCTGCTCTTACCCTCCTGATACCTTTCTGCACTTATCTCTGAAAACTCTACTCTTTGCTCACATGGCTGTAACTGCAAGGACCTCCTTCAAGTTCTTTGAATATGCCATGAACACTAGTGTTAAGACCTTTGTCTTTGCTATTTCTTCTGCCTGATATGGTCTTACTACACATATACGAGTAGAACTCATTTGCTCATTTCCTTTAGGTCTCTGCATAAATGCCATCTTATTAGAGAGGTCTTCCTTACATATCCTATTTAAAATATCTCTGCTCCTCTTAAATTATCTTTTCCAGGAGCACCTGGGTGGCTCAGTCAGTTACGCATCTGACTTCAGCTCAGGTCATGATCTCACGGTTCGTGGGTTTGAGCCCTGAGTCGGGCTCTGTGCTGACAGCTAGCTCACAGCCTGGAGACTGTATCAGATTCTGTATCTTCCTCTCTCTCTGACCCTCCCCTGCTCACGCTGTCTCTCTCTCTTGCTCAGAAATTAACAAAAAAAAAAAAACATTAAAAAATTATGTTTTCCATATTCTATACTTTATTCATGCTTTTATTTTTTGGGTGTCTTTCTTCCATTGAGAAGCATCATAGTCCTCGACACATAGTAGATGCTTTTAAGAATTTGTTGAATAAATACATGAATAAGTGGATCTTCACAATAGTTTTATGATAGTCACTGACATTATCATTCATAGTAATACTATTATCATTCTCCTTATACTGATGAAGAAAGTGAAGTACAGGCAGGTTAAGTAATTAGCTCAAGGTCTTACAGGTTGTATAAAGGAGAGGCCTTGGGTTTGCTGTGTCTACTGTGAACCTTTCCTTATTATTGTCTCTCATGGCTTAATATATGAGTGCAGGTCTAAAGCCATTTACAAAGATAAAGAAAGAAAAACTTATACAGGACAATGAATTTCACAAAGCTGTCAGGAAGCTTACTACTGAGATAGCAAAGTCTACCAACCTAGTCTAAGGCACTCATTCTGCAGCAATTTTACAGTCAATTCTGGTATTTTACTAATTCTTCAGAAGTCCCTTTGCATAAGGTGTCTTTCCATTCTAGGACATTTAGAATTTTTAGCAGACTCCAGAAAAATACAAAAGACTCCAAATCCGTAACAATTAAATATCTAACTTGGGTCCATTGGTATCCCTTTTTTTGCCCAGCATATACTCATGATGTCCATCAAGTCACAGCAGCTTTATACTCAACTCCTATGCATGCCTGGTACTTTATCCTGGCCAAATGGGGGCCACTTTTCCAATCTGTTAAAATGATTAAATGGCTATGCAGATTGAAGAGCAAGCCATGCTGTAGTGATTACTATATTGCAGAGATGATACAAAATTATTTTATAATTCCTCTAGCAACAATAAACATATTTTATTGCTTTTCAAATTCTCTACTATCTCCAGGCCTTCTGTAATAATCTCCATAAATAATTACATCAAATTTATATAGTGTGTTTTGCCTTAGAAAAACCTATTGAGTCATTGTAAAGTAGAAATAAGATAATTCATAAATATACTAAGAGCTGTACTTTGCACAGAGTAAGTACCCTGAACTTATTATTATTGTCATTATTATTGCTATTAGTGTTGCTATTATTATAATTATCACATACTTGTATTTTACTTTAGAGTTCAGTGACCAGAAGCAAAAAATTGAGAAAGTAAAGAAATGATTATGCACAACTACAGCTATAGAGTTTAGTTAGAAAATATAAGCTGTGCTGCATATGAACGCTTAGGAAAATCTTTTAAGAATGCAAGGATATACTCTTCACTCACATTGTCTCTCTGCCCGAAATGCTCTATCTGACCCTTTGCCTGGTCAACTGCCTCCTATTTATTCTTCAAGATTATGATTAAACATCATTCCTCAAAGCAGCCTTTCCTGATCCCCAAAGCTAGACCAGACACCCTGGTCTGCCTCTTACATTCTTCTCCTCTTTACAACTGTACTTAGATGTCATTAAAAATTAAATTCACAAATAGTTATCTCCTTAGCATTACAAATGCTCCTTGAAAACAGGTACCAGGTCATTGGTTCTCTAACTCTAGATCTTAGCAGTATGCTTACTATCTACGAGATAGTCAATAATATTTGTTTAAAGAATAAATTTAACTCTGTTACCCTTGCTTGTAGGGAGATTTAAATGGAAAATCTAAAGGTCTGGAGTATCTGGAGAATACAAATGTATTCTCATAGAAATATAAATAAAACATTTACATGTTTTATGCATTATTAACTTCCTATAATGTGTGGTATAACGGAAGTTTTGTTTTGTTTGTTTTTTTCTGAAGCTGAAACAAGATTAGAAAGTCATCCACTCCTATCTTCTCATTTAACACTTTTTTATCTTTCCTAAGCAAATAATTTACGATTTGCTTAATACTGGAAGTTGGCTCTGCCTATTACGGAAGTGAACTTTTGATAGGGAGGTCAGAATCCCTGGAAGTTTCCATTGGCTAAACTGTCCTTCCATGTCATATGGTCCCAATTCACATTCATTATGCAAAAGGAGAAATAAGTAACCTTTGGGTTACCAGAATAAAGGGACTTTGGAATTTACCTTCAAACAAGCTATCATAGACATTTTTCAACATGAAAGAAGTGTTTACGTTTTAGTCTTCAATTTAGCATGCATAGGTATCATTTGAGAGTTTATTTAAAAGAAAGATTCGCAGTTACTATTTTCAGAAATTCTGATTTAACAATAGTGGACTGTAACTCAGAAATAAGAATTTTCTAGAAGCACCCCAAAATCTACAACCACAGCTTGAGAAAACCCTATCCTAGACCCTGGAAAGGATATATCATACCATATCATATCATATCATATCATATCATATCATCATATCATATCATATATAAGAACACTTTGCTATTTTCAGTATTTCTCATTAACCTCTGTCCTCAGCATAAATCTCAGTGTTTTCTGAGGAGAATTCTAACATCAACTCTATGAGATTTTTTACAGTACACTCATACAGTATCCTCCTTTAACTTTCCTATATCTTTCTGACAATGCTAGTAAAACCACCACCCAATATGATGACTTGTTCCAGAAAGCTGGTTGAGAGTTAAACCCTCCGGGAAGCAGTTACACTATAAGCCATTACTGAACTTTCTTCATTCTTTGACATGAATTAATTAGTGTGTAACTAAACGGTCTGAGATACTGGGCAGGTATTTTAAATTTTAAAAAGGGAAGGTTGGAAGTTTAAGTAAGCAGGAGGATACAGAAAAGAGTTTCAATCAAATAAGACCAAAATATGTGTACTTAATATGGGAATTAAGTCTCAGAAGAACTTAAAGAAAGGAAAATCAGAGATGAAAATAAAATTTTGCTATTTCCAAGTTACCTACTGCAAGCCTTACTGAAATGGACTCATTCATCTACCCATCCATTCACTTACGTTTATGAAATCAACCAAAATCTAACAAGTGCATCAAATGAGCCTTGAAGGACATTTGATTCCTTTGAGGACAAAAATGGTCAATAGACTTAAAGATAAGGTCTCTGTCTTTATGAAGTTTGCATACCAGCCTAGTCTACCCTGGGGACGAAGAAAATAACACTGGTATGAAAAGTGGACCTCATTACCTAAATTACCTTCAACTGTGGCTAAGCAATATAAAAAATTATTTAATTTTTATGGTTCAAGAAAAGGTTTTCAGATTCAGTGCACTAATCTTAATACACATTGCCATACATAAACAGAAAGCTTCAGGGATCATTATAAGTATTTTATTTTGATAATTAGTAAAAATATTTTAAAAATTCCTACATCTGGGGCACCTGGGTAGATTTAGTGTCTGACTCTTGATTTCAGCTCAGGTCATGATCTCATGGTTCGTGAGATCAAGCCCTGCATCAGGCAGTTCAGAGGCTGCTTGGGATTCTCTCTCCCTCTCTCCCCCTCCCTTGCTCCTGCGTGTTCTTTCTCTAATAAACTTAAAAAATTTTTACATGTTATTACCTATTTTAGAAACAATTTGCATCAGAGCCATACACTGAATGGGATCACGTACACAAGCAATGCATCCATTAGCTTATTCAGGAGATTCACTGACTTGAATCTAACATGTCAAAGTCATATCTACATGCATTTTCTAGTCAGAGTCATAGATTTTTATGGTTGAAAGGAACTTTTAGAAATTTATTATCTATCTCTTTCCCTCCAAGTTGTGTAACTTGTGGTCTAGAGCAGGTTTTACAAACTGAGACACATTCATGGATTGTGAAATCATTGTAATGATCTGTGGCCGGCATTTCTTTTTTAGTGAAATAGCACACCACAGGATAGAAAATAGAATCATACTCTGTACAAGGGGTATTATTCTGGGAAACATGTTTTTAGTTGTTAACATACACTGTGTATACTGTGTCACCATGGAAAACGTGTTACCTACTATGGATCAAAGCCTAAACAGTTTGGAAGCCACTGGTCAAGAGCTGTTATACAGTAAGCAGGAACAAAACCTCTAGATTCCAACCTGTCATGCACTCCCAGTATTATCTGGTTTGACGTACTTTTTTTTTTTTTGCAAAAATGGAAATGAGCAACTATCAAGTCACTGTATTTTCTTTAAGTGATCTAAACAGCATTAAAAATAAAACTTTGATTAGTTTTTCATAGAATTTTCAATCATATTGAATTCAGACCAGATTACATTAAATTCTATTAAAGCCTGGAGTTCATGTTCAAATTCCACATACTCCAAGGATTGCTAGAACATCATCATACCCAATTGTCTAGCTGAAGTTTCTTTTGTTAGATGTCTCCCTAATGAACTTCTCATGACAACACAGTGCAGGGATGGGCTTAAAAGTGGTTAAAAACCATCTGCTAAGGCTGGAGTCACTTAATATAAAGTAACTTGTAATGGTTGCTGGAGGCAAAATCAAATACTAGAAATGCATTCAGGTACTAGGATCAAAAGCCCAGTTTCATTGATTAATGTGTCAGGATAAATGGTCTGAGGTAGTCCCCTCCTTTCAGTGCATTCAGTGTGCTTCCGTTGCTATGATATCTTCATAAAGATACATAGCAATCATTCACCTTGGAACAGTAGGCAATAGATGAATATAGAAGAAGGAAAAAATCCTAATTAAAAGGCCAGTTTATCAAATAATAATCTAAGCTGCATTATACTTCACTCTGATTGCAGCGTTCTCTCTTGGACTTAAGGATACATTTGGCTCCCAGCAACACTAAAGCTCATTATAATCATCATTAATATAACACTTTTCTCAAGCCAGCAGGAGTTGGGTGTCTTGCTGAAGCTGTGCATTCAGCCTCTGGGAAGGAGTATCAGGCAATGGATCCCTCAGGATAAACCTGAATGGGCTCTGATGAACTCCGAAGGGGTGCGAACCAAAAGTCTTATGGAAGGGAAGCCCTGGTGCCTCTTACTTCCTATATATTACTAACACTTATGCTGCTGCTGTAAGAGAGAGTCTGTAATTTAACTACAACATTTGTCTACAAATTTTATATTGGTGCTTCAAACGGAAATGCAGACATTATATATGTATGTTATATACTATACACAAAAAAATTATCTTATTGACAAGCATTCATATATTTAGGTAAAATGAATATAACTACAAAATCTGTGACCTCCTTTCTAAAAAATGAGAAATATTGCAGTTAAATTAAGAAATTATAAATATCTAGAGAGATCAATTACTTTAACTCCCTCTTCTTCAACTTCAAAGTCATTGTGTCTACCACCTCTGTATACAGACAATTTTTAGAGAAAAGGAAGAGAAATGTAGACTCACTCAATTTTGTCTGTGAAATAATTAGAAATTTTAGATTAGTGGTAGAACTGTTTGATGGATATCTCTAGCTAATGTAAACATGTATATTTATTAGGTACATTTAAAATCCTTCAAATAATTTAAAATACAGCTCTATTTTATTTAAATATTTGTTATTTTGAAGTGTTGAAAACTTCAATCAAAATAAAAGCAAGGAAAAAAATTTAAGCCTGAAATCCTGTTTTCTTAGTGTCATGACATAAAAGACACTTTGAACAGGATGAAGATTTTTATTCTTTTCATTTAAACATTCAAAGGAAATGGTGTGTGGAATAGTTTACATATTCTTGACTAATGAACTTTCTATCCACAAAAACGATGAATGCAACATATTTAAGTAATCTTAATTTTTTCTATATACTGTTTGATGGGCAGAAAATGAGAGAAAACTGAAGTCAAGTTTGTTTGTAATAAAAGAAATGGAAAACCTTCCTCCTGAATAGTTCACCTAGTTGCTGTCTTTATTCTGCAACAGTACAAAGCAAGATTCGAAAATGGTAAAGCTCTTTTTAAGTGAGATGATTCACACTGAGAAAATTTCTCTTACTTACTAGCTATGTGTTCCTAGGCAAGCATTTCACTTTCTCTAAATTTCAGTTTCCTCATCTGGAGATCTCAGTATAATACTACACCTCACTGTAAGAATTAAGTGAGGGGTGCCTGCAGGGCTCATTCAGTTAAGCATCCAACACTGGCCCAGGTCATGACCTCGCAGATCACGGGAAGGTTCCTGGGTTTGAGCTCTGAGGCAGGCTCTGCTGGTAGCTTGGCTGGGAGCCTACTTTGGATCCTCTGTCCCTATCTTTCTGTTTCTCCCTCCCTCTCTCTCTCCTCTTCTCCCCCTCCTGCTCTCTATCTCTTTCAAAAATAAATTTAAAAAAATTAAAGAAAACAATTAAGTGAACTAAAAAAAAAAAAAATTAAGTGAACCAGCAACAAACAAAACACTCAATACAGTGACCAGAATATGTTATATGACTTATAAATTATTATTAAGCACAGCCATAGAAATGGGTACTTCCTGATCTGTATTCAGTTCGCTTTTAAAAGCTGCCTGAAAGCAGGAACCAAATAACACACTGCGGTTCTTAACAAAAGTGATTCAAAAGTAAAATGACCTGCATTGCTCACAGTTTTCTGTTGCTCACTCTCTGACTGATCACTTAGTGATCAGCTTTGGTCTCAGTGCCACTCCAAAGCTGGAAAAAGTATAGTCCCTACTCTTGGGCGGGGGGCTGGTTGGGGGGGAACCTCAATACATTGGATGGCATTCAAACAGCCTTGTTATCAGTCAGGTTCCAGTCTGTATCCTTACCTCCTTGGTAGGTCTTGGTAGTTGGGTGGGCATTTCAAGGGGCCTCAACATCACCTTGGTAGGCCAATTCCAGTAACAAGTATAAGCAGCCACCATACTTAGTGAGTACCTCAAAAAGCAGGTAAAAGATAAGAGTGATGGAAAGAGCCACACCAGGCAAAAGAACAAGTCCCCTCAAGCCCCCATTTTTTCTTTTAAGCCTTTGGCTGACTGGACCCTAGAAATAGAAAAATAGTGAGCCTTGCTGCCTTCATCTATTAGCTTAGGAAACACAGACACAGGGTAGGTGATAGCTGTAACATTTTGCATTTCTTTATATGCTTTGTTTTAACTCGGGAGTTACCCTCTGCCTCTCTGACCTGAAAACAAATATACACTGATTTTCTCCCACTGTCACCAGAAACAAACTAACAAGCTCACTGTTGGTTTTCAACCAGAAAACATCTAAATTGCAATATCTATAAAATATTATCCTGAATCATTTAAATCCAAAAAGATGAGCTCAACAAAACTAGGTACCCAACATTAAATCAATACCATTTGATTGTCTGCATCTCATGAGTTTATATTTTTCCTGTTTCTCTAATATGGCAATTTGTGGACCTCCTTGTCTGTGTAGCTAAATGTTGAATAATAAATATGTATAATAAATGGGAATCTGAGTTCTAGAATTTCAAACTTGTAGCTAGATACTCAAATTTTGCCCATGAGAGTGTTTAGTTTCAGTGACATAGTATATTTCAAAATATTAGTTCCAACTTGAATGCTCTTAAGAGGTGTATATACTCCCAGGTCACCACAGGAATTGTGAATTCCTATTTTCTTATGGATTACCCAATTTGCTCTTTTAGGGCACTTGACTAGTTCTTGTTATGTTTTTGTGTTTCTAAGCCTGAATAACACGTCTTCAAAGTATGTATTACCTCCAAAGTGTCTCAGATATAAAGGGATTTTATTGTTTAAAAAGACTGAGTTAACCAAATTTTACAGATGCAATTAAAAATTTAATTATTGGGGCACCTGGGTGACTCAGTAAGTTAGGCATCCAACTTCAGCTCAGTTCATGATCTCACGGTTCATCGATTCGAGCCCCGCATTGGGCTCTGTGCTGACAGCACAAGGCCTGGAGCCTGCTTCAGATTCTGTGTCTCCCTCTCTCTCTGCCCCTCCCTAGCTTGTGCTCTGTCTCTCTCTGTCTCAAAAATAAATAAACGTTAAAAAATAATAATAAATAAAAAATAAAAGAATATAAATTTAATTATTAAAATTTCATTAACAAAAGCCCTGCCATTTGAGACACTGCATTTGTATGCTGTGGGTCATTCAATGGTCGTTGAAGGCACAGACTTAGAGAGCATTCATAAACAAAGTTTTAGAAAATTACATTACTTTTAAGGAACATGACTCGCTTTTAGTAGGTAAAAACTGGAATAATTCACAAAAAGTGCATTTAAAACTTAGTTCAGATATTTAAATGCTGAAAAATTAGACTGTTGTAGACAGTAAAGTAAAAAGGAAATGAATCCTGGGAAATCTACACAGAGAACTTCTTTTTTTAATAAGAGTAGGAATATAATTAATAATAGAATATTAGATTAAATGTTAAACATGGCAGTACTGAAATTCCAGAATCTACAGTTCCAAAGAAGTCAAGAAGGGCAAGCTGGGTACTTTGTTGGTCTTTTTCTATTTTATGTATGGCTAATATTTTCCACCATGTCTTTAGTATGTTCATTTTAATGTTTAGGTATTGTCAGATTAGATATATACACATTCATTAAATGTTTGAAAAATCCATAATTAGTGTGTCTACCAAATGTCAAATTTAATTAAAGAGATGTCTATCACCAGTTTGGCATGGCATGAAAGCATAATTAATGTTAGATGGACAAATATTTTAATTTTCAACATGTAAGTGTTGCATTAGGTATTTTTACTTTTAAATTCTATCACAAGGCCTTAGTTTTAAAAGCATTATAAAAGTACTAAAAACACAAAGCTCTAAAATCATAAACTCTACCCCCAAGGAAACCATTGTTAACAATTTGGTGTATATGCATCTAATCTTCTTTTATTTTGGCTTTTCTAGATATATACATGTGTACACTATACCAGATTAGTTATTAGTCATGTTAGCAAATACCTAGAGTCTCCTGACCAGAGCATATACTCATGACTATAGCTATGTTTGTTTCAATTATTTGATATGTTTTGTGTCTCTGACACATAGAAACTAGATTTCTCAATAACTGCATGCCCTATAAATATGTTAAAAAAAGAAACAATACCACAATACAACAGTAATCGTGTTATTAAAATTACATTAATATACTGAATAATGCATGGGTTTATATATAAAGCTTTATTTTTTCTAAAGTATATATAACTTAAAATTAGTATACTTGACTTATTATCATCATTGAGATATTTGTGCCATTATCTAACTGACATCTCTGTAATATATTCAAATGCTTCATGTATGATCATTACCACCCCTACATCCAAGAAAGGTGGACCCCTGGACCCTGTACTTTGTAAGACCTCACTCTGGCTCCCTGCAATCCTGTATTCATCACAGGGCAAGTATGTACAGCCAAATGGACATGTCCATCTGCAGTGTACAGTACTTTCTCTAAACTATTCTCCAGATATTTAAAACTGACAATTCTTGCCCTAAAGCTCCTGAGCCCAATGCAGGACCTATTCAGGCCTCTCTCACATTCCATCTTCTTCAAGGTAGAATACTCAACAAGTATGTATCTCCCTAGATCTGAAGGTTGACCAAGACACAGCCTTTGGGGCTGGGAGTAGGCAAAGTATGGTTCACTAGAGATGAAGCACAAAATCTCTTTGTGCAGCACTGAGCCTGGGGTGGAAAGGTAGCGGATCAAGCAACAAATAAGGGGCCTACTCTTTAGCCAAGATCTGATGTGGAAGTTCAAGAGTTGAAGAATTCTAAAATCAAACCTGGGATTCTAGGTCATTATGAAAATATATCTCTCAAGATAGAACCGAAGAACATATTTAACAGTTGGTTAACTTATTTTACAATTTTCATATATTTTCCCATTCACAATAAAACATTTAAGGGCAAGACTATACAATTAATACTCTTAACTTAAATGTAAAACTGTGATGATCAAAGCATCATTTCTTAAATAACTGCTAATATATATTCCATCTGACAGTAAGGAGCTTTACCTGTCACTGTTAATTAAAACTGTGCTTTGTCACCTGTGATGATCCATTTATTACAATAAAAATCATTAATTTTTGAACCAATAACAAGTTACAAAATGTAATTGCAAGGGCTATTTTATTTCTAAGGATAGGTAGCAAATTTGCCTTAATATTCAATAATGGCAAGGTAATTTTTTAGTGTTACCATATCCCTATCTCACAGTTCATTGAGTTTAGTACTGGCAGCAGGCATGGTGTACTTTTTCAGTTTCTTAATTAGATTTAGTCATTAATTTAACTATTCTATTGTACTGGGAAGTAAGTTTAACCCTATTTTTTTAGCTGATTTTTCTTTCTGCTTTTGTTAAACAATTTCTGATCAATGCATATGGTTATAGCATTTACATATGAAATCTTGCTATCTACGTTCTTAAGATTCACATCACTGGGTACACATTGGGAAAGGGGGACTCAGTCTTCTTATTTATCTTCAACTGACATAAAAACTCATATCTTAGCTGTAATAATAATATTTGAGCTTATAGAAAAATGTGCAAAGAACTTGCCAAACTATTATCTTGCTTATTCTTCATTACTATTTTGTGAAGTATAATATTGTTATTACCTTCATTTCACAGACGAATTAAACTGAAGTTCATAGAAGATGAGTAACATCCCCAAAGTCACACAGCAATTAAGTGGAAATTTCTCTGACTCTGAGTCCCATGTTCTTTACCAGAACATCATACTTCACAAAAATCATACCTTTTGTGTCAGACAGCAATGAACATCTATAAGTACCCAACACTGACTTCCTACTATCCTTAAATCAATAAAAATTGCCAGATCATAAGGTATCTATGGAGGATAAAAGGAGAAAGCATATGTGTGTGTGTTTGCCTGTTACCTACAACTATGTCTACATCTCCATCTATATGATCTAGATCTACACTACAGGTAACACCTGTTAAATCTGATGGCTGAAAAGACATTTGACCTGTGATTAACAAAGAGCAGCAGATTTTATAAATAATCAGCTATATTTTAACCTATTGAGTAACACAGGAAAAAAAAGATACTTAAAGGCAATGTTACTAAGGGATGTGGAATTCCAAATTTTAAAACATGGATGGTAGGAGTATAAAATAGTATTAGCTGGCTGAACACCTTTGAGCCAGCAAATCTAATTCCAGAAACCTATGCTAAGGAGATAATTGCACAAGTATACAAAGATATAGGAAAAAGAACATGTATTATGGTACTGCTTATAATCAGGAAAATTTGAAAATAATCCAATCTTAAGCATATGGTATTATTTAAACAAATTACAGTACACCTATTTCTAAAAATTATAGATCTGTATGTATTAACAAATCCTCATTATATTGTTAAGTACAGAGAGCTAATGATGGAACAGTAAATGCTGTGTGCTTGCATTTAGGTTGATAAAATAAATGTATATATGCATAAAAATATGGAAAGGTCTATATCAAATCATAAGCAATATTTATCTCCGAAAATAAGACTACAAAGAACTTTCAACTTCTTTTTAGCACTAATAATGTTTCTATTTACAAGGAGTAATTGTAATTGTAATTATTTTTTAAAAATTTAATTATTTTAAGTTTAATTATTATGAGTTGTCATAACTCATAACACATATTTCTTCCCAAAATCTATTGCATACGAAGGATAAATTACTCATATAATCCTAACTTTATTTAGATTTTCTTTCTTGGTTATGTTTGATCTTTTGGACACAATGAAACAACACTACTACAACTGATTTTCATAAGGCCTACATACCTTGAATACAAAAGAGGGTTTTTTGCAGCCAAAATGTCAAAAACTACTTGGGCAGGTTTAAAAGATGGAACTAGAGGGTGTTATGCTGAGTGAAATAAGTCAGGCAGAGGAGGACAGGTACCATATGTTTACACATATAGGTGGATTAGGAGGAACTTAACGGAGGACCATGAGAGAGAATGGGAAAAATAGTGGGGCAGAGGGAGGGAGGCAAACCATGAGAGACTCTTGAATGCCGAGAACAAACTGAGGGCTGATGGGGGTGTGGGAGGGGTAGGGGGGTGATGGGCATGGGGAAGGGCACTTGTGGGGATGAGCACTGGGTGTTTTATGTAAACCAACTTGACAATAAACTATTTAAAAAAAAAAAAGAAATTCTGAAACTGAAAATAAAATAAATTAAATAAATTAAAGTCTTAAAACAATAAATAAAGGATCATGCTCTCAGTGGAAACCACACTTAAAAGTAAGACAAAATATAAACAGGCTAGGTTTTCTCCATGAGAGAATAATTATTCCATTTATTTTTATGACAAAAAAGTCAAATTATTTCAAATAAAACTTTCTACTTGTTAAGTTTATTCTTGAATTTTCTATTTTGTTCATCTCTTTTCTATAAAAAATAATACCTCAATTATATTTCTATAATATTTAATATATAATTAATGTTTAATATTAAATAATATATAATATTTTAATCAGTCTATTTCTTATGCAACCCCTCCTAGGATTTCAAAAATCTCAGGCATGCTTCAAAGCAACAATAAGCATTTTTGCTTATCTGAAATTAATTACCCAAAATGGAATCTTCTAGGTGGTATAAAGCGATTTTCCTGTTTCTTTTTTTATCCAAGGAAAGAAAAAAGAAAGAAAAGGAAAAGGGTAAAGAAAAGGAATAGGAGAAGGAAAGGAAAGGAGAAAGAGTGAAAGAAAGAGAGAGAAACAAAGAAACAAAGAGGAAAGACAAGGAGAAAAAGAAAAGAAAAAAGAAAAAAAAAAGAAATGGAGATTCAGAAAATAAACATCTTAGTACCACTAGTTACTATGAAATATTTTCACAGTGACCTATACATCAAAAATGACAGGCTCACCCAACTCCTGACCAGTATATTTCACTGTGGACTCTGCAAATTTACATCACAGTTTCCAAACTTAGCTTTAGGTTTGCTACTAGATTTAGATCACAAATTCATCTAGCTTCCATTATTTCAGTAAGAAAAGTTTCAATGGTTATTAGTTGAAAAATAATATTGACTTGTCCATGCATATGTCTAAGACTGTCAGGGCTTTTTTGGAATTGATAATGCCTAACATCATAGCTTTGAGTGAAGATGGCTTGTCAACTGGAATGGTAAAAAGTCTATGCAAAGTAATTTTTCAGTAAAGAAAACTGTCAAGGTGGAAAGTACCTTGATTATATGTATAATCAATATGTATAATAATATAGGTATATTGGGGCGCCTGGGTGGCTTAGTTGGTTAAGCGTCCGACTTTCGCTTAGGTCATGATCTCGCGGTTGGTGGGTTCGAGCCCCGCGTCGGGCTCTGTGCTGACTGTCAGCTCGGAGCCTGGAGCCTATTTCAGAGTCTGTATCTCCCTCTCTCTCTGACCCTCCCCTGCTCACGCTGTCTCTCTCTCTCCTAGAAATAAATAAAAATATTTAAAAAATAATATATGTATAATATACTTATAAGTACATTGATTATACAGTAGTAGCAGTAGAGTTGCTTGAGCAAATGGTAACTGGCCAACATGTTGAAGATACAGAAAGGACAAAACACTGTTAAGTTCAAGTCAAATGGAACAATATACATACAGTTCTCTGTCCCTTGGTCAGAGTTTTGGAAAAACAAATACCTACCCACCACCACTCTTTGACAAATAACTCCCAGGTAATATGCACTTTATAGGGGCGTTCTAATATAGAAATGACAATGATTTTCATCCTCATTAAATTATTAACAGTAATTTCGTTGAGCCCTCCTGTGTCATGGAGAAGGTAAGTAGGCAGAGTGACAAAATAATCCAGCAAAATTTCCATCACAACACATATTTCTCTCCAAAAAAAACTATTAGAATTTGCAAGATTTTAGATACTATTTCTATCAGATCTCACCAGTGAATTCTCTGACTCATCCTTTAAATTGATCTCTCTCATAAATGAAATGATTGCTACAACTGTTACAGCATTTTTGAAAACTGTCTCTATTATTTACCTCTCTCAGCAACAAATAATTCCCAACGGCTATGAGAAGCAAATAAATTATTCTGGTTGAACAAATCCATACATACTAAAAGACTACAGTTTGACCAATTCTGACCATTCTTTTAGACAATAAAATCACTATGTGATTTTAGAGAATTGATAAAGACGTAATCTACTACAGTTGAGAACATAATTATTTTGGGGACAATGTCAGACATCAGGACACACTGCCATGTGCCAGCTTCACAACACATCTTCTTCTCCATAGCTTATACCCCTCAAACAAGTTTTGCATTGGCTAACAATTACTCTGTGTACTTGCAAGTAACTGAAGCTTCTGCATCTGCTACTGCAGGTAAAAAATAAAAAGCAGGCAATAACACAATATGTGTGTGATTTAAGGAACAGTTCTGCCACAGCCTCTAATTGCTCTCAGGATCTGAATTGGCAAAACCATAAGACATTCAACAAAAGGCTCTATGCAGGTAGGCCTATAAAACCTAATTATTTCTCACAAAGCAGACCATTCCATTTAAAATAAAAGAAAGCTATGAGCAATAAAGACCATGCCAATAACAATTAGTCTTCTGCACACATGATTAGACTCAGAAAGATAAGGAAGCCTCTAAATTTAATGGCGAATCCCATATTTCTGGTGGGGTTCAATATTCTGTGCTAATTATGTTGAAAGACCTTGTGCTACTTAAAAGTACGTAGCCTGCAAAGTACTACACCATCTCCATGGACTCACTGTTAACACTTAGCATTTAACTCTGATATTAAAATATACTTGGATATATACATCCAGGAATGATTTTTTTTTTTTTTTTGGTTTCTTAAAAGTATTTTTAGGAATAGTTTTAAGCTTTTGCCAACTGTAATATTTACTGATATGTATGTAACTCAGCATTTTATAAGACTTAAAAATTAACACTTTAGTAAGGCATAGAGTCCTATTTTTAAGAGGAATGAAAACAAATTTTAAAAATCTAACCAGTAAATAAAGCCAGTGTAAAAAGGGAATTCAGAGCCTGGAATCCTAACTATTGTTTACCAAATGGTTTTTTAAAACCTTATTTTAAATGAATGATGCAAAAGAAAACAGAATGGACCACAGAATCTAGGAAACAAATGCTAATGTAGAATTTCTTTATTAAATAAAATTGCCCAGCCTCTGGTAAGGAGAAAAGATTTGTTCTTTCACAAGGCTTTGTACTAATTTGGTTCTGTAAAGGGTACTTTCCTACTAGCATGCAAATGTAACTTCAGTTAATATAAATGAAAGTTATCTACACACCACAGCTGGGCAAAATACC
The DNA here is from genome assembly GCF_003009895.1 of Hyaena hyaena. Classification (NCBI taxonomy): domain Eukaryota; kingdom Metazoa; phylum Chordata; class Mammalia; order Carnivora; family Hyaenidae; genus Hyaena; species Hyaena hyaena. The sequence continues at coordinate 155,928 of NW_024081388.1, read as the reverse complement.
AAAATTGAAGTTACTGGTAGTGTTTAATGTATAAATTATTATTAAAAAACTGAAGTAATGTAATGCCAAGAGAATTCTAGATTTATAAACTAAGCAGAGGAAACACTATCTTTGTCATCAGAATGGGATGGTCAGGAAAGATCTCATTTCTGTTGGACTGTGTTTAATTTGTAAATGTTTACAATCTTTGGAAATAAAAGAGAATCCTACTGGCATTGAAATAATATTGCTTAAAAGGAAACCATTTTAATTTTGTTTCTGAAATTATGCAATAGGAAAACAAGTAAAAACTGTTTTAAAGGCACAGGGGAGTGGAGGAGTCTTCTCCCCCTAACTGCACAATAGTTAGTGTCTCCATAGAAACGGATGGCATTGCTATAAAGTGTCATCAACAAACCTGGGCTTCAAAAATATACACAAGTATGCTTCCAAAGACACTGAACAACCGAAGTATCCATTATTCCCCCAAATAGAAGGCAATTATTAAATATTTGCAAATGACAATAAACAGCTCAAAAATCATTTGATAGCCTGTTGATGAAATTAAATTCTTTTGTGGTCATCAACTTATTGTAAGAGCATATAGGCAAAAGGAAAATTTCTTGGACATTGTGCCATTCGTGACATTTGCAGGATCTTTTACCTTTCAAGTTATTAGTTAATTATAATAATATTGGTTTATTTTGCCTTCCTAACTAACAATTAGCAAGAAGGCCGGAACTGTGGCTAATCAGTTCATGACTGTTTGCCTAATCCAGAAGTTAGTGAAACATATAAATTCTTGTTCTGAAGTCACTCTTCGTAAGCTCTATCCCTTCATCCTCATGCCCACTTTTAGCCCTACTCCTTATTATGGCAATGGAAAACACTTCTCAAATACTGACCTTTTTAATGCAAATGTTTTCATACCATGAAACAGAGGCAGTATGACACAAATTATAAATCAGTAGCCTAAGAGCCTAATGTAACCCCCACTTAGCTCATATCTTGCTAACTAGCTATGTTACCTTAATCAGGTCATATATGCCTTCTGGTTTTAGTTACTCAAGTATAATAAGCTTTTCTATCACTAAGATTTATTCTACCTCTATCATTTGAAAAGGATGAAGACTATGGCTCAGGGTTGAGTCTGAATCACTGTGTTCTAATTTTTTTAATTTTTTTAATTCCATTTTTTTTGAGAGAGACAGAGACAGAGACAGAGTATGAGTGGGGGAGGGGTGGAGAGAGAGGGAGACACAGAATCTGAAGACTCCAGGCTCTGAGCTGTCAGCCTGACACAGGGCTCAAACTCATGAACTGTGAGATCATGATCTGAGGCAAAGTCAGACACTTAACCAACTGAGCCACCCAGGCACACCTGAATCACTGTATTCTAATTTGAACTTCAGAATCTTATATTCTAGAGTTGAAAAGTCATACTAACAATTGTGCATTAGTTTCCTGTTAACAAGCTACCATAAATTTTAGTGGCTTAAAATGCTAGAAATTTATTATTTGACAGTTTTGTAGATTAGAAGTCTGAAATCAGTTTCACTGGACTGAATTAAGGTAATAGCAGGGCAGCATTTTTTTCTGGAGGCTTTGGGGGAATCACTCCCTTTACCTTTAAAGCTTCCGGAGGCTACACTCTTTTCTGGCTCATGGCTGCACCACATTGCCTTCTGCTTCCTTCCTCCCTCCTCTGACTGAATCTCTCCTGATTCTCTCTCATATGAACCCTTGTGATTACACTGGGTTCACAAAGATAAGCCAGTATAACCTCCTCATCTCAAGATACTTAACTTATTCACATCTGCAAGGTCCCTTTTGCCGTATGAAGTAACATAGTCACAAATTCCCCGATTAGAACATGGAACCATTATTCTGGCTATATGCTTCAGAAAAACACTGTAGATAAACTTTAATGGGATTTTCTGGCACCTCTGTGAGGTCTAGGTTTTAATATTTCTATTAGCCACTCCCAAACATAACATTAGCACTCTACTCTGGCTTCTCAATAATTGGTTTGTCTTGCCATATATCAGTCATAGCTTTCACAGAAAGTCTTTTGCATGCAAAAAATAAATGTGACAGAAATCTTTGGAGACTCTATTACATTCAGGTAATAGTTACACTTCAAAAACACAAATGGAGGTTTCTGCCTAAAGATGATTCATCAAAGAGAAGAAAACAAGCATTTCATTATGTACAGATGTTACAAAAACTCCATGAAAATATGAAAGAAGTTCTGCATTCAACAGAAGAAACTCATTATGAAAACATAAACCACTACTGTTCAGCTTTCTTCATACAGTTTTAATGATGGTAGAATTTATTTATTTCTACCTGTAGAGTACAAGGTACATTACAGTGGTACAGAGGTCTGGGTAAATCTTTTCTCACCTCGAGAAAGTCACTAACAAGGGTTCACATCTATAACAAGGCAGTTTTCTGTGAGATTTAATTAAAATGAACTAATCTGGCTCTTTTGATTGCTTTTAAAATTATCTTGTATTTTTCCAAGGAATGGAATGTTATAAAAAGTAAGGAAATATAGCACTTCTACAGTAGTGATTAACATGAATGCATTTACAAGAATTCTTGCAGATATACAATTAACAATAATATTTTAGTATATTTCCCAGGAGTCTATGACTTTTGGCATTTGGGAATACATTTCATTTTGCTGATTTACTCCATTGCCCATATCTTACCCAGTTATTTCCCAAAAGATGAATAACTGGCTATGTGGAATCTCATCCTTTAGATGGAAAGAATGTAAATTTTCTGTTTGGTAGATGAATTGCTCTTTTTAGCCACAAAGGTCCACTTAATAAATTATTACTACAAAATGGTACCTCTGTGCCTAGCAGAGTTCTTTTCTTTTTATTTTCTTATCATCTTCTAACCTTCCATTGGTGGCCAATTTTCTTCCCACTGGTGGGAGAGGAGAGCTCTTTTTTTGGGAGACACTTTACAGCATCTCTATTAACCAGTTTTCAAAAATTACCTGCTGTTACTCCTACACCGTCCTATATTATTCTCTCCTCAATGTTAGCACATACAATCTATCATATTTCAACTCCTATTTTCATGAATGAAAACCAGGAAGTCAAAGCCACAGAGGGTACATGGTGACTCAGTACAGAGACCAGAACTCAGATCTATGACTTTAAGCCTCTTTCCGTTGCTTAGCTTACTGAGACAGGAAGTTTACATTTATACTCACTGCAAGAGAAAAATATCTCAAATAATCCATGAGAAAGCAGAACAATTTTTACTTCTGCCTTGGAAAAATCAGGCCATCTGGCTGCCCTCATGACACATTTGAATAAGAATATCAGGTTGAAAATTTAGGTCAAAGCAAACCAAGAGAAAAGAGCTTGACAAGAGCAGGCTAAAGTATTTAATGTCAGCTTGATTTTGGATTTGCCCTAAAATTTATGGATGTACATTTTTAAACTGTATTGGTAATATTTAGTTTGGATTCTTTTGTCTTACTTTCACATTTGGTAAATCATCATGAAATTTGGGCTTAGATATAGAAAAATAGATAAGGTAGCCAGAATACAGAATAAAGTTAAGATAGAAGCACTACTTACTTTTTAAATATCTCCTTTCTCATTGAAAAGTGCTGATTCATATTTAGGGAAGTAAAAAAAAAAAACCAGAGTACATTACAAAAATTAATAAGCTACTGAAAATATCTATGCATGTACAGCTACATGAAGCATAGCCATTAAGTTTTAAATCAGAGTCATACATATATCTGTTTTGAGCTGAGGTTTTATATAGATTTGTTTTGTTTTGTTTGTTTTTAATGAGGTATCCCATACCTCAAGTCCTATTTTTGGAAGGGAAATATATTTTAGTATCCACACCATTATTAGTTTTGATTACAACTATGAATGAAAGTAGAAAGGCTAGAAGGGAACATAAAAAACAAAAATTAAAACCAATGTATTACAGGTTGCAGTAGTGAGGTCATATGTGTTTTACAAATTATGTAATGTTATTAATCTAAATAAAAGAAAATTTAGATTAATTTTTAATGTTCATTTATTTTTGAGGGAGAGACAGAGAGAGACAGAGTGTGTGAGCAGGGGAGGGGCAAAGAGAGAGGGAGTCACAGAATCCAAGTCAGGCTCCAGGCTCCCAGCCATCAGCAGAGATCCCGACTCAGGGCTCGAACTCACAAAACTTGAGATCATGACCTGATCTGAAGTTGAACTCCCAACCAACTGAGCCACCCAGGTACCCTTAGATTAATTGTACATTAAGTCCTTTTGATTATTATAAGAAGCATTGTGACAAGCGATACGATAAATCATACTATTATTAAGTTAAGTACATAGGACAGCTGAAGTAATTCTATAATTCTAGTTAAAACATATACTTATCAGCTTCATTCTATAACTAATTCATCTGGAATTGTTATTTAGAACTGGATTAAACAGCCTTTTGCTTATTTCCTCATTTTTACCCAATAAAACAATGAATAGATGTTCCTAAGATTGACTATTGTAAAGATTTAATCATTGTTATAGTATGACCAAATAGAATAGTAATCTAAGAAACGGTTTTGCCATGACTAAGGGGATTACAAAGCTTTTCATTACTAGGAATTCAGTTTTCTAACTGCACTATGTCCAACATTTCCCCCCATTTCATCAGTGGCATTATCCTAACTCCAAAGAAGCAACTAATACCAAGAGAGAACAGAGTGAAGGTTTTTTGAAACTAATCATTCATTCATTTAGGAAAGCTTGTCTTGTGTGTGTGGGCAAGAGAGTCAGTATTTCAGATTTTGTTTCCTATAATACAGCAAAAAAAAACAATCTAGTAAAAATCTTGCTCTTTGAGGACATATTTCCTTTGTATGTTCCACAGGGCATGATATAGAACAAGGTATTTATTGAGAATTGAATAAACATAGTATCCAGTTGAATCTGAGAAGCAACTATCATTTTAAGGCATTTTGCCATCATTGGGTGAACCCTTAAACATCAAAAAGGAATACGGCTGTTCTCCCATTAAAAGGTGCATGAATCCATTAAGTGACCAGAATCTATTTAATGGAATGATTTGGGAGGTCTCTTATTTCTCATCAGGGAAGAACAGGTATTTGGAAGAACACGTAAGCCCTAATTTTGTTTTCACTTGCATGTGGGGGAAAAATCTTCCATTTGATATTTTAATACTGTAATATGATGCCTTTTTTCCTGAATTTCCATTTCTTGAAAAAACAACACGAACACCATTATCATCAAGTAGTATTTATTAATTGTCTAATAGTTGCAGAATAGAGTACAAAGCTCCCCAAATCAGCAAACTTCTGCAACAAAGCAATGATTCTCCTAAGAACATATGAACCTAATAAACTAACACATAAGGAAGCAGAAAGAAATGAAAAATATACAAAAATTTTCTCACTTTTTAAGCCATATCTTTTTTTTTTTTTAATGTTTATTCATCCTTGAGAGAGACAGAGTGAGTGGGGAAAGGACAGACAGAGAGGGAAACAGAATGCAAAGCAAGCTGCAGGCTCTGAGCTGTCAGCACAGAGCGGCATGTGGGGCTCAAATCTATGAACTGTGAGATCATGACCTGAACTGAAGTTGGCGCTTAAACGACTGAGCCACCTAGGCACCCCTTTAAGCTTTATCTTAATGCTTTTAGGCCACTGGTTACTATTCAGTGCACAGGAGCACACATGTACAAAATGGCCCCAGTAACTTGAGAAAACTAACATGCCACTAAAAAGTGAGTAGCTAATTCTCTAATCACAGAAAGGGTTCAACCTATAAGGGAGAAGGGGCATAAAAATTGCATTGAAAATCTTTCTCCATCACCCTGTCTCTCTAACAAACAATATAGACATTTGCACACAGCTATCTTAACCTTATTTAAAATTTTCATAAAGCAAACAACAACAACAAAAGAAGGGCTGCTAATTCATTATAATCACCTCTATCATCACTAACCTATATTGAAATACAGTGTGTTAGGGGCCCTGGGAGGCTCAGGGGGTTAAGTGACCGACTCTTGACTTTGATTCAGGTCATGATCTCATGGTCATGGAATGGAGCCAGTGTTGAGCTGGGCAGGGAACCTGCTTAATAAGATTCTCCTTCTACCCTTCAATGGCTCATACATTTATTTCCTTCAAAATAAATAAATAAATAAATAAATACTGTGTGCAAAATACTTTAGATGCATTATTTATTTAATTCTCACAAAAGATCTTATGAGATAAGCACTATTATTACATCTTCAATTTCTTTTTATAACAGATGTAGAAACTGAGTCTTAGAAAAATAAAATAGGGGTGCCTGGGTGACTCATTTTGTTATTTCTGAGATTGAGTCCTTTGTTGGGCTCTGAGATGATAGGATGGAACCTGCTTAGAATTCTTTCTCTCCTCTCTCTCTCTGTGCCCCTCCCCTCCCCCTACTTGTGCATGTGTGCCTCTTTCTCAAATTAAATAAATATTTTTATTTCATTTTTTAAAGTTTTTTATGTCTTTTTATTTTATTTTGAGAGACAGAGACTGAGATGGAGCATGAGAGGGGAAGAATGAGGGAGACACAGAATCTGAATCAGGCTCCAGGTTTTGAGCTGTCAGCACAGAGCCCTATGTGGGGTCAAACCCATGGACTGTGAGATCATGACCTGAGTCAAAGTCAGACACCTAACCCACTGAGCCACCCGGGTCCTCAATAAATATTTTTAAAAAGAAAAGTAAAATAAGTGCTTGAGGGCACATAGAACAAAATACTGACCCTCTTTCCCCCCCCCAAAAAAAGATTTGATCCGTGCTCAGACCCACTTCAAATCTTTGCTTCTATTAACTCTCATAAGGTTTTTCTATGGATATCTAAAAATTATATATCCTTTCATTAAAATAGTATATAGTAGTCTATGATTAAAATATGTATCTATATGTTGGCAAATAGAAGATAGCATAAATTTGTAGAGAAACATTTAAATTTCTCCACCATCAAAGCTAGTATGGTAATAATATTTCTGATCATATTTTTTAAATTGTATGAAAAGAGTAGCATTAGTAATCATAGTCAGCTACATACTGTGGCTTACCCAGTGGCTGAAGTAGACTGTCCATTTTCAAGAGAGATGTACTATTTTCCTTCACAACAAACCTATTCTTATCTGAAAGAATACTTCTATGAAACATACTGCTCTATTTAGTGTCCACTTCATAATATCTGCAGAGCTCCTTGTAGGTGAATAAAAAATGTTATGGAATCATGGAAGTCAAGATACAAAGACAAGCCAAAATGAAAGTTCAAGGGAGAATGTTTAAATCCTTGGTTGTGGTTATTTCTGATGACCCGTTGCTACTGCATCATGTCACTGTTTTATTGCCCAATCTGTTCTCAAAATGTATAATCTCTAGATTTCCATTTTTTTTGGCAAAGTTAGTTAGAACTTAGTTTCTTTACAGGCACCACAAAGAATTGCAAATAAATGGCTACCACATATCACGTATCTCAATATATTCTGGACACTGGGCCGGGCACTTCCCAAACTGTCTCTAACGTTCAGACATCCTATGATACAGGTATCACTCTCTGCATTTTACAGGTAGAAAAACTGAATGAAAGAGTAAAAATTGCCCAAAGTTTTACTTCAAGAAGTGACAAACACAAGGTTGAGTTAAGCCTAATATGCTTCCCACAATAGTTGGCTTAGAGAAAATCTACTATCAAGTAGACTGTTAAACTAATAGCAGGTATCAGATTTAAAAAACAAAACAAAACAAAAACTTTTCAGAGGAAGCATACTGGTACAAATAGCACTGGAAAATAATAGTATCAAAAGATTTGAAAATGAGCCCCAGTTTGGCCATTAAAACTGTATGAATAATCAAGAACAATAAATGGGTAGTAATAAAAGCCCAAGTATGAATGTTTCCCTGTGGGTGAACTGTTTTTGAGAGGATTTTGTGGGTCAGTCTGGAACCTAACCACCATTTCCTGCATAAAATAGGTTTATATTGTCAAGCTATTGACTAACAAGTGAATGTTATAACACAAGCCCTTTGAAATTTGGGGACTGACTGTACTACTAATATTCAATTTAATAGAATACTTAAAACTACAGAATTATATTTTCCAACTACTTGTAGGTACTGAAGGTAAATATCTGTCTTTTTCACCTGAAAAAGTAAATTACCTTGAAATGAATTCTTTACTGGCAACATTAGTTGTGCCATAAAATGCATAATTTTTAAAAAAGGCTAATTAAAAAAAATTAGGGGTCCTTGACTAAGGCTCAACATATGTAGCTAATAGTCTCTGGAAATATCTCAAATAGCCAAGCTAAAAGTCTTAATACCATTACTTAAAAAGTGAGGGCAAGAAAAGATATACATGCAGAACTTATTAGTAGAATCTGATAAATCTAGAAATTTACGACACATCAGCTATCTGTCTATAGTTCAGTGGAAGGCTGCCAGTGGAATAGACTTCCCTTCTCCACCTTTGGAATTTATTTTTTTAGTCCTCGGAAGCAATTGGTTGTGTAGATGCTGTGTATGTATTGTGCCTTGGTCAATAAAAGGCAACAAAAATGCATATGTAAAGGAATCTGATCAGGAGCACTGTATAGATATGTTGTGGGCCGTAGGTTAATAAACTTACTTTCAATTTACAGTCAAGGCGGGAAACTATCAAGTAAATAATATTTTTAATGGTGCCTATGCAAAAATGTCAGGTTTTCACTGTAGATACCAGAAACTATGCACAAAAGCAGTCTTATTTATCCAGCCCACACTCTGACCCAAACAGAAATATACCTGATGTTGTTTCTTTTCATAGCACAAAACAATATAATAACAAAATTTGTCCTTTTGATTTAATTCATACATCAATTTAGTTGAAGCCCTCAATGATCTACCCATCAGTGTGTCCCACATAGCAAAACCCACTGAGACTTTAAATGGGAACTTCTTATTATGGGTCACAAGCTTTCAGCACCCCCACTTGGCCCCCAAGTATCCAAATCATTTCCAGTTTGTTTAGCACCTGTACCATTATGCATTTTATCCATTATGTAAGGTTTTATTTGGTGGTTCATCTTATCATATCTTGTCCTATCCTGCCCATAATGAATCATTGGCTTAAACATATAAAATAAACATAATTGACAATTGACCTGATACTATTCGAAGCACAAAGAAAAAAGCCTTTGAGTTTTATAATTCCAACCAGAAGCAACAGGTGTGGATCCCACAAAATCACTAATAGAGTGGTTCTCTCACAGCACTCTGCTAATATTTAGGATTCAGTTTCCACTAGGGGCGCCTGGGTGGCTCAGTGGATTAAGCATCTGACTTTGGCTCAGGTCATGATCTCCCAGTCTGTGAGTTTGAACTCTGTGTCAGGTGTTGATGCTGACAGAGCAGAGCCTGGAGCCTGCTTTGGATTCTGTGTCTCCTTCTCTCTCTGCCCTTCTCCTGCTCGTGCTCTGTCTCTCTCTCTCACAAAAATAAATAAACATTAAAAAAAAAAAAGAATTCAGTTTTCTCTAGACTCTCTCATATTTTCCAAAGGTTGTTTTCTTCCCATTATTTTCCTAGATTTTCCTTTTGCCAGTGTGTTGTCCTTAATGTATGTTCTTTTGTGTTTTCTCTACAAATTTTATTCTTTAACATGGATTAAACTATGCCTCCATATTAATAATTTTAATCATTTTTATCTCCTCCAATCCAGTACCTTTAATTTTCTCTAAAAATATTTGCTCCTTATATTCCAGAGATCCTGAATAAATTAAAGAGAAATCTTTTTGGTAAAGTTACTTTTTTTTCTTTCTTCCTAACCATATTTTCCTTTTTTCTGTTTGTTCATTATTTTCCATGCCATCTTCCTCCCCCCCCAACCCCGCCAAACATTATGATTCCACTGTACAGCTAGTATAAGAGGAAAAATTTTCCTTTAATTTATGCTACTAACATTCAGAGGAGTAAAGGCTAATATGAGTTAAAGTTCTAATAAAACATGAATATAAGCAGGCTGTCAATGTGATGCTGAGGGAGGGGAATTCTCTTCAATAAATAGATCATTTAATTGATAAATATATCAACATTTTAAGCAACTATCTACATAATGTTTGAAGTATTGGTCGAGTTTGACCTTATAGTTTAGAATCTCCACTAAATGTTATTTGCTAATTATAGTATTTCTGGTGAACATTTTGACATATATCAGAGGGATTAGTCTAAAATTCTGCAGCCTGAAACTGGCCCTTCAGATGTTTGCCTTTCTGGTACAACTGTGAAATGTAAGTTGGAGTTGAATACTTGTGAGTGGGTCATTTAGTCTTCATTTCCCCACACACTCTATTATTCTCCTTTGTTTTCTACTCTGACAAGTTACATATTCATACTACCCAGCTATCCATGAAGGAATTTGCAATGTCACTTTTTTCCCATGATAGGTAAGTAAATTTTATTTCAGTTCCTCCTTGAATTTCATGATTAAAACATAGTCTCTGTCCTTAATAGGACTGACTACAGATGGTCCAATCGTCATCCAAAATATTACCTCTAGTGTTGCAAGACCATCAACATTTCATCTCATTCTGTTTCAAGATGTCAAATCACTCATTCTATTATTTTTCTACAAAATTACCTTAAAAATATTCCTTAGCTAGCTTCTCACAACTTTTGTTCTTACTCTCACTTACAGTGTATTCTGGAGGAAATCATGTAACAAAACTCTCTAGGCCCCAAATTTGTACCACGCGAAACAGCAAGGATAGCTGATTTGATTGAACTGTCCCAGTGGTGGAGAAGATATTTGTGTAATCGGCTTTTTCTGGAATCAGGCACGTACTTTTGACTCCCATACAGTAGCTCTTAATGGGAAAGTGACCGCTCTTTATTTCTATCCGTGTCCTTTCCAATGCATTTAACCCTGTTCACAGAGACCATCTTCACAGATGTATTCTGAGTATTAGAGGTAATACAACTAAAGACTTCTGAGTATCTTGCAAAAAAAAACAAAAAACAAAAAAAACAAAACAATAAAAAAAAAAAAACAGTTAGCTCTTAGGGATAAGTATTATCATTTTAGTTCATATTAAATTCAAGCAGCTCATCTTTGCCTCCAGGGCTCTGTGGCTTTCTCTGCACTTCCAAATCTCAGCTATCAAACACATTTCTGAAATACTCAATATAAAAGTTAAACTAGTATGTTACCAAGGATTTTCGACACCCACTGCAGATATTTGATAAGTCCAATCTTAGCTCTGTACTGCAGAAAAATGTGATTGAAAAAAGCCATATTTTGCACTTATATAGCATTTTACATTTTCAAAGACATAACTGATCATTTGCTTTATTATATAGCAGTCACATGGCATTTGGGGATTGTAGAGATAATTGTCAATTAATCTTTATGCTATAAATGTGAGTATATATCATTGCTCTTTAAAAAAAAATAATTGAGTAAAAATGAACTCATTCCATGCACTGAGAAGTGATAACTGCCAAATAAGTTTAATAGCTTACTCTTTTTATACCTGAAAAGACAGTGAGCCAAAATAAGTGATGTAGTGACATCTACAATACTATTATCAGAACAATCTTCTTCAAACACTAAGAGGATTAAAAATGAGTGAGAATTTTAAGTGAGAATTTCCTATGTCTAACAACTAAATATAAAGGGAATCATACTGATGCCAGAATTTGTTATAATAAGTAGTATATTGATTTTTATTTGTATATTTATGTTATTTACTAATTATTGATACCAGAAAAATATTCTACTAATTTCTGATATATTAGATCCCCACTATGTAAGTTGTTATGTGTACCTACAAATGATAAAAGTAATTCTGCATTCAGTTACAAAAAGATGTACCGTGCTTGACATTCTTGGCTTTCACATAACTGAAGTCCTTCCACAAATGGGAATATTTAACTTGTATTTAAGTTACTACATGGAAGTCAGTAACTCTCTTTCAAAAAATCTTCGATAGTGAAAACATTAGAGGGAGTATTTGCTGTTGTTGCTTCATTTAGTTTTTTGGGGGGGCAGAGCAGTATATTTAGAGTCAAGCTTGGTGAGTCTAGCATATGATCAAGCTACATAACATCACTGAAGGTGAAAAATTTAATACAAACCATTAGTACTGATTTTATATGTGATCTCAACACAAGTTCTGAGAGGACTCTAAGGTCCTTTCTAATATTTAAGCTTTATCTATCTCTGAGTTTATAGTCGGGTCTTAGGTTCTCTCGCTTTAAGTTAAAGACACATATTAAACAACCACAAACCTAGAGTTAGCTATTTGGAGCATACAAGAACATAATATACAAATCTTGGCTTCAGGGATCATATTTTCCATATAAGTACATGAGATTCTCTGTACTATCAAATAAGACCATATCATAAGACAAAAAAATCTTTTAAAAATTCAATTTATAATTAAGAAGAAGGAATTAAGAAGGGTGCTAATTTTGTAGTGAATGTAATACATACAGAGGGTATCGAGACAGAGAAAATGAGGAAGAAAGAGAGTTTGAAAAAGAACGTGTTGGCTGGAATCATAAGAAAACCTTCAGATAGAGAGACCTGCACTAATCTTTGAGGGAAAAATGAGCTACAGAGAGGGTGAGAAGAGAAGAACAGAAATCTTCCAGATGGAAAAAGAGCAAGAGCAAAGGACAGACGAAGGAGCACTACCTAAATGTTATTTCAAGTTCCCCTTCTCAGAGTGGACAATGGCTTCCGATTATCCTTTGAATGTAATTAAGACTCCTTATTACAGGCTTCAAGGCTTTCACTCGCCATTCCCTGGAATCTCCAGCTAATACTCACCAGGCATATCAACTTAAAAGAATCTACACAGAACTAATGCTCACCCTTCCACAACTTCTGCAATTTCTACAGCTTCTCCTAAGTCACTTTACCTAAGGTACCATAAACTGTTCAGCCCATGCTTCAAAAATGGTTTAAACTCGTCTTTTCAGCTTTGTCTCTCTTCACTAACCACACGTGGCTATGATCTCTTCATATACCAAATGAGTCCCATACCTATTTTTATGCTTCATTGTGCCTTTATTCATGCATGCATTCAATGTTGCTGTAAAAAGAAGCAGAAACCATGTACTTTATTAACTAGATTAGATTATGAGGTTCTTGTATCATTTATGTACTAGGGATTTTTATGGAATCCAGAACCAGAAACATTGGCTGTCATCACATACTTTATGTATTCCAAGCACCATATATATTTACAGTATATAGTATTTGGACAACAAAAAATCTTTCAATTCAGTGGAAAATAGAACTGTAATGCAGCTAGAATGTGAACAGTGCCAAAGGACATGATTTCAAGAGCTGAGAAATTATTTGTAGATATGTCAGATATGTTAATCGTAATTAGATTCATAAATAAGGATGTTTCTGAGCTGAAAAATATTATATTGCCTAGAAATTAAATGAGATGACATTCTAGGAATGAGAAACAAAATGCTTAAAAGACTGGCATACGTAAGTCATGATGTAGGTGGTAAGGAGCCTAGTTTAATTGGAGCTGAGGCTTTGTGGGTATTTTATAGCATAATATTTTATAAATACCAGTGTGACTTGAACTCATGTCAGAACCATTATTTCATTTTATTATTAGTTTTTAAGTATCATCTGTAAAATGGGTCCACTCAGCAAGGATTCTGGAGTCTTGCCTTCACTCATGACTCTTACAGTAACTAAAGGATTACGATTTGGAAAATTCCAAGTCTCAATTTCTTCAACTATAGTCAAAAGAATAGAACCACACAATTTCTTCAAACCTCCCAATATTTCCCAGCTTAAAGTTCTGTTTACATTTTTTGTAACACTAATTCTAATTTATTGTATTTGTATTTATTTATCTTGTGCCCATTCTCCAAAAATAGCATAAAGGTAGAAATCATATCCACCCTTTCCACCTCTGTATCCTAAATGCTTAGTTTACTGGGGATACATTTTGAAAATTATTAACGTGCTTTTCTAGTGTGCATTTTTGAGAACAAGTTTTTTGTTATAGTATCTAAATGAATGGAGCAAGGTAATACGGGAGGATTAGAATTTGTTACAGATGGAATGTAACATCAGCTTTTGATGCTCAAAATATGATTTTGCAACACATACGAGGCTCTCAAGCCAGGCCATTATCTTGACAGATAATTGTCAAAATTCCTTTGACTCCTCCTTTAGAATAACATGGGTCAGACTTGGCAGGGCCAACAGAAAAGACTGTAGAGCCAAATCCCACTCTCTTTGTCTTGCCTTAGAGAGTATTGAGAAGGAAAGGAAAGTAGAAAAGCCATTTCAGCAAATGTGGGTCTTGAGTTTCCTGGATTTGTCTGAATATAATAAGGGGCATTAAGTAAGTAGGAGTAAACTTAAAAGCAGATTGGACTTCTACTGGCCATCTACCATTACTCTAGTCTCTACAATGTTGGGAGGAAGCCACCTCATGAGTATAATACATACTGTCCTATAATACATCTAAGTCTCATGCTCTTGGACAAAGAAGTAGTCAAGCAAAGAGAGACTCTTGGGTTTCTTTTTGCCATGTTAAAGGCACAATCCCATAAGGCCAAGGTACTGAGCTGAGAGCCAGCAGACCTGCTATGTGGTCCACCAAGGTAATATACAGGAATCCAAAGCAGGAATCAGGATATAAACTGGGGTCAAAATTTCTTGGAACTAAATGGGGCCAACGCAGAGCAGATCAAGGTCTATCAGAACAGGAATATATAGGTTGTACTAGCTTCAGATGTCAGTCATAAATAATTGGTGCACCCAAATGGAAGGTGCAGGGATGAAATGAAACAACAGGATAGTGACATGGAGACTAAACTTTCACCGTGTCTCACATACAACACTTTATCAAATATTCTCTGACATCATTTTAGAGAGATACAAGACCTTAAGAAAAGTTCATTTCAGAGATTAGCAATTGTGTATATGAGATTTTGAAGACCAATTCTGAACGTTGATTTAAAGACTGGTTAAGACAGATTGGACACTTAGTTAATTTCTAACCAGCAGAATAGTTTTCCCACACATCCAGTTAGAGTAAAAGTCTGACCATGTGACTTGTCTACAATATCTTTAATAAAGTAGTGTCTGGCATATGTTTAGTATTCAATAAAGAGCTTTATTTTAATGACTGAAACAATTAAAGGACTCTCCAAATAGCTATGATTGTTTGATTCCAGTGTATTGCTAAGATTAAAAAGAAAATGTAAATGACCTTTTAGTCTCTCTCTACTGCCCAGCTATGTAGTAATCAGAGGAAAACAAAGTCCTAAGAAAACAATATTGTTTTGGGAGGCCAGAATCCAAAGCCTAATGAATCCTTAACTTTCTTTCAGCTTGTTTAAACTTACTACCCCAGGAGAGCAAATGAATTAAGAGGATCTCATTGTCTTCAGGAGCCATTAACAAATCCCTATGTCAGTATTTAAAGAAATCTCTGTAAGAGAATTGCTTACATTAATAGTTGGCTTAACAGTTCACAAAGTATGTTCATATAACACTGTCATGTAGTGTCACTTAACATTTGAAGAAAAAAGCTTTGAAAAGTCAAGTCACATGGCCAGCAGTATCTCATTCAGATTTGGTCTAGGTCTACAATCCAAACAAATACATTCATTTCTACGTATAAACTGCAGAATGTCCCTACTATGAGGCATTTTACATGCCAGTATGACTTATTATTACATCCCCTATCATTCTGTTTTATTTTAGACCTTTTTTAAAGAATTAATATTTCTTGAAATTTAACCAAGATTTAAAAACCTGGTGCACTGGTATAGAGCAACAGTTCTCAGCTACAGTGGTTGTGTTTGCTAGCCTGTGTTTCCATTTCTTGTTTAATTTTGGAGGCTCTCTCATCGATTGTTGGACACTACTGGCTAGGTGTTCTTTATTCAAGAGCAATTTTGTAGAATGAAGAATTTTCCTACATCTCACACACCTTTCAAGTACCTTGCTGGACACATATAAGTGAGAAAACTATGTATATTCATTGGAGTCCATAACAGCTCTTTTTTACATATCAATATTTGAACATTTTATTTTTTCAGCTTAACATAAAAATGCATTCTCCCAAAATACAATTATTTTACAAATGCAGGTAAATTTGTATTTTATTTTTCAGAACATTATCAAGTGTTCAGTTAGAATATAGGATTGACAGGTGACTGATGGCAGAGCTGTTCATGGTATTTGAGTCCCCAGCACAGCATACCTGCCTGTATTTTAGCCTTTCCATCTTAATAATTCCATGTATAAGCACAAGCATATAACTACTTGATCTATCTTCTAGTGAAACCATACACCTATGTTTATTCAAAAAAAGTATATATCATTATTAAATTATTTCTAAAACTTGCATGTGTAGGTAGAGAATATCATCTCTTAAGTTCATTTCAGTATAATTAAAAGTATGTTCAAAAGACTTTATACAAATGAGTTAATGGATCTGAATATGTTGAGAGCCACTATTTCAGGGGAATTCATTATGGCTCTACAAACAAAATGTTAAGTCCAAAATCCAAGGAAAACAACCTGATTGTGGATTTCATTTGGACTTTCATTGTTATCACAGCAGACCCAACACACATAGACTACAACTGTCCAAGAGCTTTCCCCCTCATAATAATTACTCGTCCTAGACACAAATCACTGTACCACATGTACCATTAAGATTTAATACAAGGTCTTTGACTGTCTATTTACATGCAGGACATTGAGGTTACTGATCTCATCTACATGGCTGTGAGAAGCATGCATAAAGCAATAGCATACCTCTGATTAGAAGTCTGAAGAAATTTACATAGTGATAAAAACAAAAAATTAACCATCTTTAGGAAATCACCAGAGACCATAATTTGAATTAAAAATTTTTTAAGAATACAGTAATTCTGACTTAAAGAAAAGTGAAACTAAATATAAGTAAAGTTTACAAAACGCCTTTTTGAAATGAAAAAAGGGGGATGAAAGTAAAAGGAACTTTTACTCACTACACTGGTTTGGTGTTTTTTTAGACAAATACTTGGTTCACTTCCTTGTCATAGTACAATATTGAGAGAACTCTGAATTCAGCAAGAATCAGTTAAAATTTCTTCAGCTTCACAGTTACCGCTATATTATTCCAGAGTTATGCTGTGAAAAATCAATTGTATACTGTGACCATAAGAACAAGTTTTGGCCCTGGGTTTTAAGTCAATGTATT
Source organism: Hyaena hyaena (assembly GCF_003009895.1). Lineage (NCBI taxonomy): Eukaryota > Metazoa > Chordata > Mammalia > Carnivora > Hyaenidae > Hyaena > Hyaena hyaena. Next base: position 138,690 of record NW_024081388.1, on the reverse strand, counting down.
TCCTTATAAAATGTTTTAAAATTTGGAGATAACTTGCTAGATGTTAACACCTCCACCAGTGAGCACGTTCAATGATTGCTGGACTCTGCTATGCTCTTTGCCTCCTTCCTTTTACCTTTTTATAGCTTGAGACAGTCTACTCCCTTCCCCTATACACACCTCAGTAGTTCAGGTTCTGATCCTCTCAACCAAGTGAGAAGAGTATTAATTTGATTTTAGCATATGATGACATCTGAGGCTGAGAAATAGGAAACACTCTGCCCATGCTCACATCAAACCTCATCATGGTTACCCATGATGATGAAGACCTAGTCTCTGCTTTGGAACCACCTATGGTCACCCAATCTCTATACGATACCTTCAGGTTGATTAACTGAATTTCTTGGATTTGGGTTCTTATCTGACACTGCCATCTTCCTGCTCTATTAACTTAGAGATCACCATTTTGAATCACTGACTAGAATCACAGCCTATTTCTTATTATTAGGCCCTAATATCCTCTTTTCCTTAGATTTGGCATCTGCCTGGTAACCCATGCTCTATGCAGGGAGTGAGGGATGCTAGTTATACCTATCAACTTAAGGTCTCAAAAATGTTTGAGAAGGAATCTTGGGAGCATTTTTACCATAGTGTTTAGGACACTTCAAATTATTGATGCATTTAAAATGAGTTTAGCACTGAATTTTCATAAGGTATTAGTAACCTCAACCCACAAGCTCATAAAACCTGGGAATATGTCCTAACTATACATAAAAAATGATTCAAATCTGTTCTCTTCTTGTCCATGGAGTTGTTAATGATTTTGTCCCATAATTAGTAATTACCTATAAGCTTCATTTTGTGTCTATTATAATATTGGGAGCAACTTATTTAAATTGATTTTCAACTGAAGCAACTACTAGGTATCCTGTAATTATATTTTATGTAACACAAACCATACATTATTAAATGAGTTTCCATTATTAAAGAGAAAGGTCCTTGGATGGTCTAATAATAAGGGATAACATCATGGAAAGAATCATTTGGCACCATACAGGGACATAGAGGATTAAAATGGTGACATAAATTAAGTTCTATCAGTATGAAATAATATATTATCTATAATGCAAAATAATTTTACTAAAATAATAACTTCTGAATCATCAGATGTAGGACAAGGATTATTTACCTTAAAGGCTTTAAAACAACATGCCAATGTTCATTGGATTAAGTTTTAGGATAGCTTAGTTATGATCTTAACTGCTATGTTCAGGAAAACACTAAATTGAGATGAATACATATTCAGTTAAACTACATCCAACTAGTAAATTTCAAATATTTTCTCCATGATATATTTACTTCATGTAAATTCTCAACAGATAATCTTCAAACAAAGAAGTAAACAATAACTTGATTCAGTAACAGTCATTTCCAGTATGCTTTAAATGGTACATCACATGAGTTCAAGGATCTAATGGGACTACCTCAGCACATTAAAAAAGTTGAGTTCTTTGGTCATCACAACTATATTTTCCTTTGGTCTAATTCTCCAAGGCCCAGATGTGTGGTAAGCTAATGGCTTTATAAGTAAATTAGGGCAATAAACATCTTTCACATCCTATTACCCAGGTATGCTTCAGACTTAAACTATTGTGAAGACATGGAAAGTACACTATGTAAATTCTGACTTTTAACCTTCACATTTATCTTTGTCAAATGTGCTTCAATTATTTCCTGAGGTCAAAATGAAAAAGAACTGGAGGGGCATATTCATCTAGCCAAAACACATGGTGCTGGAAATCTGTACATTAATGAAATCTTTAAAATACAAATTGTGCTTAATTGCACTAGAAAAAAATGTTTTGCTTAAAAAGACACTATTGGGTCTTCAAAGCAAATAATTCTTTTGAAAAGCTAATAATCACACCAAATTGTCTTCTGTTTTGTCAGGTTTGAATTTTAACACACTGAGTATAATAAGGTACTCTTGTTATATAAAATTAAATAATAATATCTTATATTTGCATATTGTGATTAAAAAATAAAGCCCCTCAGCTTTGGAATCAACTGGATCTTGCTCCATCTCAAACTCTATAAACAGTAACTCACATGTATCCTTACCTTCTGTTTCTTCATCAGTAAAATGGTGCCAATAGGCATCTCTGAAGGCTGAAATGCTGATTAAACTTGGAAAACATTTGCAAACCACAAAGCATAATACTCAACATACCCTTATCAACTTTACAGTTTTCTCCTGGGCCTTCATATGTATTATTTTATTTGATCCTATCAGTTAAGTAAAGGTATCTACTACGTCTCAATTGTATGGATAGGATCTAAGATTGAGTAGAGTAAGCATAAGATATTTGGTCACAGTAAGTGAGTAACTGGAAATTAAGTAATTGAAATTTTTCATTACCATGAAATTAAGAAATGAGAGAAAAAAGGCAAGGAAATATTATTTTGAGTTGCTACCTCTAGGTTATGAAATCCAGTATTTTCTCTCATTCTTTACCTTTTGCAAACCCCAACAACAATTATTGTATTGTCACTGGGAGATCCTTCCCAGTGGAATTAATTCCACATCCTCAATTGTGACAGGTTGAAGGAACCTTAGATGGGACCTGGGGAAATTTCAACTCTATTTCCTGGAAAGATAGGACCAGCACTCACTAAGCATGATGTTTTCATACACAGTGCCCGAGGCAGCATTAAAGTCATGGGGAGTCAAGGAGGGGGAAGGGAAAGAGGACTTTAAATTGTAGGGATGATCGTTTCTTCCACTGAGGACACAAGGGGATAAAAATGAAAGAAGAGCAAATCAAATGAAATCTCTGTATTTTAAAAGGAGCAAAAAATAACTACTTATACATCATTTATAAATACATGCCAGCTGCATATTAATACTAAATGGAAGGAAGCAACATTTAAATTTATTTTTGTAAAACTAACCACAAATATGCATGCTGTATACAGAATGCCCTGTAATGAAAAGCACAGCTTTAATCTCTGTCAACAGTTGCAAGAACAGCAACTTATACAGGATGACAATTTAATAAAAATCTTTAAATATTCTTTTATGGTGGAGAAAACTCCTTGAGTTACAATAGCTTTGGTAGGTTTTTTCAACTAAAGAGATACCAAATGTTTTAATTAATTATTATTATTTTTTTTTTATTTTAGAGAGAGAGCAGGGAGAGGGGCAGAAGGAGAGAGAGGGAAGAAGGGAGAGAGAGAAAGAATCTTAAGCAGGACCCATACCCACCACAGAACCTGATGCGGGGCTCAATCCCACAACACTGAGGGCTTTACCTCATGACCTGGGATCATAACCTGAGCTGAAATCAAGAGTTGGATTCTCGACTGACTGAGTCACCCAGGCACCTCAAGAGATATATAAATTTCATATGAACCTCAGAATTTAACATCCATTACTTTCCAGTTGATAATTCATTGACACCTCAGGCAGCAGTTTAAAAGATCTGATTTCTTAAACATGGAAAATCATGGCATATGTAGTAATAGCTATGTTATACTAGGTGGGCAAAGATGCATTCATAAACAGAATCACTTAATAAAAATTTCAAAATAATATTAATAATGACAAAAGCTATCATTTCTTGAACTCTCTATATCAATCACTGTGTGAAATGGTATATATACACACTCCCATCTAATTCTTTCAAAACCCTATGAGTGGATATTACTGTTATTATCACTATTTTGAAAATGGAAAACAGACTAAAGAAGTTTAAACAAATTGCCCACAAACATTAGTAAAAGGTATAGTCAGATTCAAATCAGCTTTAAAAATTCATAGCCCATTTTCCTACTAAATAGGGCTTACACATCTGTCAATTCTCAGTGAGTTCATTCCACAAATCTCAGAATCCTTTACAATAGTTTTAGAAGTAAGGAGGTTGACTGGAGTAGTTAAGGGAATTTCCAGACATCATAGTTAGTACAATATTGAACATTCATTGAGCACTTATTAGCACTGTACTAAAGGCATTGCATGCTTGATAATTCAATTTAAAACTGTCCTTGTGAGATAGACTACTGTCAATATTCCCATTCTCTAGGAATCTAGTGTAGAGATTAAATAACTTGCTCTGATCATTCATCAAGTGGGTAGTTACTCATCATCTGCGTCCAGAGACCAAGCACTTAATCAGAGCATTCAAATGCTTCTTATTCAGGGAGTAACCCATAAAAAACAGTTCCAGAAAGAGTATACAGGTCTCACCCTGAGAGGTGGGGATTGCAGAGATGCAAACCTCAAACACATCAGCAAGGAAGGGTTAGAGAGGTCAAGGACAGATTCATCATGCAGACTCCAGATGACTGACTGTCACAAAAATACCTACTTACAATTACTGATAACAGCTTGAGCCACAGAAATATATTACTTAGAATGACAGCAAGGAAGCATAAGTGCAAATTCATCCTTGCTTTAGAAGAGTGAGAACAGCTAAGAGTCAATTATTATCCATCAAAACATCAATCTTCTATTTCTCTTTCATATCCAAACACTGACCATAAAGTCATTTTGTTACATTGTCTTGGAGCAAACATTTCATATTTCTATTTCCTTACCATATTAAAAAAAATAGTACTCAGCATATAAAACAACCTCTGCTTATCTCATCTCACAGGACAGGAAATGCTGCATACAGTTTGAAGAGAGAGTAGTTTGAGCATATACAAAGTTAACAGCCAACCCTGTCATCATGTATTTGATAGTCCAACAAATTTCAGATGAAAATATGTAGCTTAAATCTCTACTGGTAAACATTATTTTCTTGAAAAATACTGTTTTAACATGAAGCAAATGGGCAATCTTTAAGATGAATTGTTCTAGTTATTTTTTTTTTCGTTTTATTTTGTTTTGTTTTTAATGTAGCCTGAAGCAGAAAGAAAATCTGGCCCAGTTTCCCATGTCTCAATTTCCAATTCCAAAGCATCAAATTGCTTAAGTTGGAACCAGAAAAGGTACATTTGTTTCAGTTCTTGGTTTAGAACATTCTTTAGCCTTATATATATCAAATGTATATATAATATAAATATATAATATATATTTTATATATGTGATACATATATTTAACATGCATGATATAAATAAGCACATATATATATTACATATATATGTAATTATATATAATATATCAGTACAAAAATGTTCTGATCAAGAACTAAAATAAAAAAATATATATTAATCAACACCCAAAGTTATTTCAGTTTCCTTACCCTAGTGACAGAGATCTGATTGGATTATCAACTAACGCACCCCCCACCCCCCTTTTGAATTCCCCCCTTTAATTACTTGCCATTAACACCTTTCAAATGTACGCTGGAATATTATCATTGTCATAAAATGGTGGTGTTGAGCAAACACAAGGATCACGACCTTGATCCAACTTGCCACTTGACATTCAGAAAATTAGAATTTAAAATGAATTTAGTTGCTTAGAATTTTAAAAATTTGCCACCTTCAATGTTCAGAGAACATTAGTCTAAATACTTATGATTATATTTAAAAGTAATCCAAAGACTACATTATTACTTTTCACCTTTGCTTTTGCTTTTAGGATTTTTTTAGAACTATGACAGTGATGATTTACACTAATAGTATATTTCTGACCATCCCTAAAATGACATCTTCTTGTTCAAATCAATGCTAGGTTACTTTTAGACAAAATATTTTATCAATAAGCAATATATAAGTAAATTTCTAAGAAACCTGCAGCATATTCATATAAATTAGCACAAAACTCATAATCCTGTTAAGGAAAAAAACAAAAACAGAAAAAAAATCGTTTAAAAATCTCATTTTCTGTACAGGATAAAGTCTTTCCATCCTCATATCCCTTCACTCTAGTCTCAAAATAGCTGCTATTCCAAAATATTTCCCTCTAATTCCTCTTTTATTCCTCTGGCCAACATCCTATGCACCTTCCAAGTATTAGTCCAGTGTTTTCTCTTTGTAGAACATACCCTTGCTTCTCTTATAACCATAACTGTTCCCGGAGCATGGACTTTCCAAAGAAATTCTGTAATGAAACGTGTCATATTGTTAGGACAGGGAGGAGGTTTCTATGTTTAAGTCACCCATAGTCAGTGTCTAGTCATGGTATTCGTACGGCTGGTTTCTTATAGTGTAATGATTACAAAGTCAGTGCAAGATCTACCTCAGGCATTTTCCTAGTTCCTGGCTTCAACTTTAAGAATATAATTTATCTGCCCTCAAAAAATTTCCCTCCTTGAGACCAATATATTTTACTATAGTATCCTATACTCCTTCCTTGAATCATTTCCTCTGCTGATATTCAGATCACCCACCTATTCATAGAAAAAATAGCTCAGTTTGTAATCTCCCTCTTTAATCCAACTCATGTAATAATTTTGAGCGGTTTCAATGTATGGAGATAACCTATCTAATTTCTTAGGTTCTTGGGTTTTTTTTTTTCCTTTAAATCCCTTCTATAATAACATTTATCCTCAAATCATGTCAGTAACCCTAATCTATAGGATGTCATATGACTCAGAATTATACTACTTATAAAATCTTTCAACTATTTTCAGCTCTTTCATTCTCTCATTCTTTCTGAAATTTTGGAAACTCTAATTCCCTGATCTGTATGTTTTCTGCTGATTTTTAGTTTTTTTCCTATTCTTATTGTTTTTTACTAGGCCTGGTGAATCATATTTTTCTCTAACCAAAAACCTCAATAAACTCAATTGCTAGTCATCTTTCCTCAACTCTAGATTGCTTCTAAAATCTAATCATACATAATTTGCAACTAGGCTACATAACATAGCAGAATGGAAATCTTTGTATTGACAGACTAGATCAGTACTCATTGGTAGTTTCCAGAGTATTCTCAAACTCAACAACACACCTAAGCCAAACTTATTTAATTCCCAACTAAGTCTTGCTCTACTTAGTTATATCATCTTCCACTTAATGGAACCACCCACTTATTACAGACTTTTCAACTCCAACATGGTGTAAAGCAACACATTCTCCTAAATACAGTAAGACCTTGGATTGTGAGCATAATTCATTCTGGAAATATGCTTGTAATCCAAAGCACTCATATATCAAAGAGAATTTTAATAACCATTGGCTCAGTTGTGATTATGTGACATTCGGGGTCATGTACTACTTGTATTTCAAGATATTGCTCCTTTATCAAGGTAAAATTTATTAGAGATGTTTGCTCGGGGCGCCTGGGTGGCTCAGTCAGCTAAATGTCTGACTTGGGTGCAGGTCATGATCTCATGGTTCATGAGTTCCAGCCCCACATCGAGCTCTGTGCTGACAGCTCAAAGCCTGGAGTCTGCCTCAAATTCTGTATCTCCCTCTCTCTCTCTACCCCTCCCTCACTCGAATTCTGTCACTCTCTCTCTAAAAAATTAAAAAATAAAAAAACATTAAAAAAGAGAAATGTTTGCTCATCTCGTGGAACATTCACAGAACAAGTTACTTGCAATCCAAGGTTTTACTGTACCTTGAAAATCTGCCAATTTTCCGAATTCCTGAATTCAATACCTTAGTTGAAAGGCCTCAATATTTCTCACCTAGATTAGGTCTGTGGTCCCTAACTAGTATTCTGCCTTTAAGTTTGTCTAATCTTTTTTCCACAATGTTAGTAATGTGACCATTTTAAAATTCATATCTGATCACATCCCTCTTCTGATAAAAAATTAGCCCATGAGTGGTTTTTCATTACCAGAAGAATGAACACTAAATCCCTTAGGTAGTGTACAAGGCCCTTTAAAATCTAGTTTCAGCATATCTCTCTAAGCTCCATCTCAGTCACACCCTCAATTTCTTTATCTATTGTCACTATATTTAGTACTGGTGAACTATTATAGTATCCCTGCAACCTCCATGGCATGGATCTTTCCATTTGGAATGATTTTAGCTTTTGTCCATCTAATAATCTCCACTACTCCTTTAATTCATAGGTCAAGAATTCACCTTCTCTATGAAGTTAGGCCTAGTTTTTCTATGGCTTCATAATAACAAAGGAATGATAAGCCCCTCCTTCTTTGTATAACCAATGGCCTTTTCTTTTACCTAGATTGCTAATGACTTTGTGTAGTTATTATTTCTTACATATCCCTTCTACTAGTCTATGTTTTCCTTAAGAAGAAGGAACCATGTCATTTTCATCTCGGTTTCCCCAATACATAGAAAAAGTACTGATAAAGAGTAGGCATTTAGTATGTTTGTTGGATGATAAATCAGAGTTTTCATGACAATGAATTGCTCTTGTAACATTAAAGGCCTGTGGGCATACAGGTTGACTAGACATATTGCATTTCAATTAAGAAACTGTTTCAATAGCTGATATCATAATTGCTTCCACATACAGAAAGATAAGGGAGAAACTGAGGAAATTACACATATACAATTCCACTCACAGAATGGGAAATAAATTTAAAAAATTGTACCATAATCTGTAGATAACTGAAAATTAAATGATACCACCCTAGGTCTTTTGGAGGGGGTGGAGCTGAAAATATTTAGTGTCACAGAATGAACAGGGTTCTGTAGTCAGCCATCAAATTTAATTCCATCTCAAGTATTTGCGCATGACTTTCCATCAATTACTTAATGTTTCCAAGTTCAATTCCTGTACTAAAAAATATGGACATTGATACGCAATAAAGGGACAACTGTTAGGAAGATTATATGAATGGCTAGCATATTGTGTCTGGCTGATAGTAAAATTGTCCATTTATGGTAGTTCTTTTTTCCTATGTTATCTAAATATTTATACATCCATATAGATAGAAATGTTTCTATCTATCTATGTTAATTTTTAAAGGGCATGTGTTCAGAATCCATAATCTTTATACATAAGTTATACAGTTATCAAATCTATATGGTGATCTATGGGCAACAATATTTCTGTCCATCTGCAAAGAAACTGTCCTGGTTCAAAACAAAACAAAACAAAATGTTGCTAAGGAAGTCAAAATTAACTTCTCTCTTCAATTTATAGGCAACTTGAAGACTTTAAATCATAAATTTATTAATAAATTAAAGCAACTGAAAATGAAGCAACAAAAGCAAACAAAAGAATTATGAGGTACATGGACTTACATGCAAGTAAAGCTTCAATTTTTACATGCTTCTGGACTAGCCTAGATATCAGAAAAATATTCCAGCATCTAGCTCCAGCAGATGCAAGATGGCACTGCTTTTAGATCTGGTGGAAGACAATATTCCATATAATTCACTCACTTCCTACTTCCATAGCAAGGTGTGAATCTTGGTCTCCAGATCCTCCAGATCATCCTTCTGGCCTGGATGACCATCAGATGCCTTTCACTCTACTGCTGGCTGGACATCTATACACCCTGCCCTGGTCCCTCAACCAAGTCCTTGTTTGATGGCTACCAAAATATTCTTTCTCAGAGTCTCAGGTCTTTTAGTTCTGACTCTGCAGGCTTCCTCTTCCCTGGAAATTTCATATGCTTGGAAGAGTTATGCATGTTATGTCACCTGACTTTTTCTCTTCCTAATTCACTTTTAAATTATGACAAAAGACATTAATTGAGCATCATTATTTGAATGATATTATGCTAGACATTTGGGCCTAGGGTAAAAAGAAGAGAGACACAAACAAGTGAAGAACTGTTCCACAACACTAGGACTATATGTCTAATTAGTAGAAAAACATGAAAATGAATAAATTATAAGAGCATAACAGTTGCTTTGTTTAGAGTATGTTGAGATGTGTGGTGAACATTTAGATATGCTTAAAACTAAGGATGGATCTTTACTTAATATCTCAATTTACAGTAACTACTATATAAAATAAAAATATAAAACTTTTGTGAACTAAATTCATTTTGTAATATGTACATTTATATGAAAAGTATGTACACAAAATCAGTTATACATTTAACATGTTACCTTTATCTTTAAAAAAAAAAAGCACACAAAAATGTTACATTAACTGGAAAAGAGAGCATGTGTATTTTCTATACTTTAGCAATTATTGGGGGCTGAATGGCCACTGTAGGGGCCCAGGAAGGGGAGATTGTCTAAAACCTTTTACACAGGATGTGTGCTGATTTGGAATATAGCATCGCTCTGGACCCACTGCCAGGCCTTACTCTTAGTTCCAGTTTCCATCTGCACCCGTTTAGGTTCAGTCCTGTTGATCTGCCCGTTTGCCTGCTCAGATTGTACAATCTGTCAGAAGCATCACTACCTCAGCTCTCTCATTGTTTATTTTTTATTTAAAAAAATGTTTTAATGTTTTATTTATTTCTGAGAGAGAGAGAGAGAACATGAGCAGGGGAGGGTCAGAGAGAGAGGGAGATACAGAAACTGAAGCAGGCACCAGGCTCTGAGCTGGCTGTCAGCAAAAAGCCTGACACAGGGCTTGAACCCACAAACCGTGAGATCATAACCTGAGCCAAAGTCGGACACTTAACCGACTGAGCCACCCAGGTGACTCTCTCTCTCACTGTTTAGAAAGCAGGGAAGACCATGAGGCCCCAAACCCACGGAAAGTTTCTCTTTCCAGGTTCCCTTTGCTACCTTTTTAAAATTAAAATTTTTTAAAGATAATTGTAGATTCATGTGCAGTTGAAAGAAATCTTGAGAAAGAGCCTACTTACCTTTGATCCAGTTTTCCCTCAGGGTAACATCTTGTAAAACTATAGCAGATATCACAACCAGGGAATTGACATTGATACAATCCACTGACTTTATTCAGATTTCTCCAGTTTACTTATATTTCTATATATGTGTGTATGTGTGTACATGGGAATATGTGGGTGTTTTTAGTGTGTGTGTGTGTGTGTGTGTGTGTGTGTAGTTCTATGCACTTTTATCACATTTACAGTTTCATGTATCCCATACCAGAGTCAAGATTCTGAATTTCGTCACCAACATGATCCCTTTTGTTGATCTTTTATAACCACATCCACTTCTCTCTTGCTCTCTCCCACATCCACTCCCTCCCTAAACCTTAGCAACCATTAATCTGTTCCCATTTCCATAGTTTTGTCACATTGACATTTGACATACTAAAGTTGCCATATTAAAATTTGTCAGTTTTACATAAATGAAATCATATAATGTGTAATCTTTTGGGATTGGCTTTTTTCCCCCACTCAGCATAATTCTTTTGACTTTCATCCAAGTTGTTGAGCACATAGATAATTCATTACTTTTTATTTCTGAGTAGTATGCCATGGTACCATTTTTATCTTTTACAACACTGTTTAATGACATAGTAGAAGAGATCATAGGCTTTTACATCAGGCAAGCGCGAGGTCGATTCCAAACTATGTAATCTTGGACAAATCAACTTAGTATTTTCCATGTACACACCAATCTCAAATGTTTTGGCCAATATTAAATTAGACATTTACAAAATATCTAGCTTGGTTCCCGACATCAGTAAATGGTATTTAATAAAGCACTAGCAGCCACCAATAAAATAACTGGTTAAAAACTATTGGGTAAAGTTATACCCTCCCTACTTAAAACCACTTTTTTCTTATTTACAGAGGCTTGATTTTCAGAGATCGTCTATGTAAGGATTTCTTGGAGCTTTTTTCTTGTTGTTTATTTGTTCTGATAAGTTGCTTAGTTTACATCTGCTACCTAAAGCTCTTAAATGTGTTAAAATGATCAGTTCTAGCGACTGAGCTGAGTGGTCAACTGAAAGATGTATGTGCAATGAAATGAGCCTAAGATTCAGGCATTTTGCAAATCAGCTACTTAGAAGACCAAAAATGACAAAAAAATCAAAAAGGTATTCTATTGACATTTGTCTAAGTTAAAATTAAAATATTTCATTAAGAAAAATCCACAGGGAGATCAATGCAATCATTTCTAAACACTTAACAGGATTTCTTCCCTTTTACTCCTTCTCTCCTCCTTTACACCAATTCTAAAACTTTGTATTACTGTATTTTTCAATTTTTAAAAAATTTTATTGTATATTTTTGAAAAAGAGACTGACAGACAGAGTGCAAGCAGGGGAGGGTCAGAGAGAGAGGGAGACACAGAATCAGAAGCAGGCTGCAGGCTCTGAGCTGTCAGCACAGAGCCCCAAGGGGGGTTCGAACCCACGAACCGCAAGATCATGACCTGAGCTGAAGTCAGACGCTTAACCGACTAAGCCACCAAGATGCCCCTATTCTTAAAGACTAACACAAATCAATGTATTTTACAAATTAAAGGTATACGTGAAAAGATGTTCAACATGACTCATCATTAGGGAAATAAAAATCAAAATGACAACTCCAGCAACAACAGATGTGGGCGAGGATTCAGAGAAAGGGGACCCTTGTGCACTGTTGGTGGGAATGCAAACTGGCTTAGCCATTCTGGAAAACAGTATGGAGGTTCCTCAAAAAATTAAAAATAGAACTACCCTACGACCCAGTAACTGCACTACTAGGTATTTATCCAAAGGATACAAAATGATGATTCGAAGAGGCACATGCGCCTCAATGTTTATAGCAGCAGTACTGACAATAGCCAAATTTTGGAAAGAGCCCAAATGTCCACTGGCTGATGGATAAAGCAGATGTGGTATATATAATCAATGGAATACTACTTGGCAATGGAAAAGAATGAAATCTTGTCATTTGCAACAACATGGATGGAATTAGAGGGTATTATGCTAAGTGAAATAAGTCACTCAGAGAAAGATAGATCATAAGATTTTGCTCATATGTGGAATCTGAGAAATACAGCAGATAATATGGAGGAAGGGAAGGAAAATTATGTAAAAGCAGAGAAGCAGGCAAAACATAGGAGACTCTTAAACAGAACAAACGGAGAGTTGCTGAAGGGGAGGTGGGGGGAGGAATGGGTTAAATGGGCAATGGGCATTTAAGGAGAACACTTTAGGATGAGCTCTGGGTGTCAACTGGAAGAGATGAATCACTGGGTACTTCTCCTGAAGCCAAGACTACACTGTATGTTAACCAACTTGAACTAAAAAAATAAAAGGTATATATGTGCTAATCTAAACTTCTGTTCTTGACAAGATGGTAATTTTATATTATGGTTTTCCCACACAATTTAAGGATTTCTTAAATTTAAAAAAGACGTAGAAATGCATACATACATATGTGATTAAAAAGAGGAGAACTTTTCTTGTCAGGATGGAGGAAACAATGATACCAAGCTGACTGAATTTGAGTAAAAAACAAAGAAATTTAATCATCATGTAAAACCATGGAAAAATAGTTTTATGTAATAATAAGGTACATCTCAAATCCTTATTACCTTACTGATTCCTGGGAGTCAGAAAATCTATCCTAATCTGGATCATTTTCTCTAAGTTTATGAACCTGTGTGTCATCCCAACTGGTACTATCTAAGTTCTCTTATTGCATGTTATTTAGCTTAAAGTGGAAAAAATAAACTTAGAAATGGTCTTTACACTAGAGATTTTAAAAGCTATTCTAATAACTATTGGGCTTAAATCCTTAATATACTATTGTCCTAATTAACTCATCAGTAATGGTTTCTTATGCAGATACAGAGTTACCCATTCATTTCAGAAAGGATAGACTTTTATTTTTCTTAACAAGTTTTTCTATAGTATTGAAGGACATGTCCAAAATTTACCACATTTTTTCCCTACAGGGCTTCCTCTTCAGCCCAAGATATAATTTAGTGATTAAGTGCACAGACTTTGTAGTCATTCAGACATTACTCAATTTTTAGCTTTTCCAAAGCTTTGTCACCTTCGATAAATTATTTAAATTCTGTAAGCATCAGTTGCCTGATCTGTAAAACTGGAATAATAATACAAACGCATAATTCTTGGTACAAAGTAAGGAATCAATAAATATGTTCGGTACAAAAGTAGTAATTCATATATGAAATAAGTAAATTTCAGATATAACCATTCTGCTATAGATTGTTTTTATATTTTGTTTCATATTTTACAGAAATCTGCCACAAGAAACTTGTTATTTTGTATGCTTTTCATTCACTTTTTGTTACTTCAGAAAATGAAACAAAACTTTAACACCTTAACATAGGTCTCCAAATACTAATGACTATTGGCTGACTGCATGTAATTGAGGAACAACAACAATAAATAAGGGATATCATAGTGAGATAGAGATTGTATTCTGATGCCTAACACTAACTAGTTATGTGACATTAACAAGACGTTTATCCCCTCCAACCTCCAGTTTCTCATGTGTAAGATGAGATAATACTACTGAGTTTACAGGACTGTTCTAAGAACTGAATGCAATAATGTAGGCAAGAGAGTTGACACAATGCTTGATGCTCCTTTCCTTTTCTGAAAAAAAAAACATTTTAATATTATTGCAAAAATCATCCTCAGTAGGTATGCGACCTTGACAAACCAGACCAGCATGTCAAAAAGAGTAAAACAGTCTATATTTTAATGCCTCTTCTCTTAACGTATACCCTAATGCTCTGATATTGCTTTTTATAATAAATGCATGAGGATCTACCATAGCAAATGGAAGATATTATCTTCCTCTATGTGGATGACATGACACATCATTATATACTAAGGGTGGCATCAGGAGTTAACTAGTACTGATACCTAATTATTGCCAAAGTAATGACTCAATATGAATCGCCAAAATCACTGTATTTGGAGACATTCTTTACAATTTGACTGGTCATTATGTGTTTTAGCACTTATTTTGCTCAATTACCAGGGGTTACATTTCATAGCAACAGGATAATGTCATTTTGGTCATATACAGTTATTCTATAGTAGTCATAAGAGAAAAAATGAAACTGATAATGTAAGTCTTTGAATTACACATTAAATCTCCTAAAATCTCCATTTAATCCTTAAAAAAACCTTTATCACAACCAGCTCCCGTGTCATACCATAACAGTTATTTAAAGTATAACTCAGTAATTCCAAATTCCTTTATTCTGAGATATCAATTGTTTATTGACAAGGCTAAAACCAGCAAAACCTACAGTGAGTCTCTACAGGTCTGTCTCCTAAAAATGTCCCCTGAATAATGATTAATGCATAACCATTTGTGCCATTATATAGTGACACTGACCTCGACTTTTCATCAAGGGCAATAAAACAATACAGTTGAAAGAGGTACACTATAAAAGGTGTTTAAACTCTAGAATAAAACTACAAAATACTTATACATACGGTAATGAGGTAAATAGTCACTAGGTTTTATTGAAGTAACATAACATAAGCTGAAATAATAAAGTATCTTAGGTGGTGGAGAGAGGAGAGAGGAGGAAGTATGTCTTCTCAAATGTGTCAGGCCTCTCTTTGGCAATTTACATGTTCTCCCATTTAATCACTAGGTCAACTCTGTCCAGTAGGTATCAACAATACTCAATTGTATACTAGTGAAGCACAGAAGCTCTCATAAGTTTAATTACTTGCCCAAAGTTATAGAGAATTGAGCCAGGATTTAACTTTCAGCTGTCCAAGGATTTCTATATCATCTGGTATTAGAACAAACTCTTCTTTAAACAGGGACCTTATTCAGGTCATTTAAGTGTTTGGGTCCGTCTTTATTCATCATCATAGCCACTCTGTTCTAACTCACAGGTATATATTATAACACTTGAAAAATGCATCTATCCTCTTTGGAGAAAAGGCAGCATATAAATCTTAAGTGTTAATCTGCTAAAACCTTAAAGACCAGTGTAACTTCATAGCTACAAACAAATTCTTTCTTGTTGAACTCTGCTGAGCTGTGAGTACTTATTCTGCATTTAAAATATCATTTTATCTGCAATACTCTGTAGTGGAGCACTGACCTCTTGAAGACCCATTTTCTAGTCCCAGGTCTTTCAAGCATTAGCTAGTGTTTGCCCTTGGATCAGATACTAGAAATACCAGAGGCTTAGTTTCCTCACTTGTCAAATGGGATTTCCTGCCTATTTCATCTGCAACATGGAGAGAAGCAAATGAGTAAAGTATATATGAAAGTGTTGGGAAATTGAGCAAAACACAAAATGTAAAGTGGCAGGAGAAATATTGTTACCAATATACTGAAGCATGGAGACATTCTTTATCTAGGTCTCCTCTCTTCCAACATGCTTATGTTAAGGTAAGTAACCCAATCCTACATTAATGCACTAGAGGTTTTGTGCTACTTCTTCCACTTGCAAAGAATTTTGTCAGGGAAGCAAAATTATATTTTCCCAAACATATTAACAGCCACATATATATTTAAGAATAAATGGTGGTGCCTGGGTGGCTCAGTTCATTAAGTGTCCGACTTCGGCTCAGGTCATGATCTCATGGTTTGTGGGTTCGAGCCCCACATCAGGCTCTGTGCTGACAACTAGCTCAGAGCCTGGAGCCTGCTTCAGATTCTGTGTTTCTCTCTCTCTCTGACCCTCCCCTGCTCACGCTGCCTCTCTCTCTCTCTCTCAAAAATAAAGCATTAAAAATTTAAAAATAAAGAATAAATGGTATAGAGGTGTCTGGGTGACTCAGTCGGTTAAGCGTCTGACTTCAGCCCAGGTCAGGCTCTGTGCTGACAGCTCAGAGCCTGGAGACTGCTTTGAATTCTGTGTCTGTCTGTCTGTCTGTCTGTGTCTCTCTCAAAAATAAACATTGAAAAAAAGAATAAATGGTATAGGCATGAAGCATGCACTAACATTACACCATCCTTCAGACGATTTAAAAGCCCAAGGCAAGCCATCTTCTAAGAATAAAATTAAGGAATCTGCCATTATACTCTATAAAGCTGTTTGCTACTTATGTCATTCTTAGGTATTATAGTAAATACTGTAAATCTGAGTACTTTTAGAGTACTGTGTTTTCTTTTTGTACATTGAAATTCACAGTACAATAGATGCTTAACTTTTGGCCTTTATTTTTATGCTTAGAACTTCTGACATTTTAAATCTCAATACTTATGATTAACATCTTTGCTTTACACCAGGAGCTAAAAACTTAGGCCTCTGCATATAGTAACACCTTTCAACAGTCACACACTCCAGCAGTTACTAATTTTCCAACCCAGTATCTGAAGATGACATTTTGATAAATATGCAAAGGGCTTTCTGAACTATTTATTAGTTCGGGATATGAAAAAGTACACCTTCAGTAATGACATTTTGTTTCCAAAATAACTTCATACACTTTGTCCATGTTTTAATTTTAAATTGGGCTACTTATGGAATTTCTGAAAATATCAAAATAACTCATAATTAACAAATGGCATACTTCTATTTCTCACCTCGTCACACTCAAAAAGCACTGTATTTTTAAGTCAAAAATTGCTTTTCCAGAAAGAATAATATGCCATGATACTTTATAAAAGCTCTTTTAAATGAATGAGGTGTGCATCACTTTTTCATCCTTACTCTTAGCTAAAATGAGATTAAGGAAATTTAAACTTATCTCTTTCAAGATCAAGAAAGGAGTCAATCGTTAAATTAAAAATGAAATGGATGCAGTAAAATAACCCTGTCCTCTACTCACCTTCCATATCACATCTGAGATGTAGAATTAATAATCATCACAACACCAAGCATTTTCTAAGCTTCTTCTATGTGTTCAGAATAACAATGATAGCTTTCAATGCATAAAATTCAAGATCTGAGTCAAAACTATTGGGTTTAATAAATCAGCTGATATTTTGGATTTATCTGTTTTTGCCTATTTATGAGAAAAATCAACAAAAAGACAATTTTGGAAAAAATAATCTTACTATCATAATAAAAATAACATTTCTTTTCAGTATGTTAAATTTCAGGCATACATACACGTGCATAGTCCTCACATAGTTTAAATTATATCACAAACAAAATTTTGTATTTTGTTTTGTTAAAACCTGGCAACATTTTTAAACTACTTGATATAAGAACTACATGTATCAATAAATAGAAGCTATAGATACCATCCCACACCTGCCCAGTATTTGAATAGTGATGTTTGTTTTTGAATAAGAACA
Organism: Hyaena hyaena; assembly: GCF_003009895.1. NCBI lineage: Eukaryota > Metazoa > Chordata > Mammalia > Carnivora > Hyaenidae > Hyaena > Hyaena hyaena. The sequence continues at coordinate 120,771 of NW_024081388.1, read as the reverse complement.
ATGAGCTGAGACAATTGGGTCTATTACAAAGCTAACATTATAACTAAAAATTAGTTATGAATTCCTGCTCATAATCATTACCATAGTTCTGGGCAACACCTAGAAAGAATCATCTGACCCTAAGGTCAGAAAGAATAATGTTATGGGTTGAATTGTGTCTTCCTGAATTCATACGCTGAAGTCTTAACCCCCAGCACCTCAGAATGTGATGTGATTTAGAAATAGGGTTGTTGCAGACCTAATCAGTCAAGAAGAGGTCATATTGCAGTAGAGTGGGTCCCTAATCCAATATGGCTGGTGTCATAAAAAGGAAGTCATGTGAAAGGCAGACATTGATATAGGAGAATGCCATAAGTATATTGGAGTTATGCTACTACAGACCAAAGAACTATAACAATTTAGATCCTTTCTTAGCAACTTCAGAGGGAGTGAAACTTTCTTGACACCTTAATTTCAGATTTATGACCTTCAGAACGGTTAGAAAATAAATTTCTGGTTGTCTAAGCCACCCAGCATATGGTACTCTGTTACAACAACCCTAAGAAACTAATACAAATAATGTATTAAAATTTTTATCTCATTGCTCTGTACCTCCTAAACAAATGTAGCACTTTCATCAGAGGTCTTACTGTCTCTTAAGTCCCTTCAAGTCATTACCCAAATTGCTACCACACAATTCTGTCTTAAATTAAGAATGTGATCATTTTAGGGGCATCTGGGTGGCTCAGTCGGTTGAGTGTCCGACTCTTGCTTTCAGCTCAGGTCATGATCCCACAGTTGTGGGTTGAGCCTTGCATTGGGTTCTGCACAGACAGCATGGAGCCTGCTTGGGATTCTCTCTTGCTCACTCTCTTTCCCTTTTCTCCCCACTCTCTCTAAAAAATGAAATAAATAAGCATTTTTGTTTAAAAAAAAGCAGTAATTTCGTGAATGTAAATGGGTGCAGCCTCTATGGAAAACAGTATGCAAGTGCCTGAAAAATAAATATAGGACTACCCTATGATTCAGCAATCCCACTTCTGAGTTTTTAACCTAAAGAAATGAGAAGACAATGTGGAAAGGTATCTGTACTCCCATGTTCTCTGCAGCAACAATCATAATAACCAAGATACAGAAAAAAACTTAAGTGTCTATCAAAAGATGAATAAAGAAAATTAGGTATGTATAAGCACAATGGAATATTACTCAGTCATTAGAAAGAGAAAATCTGGCCATTTGTGACAATATGGGTGGACCTGAAACGATTATGCTAAATGAAATGAACCATACAGAAAAAGACAAAGTCTCTATGGTATCATTTATAGTAGAGTCTAAAAAAAAAAAAAAATAAGTGAATCATAAAACAAACAAACAAACAAAAAAAACCCCTCAAACTCATAGAAACAGAGAGTTAAAAAGTGGTTGCCAGGAGCTGGAAAATAGGAAAAGGTTGGTAAAGGGGTGCAAACCTTTTTTTAAAAGCTGTAAAATGAAAAGGTCTGAGGATCTACGTATAACATGGGTGACTACAGTTGATATACTGTATTGTACAGTGGAAATTTGCTAAGAGAGTAGAACTTAAATATTCTTACCAACAAATAAACAAAAAAACATAAAAATGTAGGGAAATGGATAAAAAAAGGTGAAATCATTTTTTTCTATTATACTCAAAATGAAAATAAAGTATTACCCCATACCAATTTTTAAAAGGTGTTATTTTACTGCTTAAAATAACTGTAATGACTTCCTTATGTTGAAAGGAAAAAATTAAACACAGCATGCAAATATAGTGATGATAGCTTTCATATTTATGATAACCTACTATGGGCTATGCATGGGATTTAGTCATGTTTATTATATACTCATAGCATCCATTTGAACCAAGTATTAGTATTCCAATATTAGAGATGAAAAAAACATTACTTAGCAAGAAAGTGAATTGCCCATGATCACACCGTTAAAGAAGAGGCACGCCACGTTTTCACCCCGAGTTATCTTCCAAGGGCACACACAGTTAGCCACCATGAGGGAACACAATAACTGAAATTATTCCCTTCCAGATATGTCTTCTATATATGTTGTCCTTTAGTATTATTTCTTTATTCTACACCATCCTTCCTACTACCTACCTGCCGTCTCAGGCACTCAATTATGTGCATATTAATTTAACTGTATGGGTCTCTCCTCATTACTTCTACTAACACCATTTTTAAATTTTTCTTCTGAAAGCCCAACCAAACTGAGAGCTACTTTCCAATATTTAAGATTTGGTAAGTATCACTTCTTCTGTGAAGGATTGTTAGTTTCTCCTTAAGAAAAATTTGATGATCACTACCTGTTTTCTGAATTTGTGATAATCTGGAAAGTTATCAATTATGGCATTTAAACAAATACATTACTAGTCACAAGTTTATATCTTTCTTCTAGACTACAAGCTTCTTAAGGAAAGCACATTATATCCCTAGTATCTACAACAGATGATAAGTATGCACTTGTAGATTATATAAATGAATGAATGAGACATAACATTATTTTTAAGCTTTTCTGGACATAATTAACAAATAAAAATTGTAAGGTATTTAAAGTGTACAATTTGATGATCTGATATATGTCCATATTGTGAAAGGATTCCCCTTATCAAGTTAACACATCTATCACTTCATACATTTGCCCTGTATTTTTTCTTTTGGTGAAAAGATAACATATGATTGAGTTAAGACATTTTCATGGTTTCAAGTTTTGCTATTACAAACAATGTCACATTATTTGTCCTAAAATGTAAATCTTTTTTCTTGTTAATGGATCCTCTCTAAAGTCAGAGAATAGAACATCATTCCCTGACCCCAACATAACTGATCAATGAATGTGTTGAATAAATGTTGAATCTCAAGCATATTTCCTAGAACATATAGAATATTATTCAGTAGTTAAAAGGAATAAACTAGATCTACATGAATCAACACTGATAAATCTAAAAGATATAATGATAATATTAACAGGTAAAAAGCAAGTAGAGAATGTATATGTTGCTTTATATGTATGATATGGTTTAGATAAAATTTTGAAATGCTTAAATTTTACAATATTTATGATCAAATATATGCACATATATAATTAAAAATGCATGATATTGATAAATGCCAACTTTCCAGAGGGGCATGGAGAGTAGAGGGATAGGAGAAGGGAATTTACCCAGATTTGTTACGTTTTATTTCTAAAAACATATCAAAACAAAAAGCAAAAATATAAGAGATCTAAAGTTAATGTACCAAATGTTACTAATGTATTAAATCAGGTTGGGAAATGCAGAGATACTTGTGTTACTGTTTTTTGAATATTTTATTTTTGGAATATTCCATAATTAAGAATAAAAACAAATTATTTAAAATGTATAGCATGAATCTAAAGGGAAAGGAAAGTAGAAAAATCACCATTGGGTAAATGCCATCGTAATGACTGCTGCAGACAAGATTCGCTCATGGATGCTAAAATTAGTGGGCAAAAAATGAGGAGAAATAGAATATTTGCATAATCTCAAAGTTTCTCCTTCAAGATACTTATAAATTGCAAAAGTAAATATAGTAGCTTTACAGTAGAGAAACACAGCAAACATCACATCATGCACATGTTCAGGGTGGATAACATCACCAGTGATAAGACCTAAGGACATCACAAAACCCCTGGTGTTATGCACTGTGAGGGATATAGTGTGATTTCTCCCATATTCTTGCCAAAAATATGTAACTTCATCCAAGTCATAAGAAAACATCAGACAAACCTAAATTGAGGAACATTCTACAAAATAACTGACTGGTATTCTTCAAAAGTGTCAAAATGATGAGAGACAGGAAAAGACTGAGGAACTGTCATAGACTGGAACATGCTAAAGAGAAATAACTAAATGTAATGTGGGAGCTCATACATTTCATTTTCTGTGCATTTTCTTAGCACAGAAAAATGAAAGCAAAAACTGGCAAAATTCAATTAAGGTCTGCAGAATAGATAACAGTATCATACCAATGCAATTTTCTGTTTTTGTTAAATATACTATGGTTACACTACATTAATGTTAAAAGAAGCTGGGTGAGAAGGGTTGGGGAAATCTCTGTATTATTTTTGCCACGTTTCTGTAAGTTTAAATTAGTTATATTTCCAAATGTAAAAAAAAAAGTGTGCATACTTATTAACCTCACAAATTTACCTGTAGGAATTTATTCCAATGAAATAATCAGAAAAGCCCAAAAAGCTTTATGTGTGTATGCATGCTTCTGTGTGTGTGTGTGTGTGTGTGTGTCTCTTCCACTATGGCATTATTTAAAAAATTACATCGGGAATAACCTAAATCCCCAATGAATAATTACGTTACATCCATAAAAAGCTATATGATGCCATGCAAATTATAATATTTTCTTTAGATTTATTGACCTACGTGCTGTTTGTAATCTATTGTATAAAAAAGTAGAAAAAATACTATGTAATTAATATTTTATGTGCGTGTTTTTTAAATTTTTGTATTTTTAGTCCAAAACGTTTCTATTTTTTAATATGTGCAAAGAAATTGATCTTGAGTCATATACAATAAAATGTTAAGATTTGCTTTTTATGTGAGTTACGGTAATGTGTTCATTAATATGTATTTTAAATAGTTCATTAATTTGCATTTTCAATAGTTTTCATAGTGCAATCAAAATTATGTTGTTTTTAAAATTCAAGATGTTTGGGGGGCGCCTGGGTGGCTTAGTCGGTTAAGCGTCCGACTTTCGCTTAGGTCATGATCTCGCGGTTCGTGGGTTCGGGCCCCGCGTCAGGCTCTGTGCTGACTGCCAGCTCAGAGCCTGGAGCCTGTTTCAGTCTGTGACTCCCTCTCTCTCTGACCCTCCCCTGCTCACACTGTCTCTCTCTCTCCTAGAAATAAATAAAACATTAAAATTTTTAAAAAAAATAAATAAATAAAATTCAAGATGTTTGGGAGCACATGGGTGGCTCTGTTGGTTTAGTGTCCGACTTTGGCTCAGGTCACGATCTCACAGTTAGTGGGTTCAAGCCCTGCGTGGAGCTCTGGGCTGACAGCTCAGAGCCTGGAGCCTACTTTGGATTCTGTGTCTCCCTCTCTCTCTGCCCCTCCCCTGTTTGCACTCTGTCTTTGCACCATGTCTCTCTCTCTCTCAAAAATAAATAAACCTTAAAATTTTTTTTAAATTAAAAAATAAAATTCAAGATGTTTTTGTGATGGATACCACAAAAACTACTATTATAAATAAAGTTGCTCATCCTTCTTATAATTTTAGTTATTATTCATTGAAATGTAGACTTTCTTTTAAATTTGTCATTGGAGCAGAGTTTTCACCCTCAGGGTAGCAATGAATCTATGACATATCCAAAAAGAACTGGGATCATTTTCAAAGAAAGACTGTATCATCAAGAGAATTCTTGTTAGGGAATGATTGATCTGTTAATCATATATCTGGGCAGGAGAAAAGATCCTTAAACTCTGACATCCTCTGATTAAAACAGTATTGTTTATAACTTAACATAAATTTCCTCCAAAAACAATAAATTGTTTTAACATGAATACATTAGGCATACTTTCTACTCCCTTCATAGTATAACTTTTAACTCTCACTAACTATATGGTTCATTTAAAACTATATACATTTTGGTTGGAGCTTATGGTTTGATACAGAATTGCCTTAGTATAACTTATTAATAGGAAGCTTAATTTTTAAAAGGAGGATATCCTTAGGCTTGTGTTTATCTATGTCAATACGATATGACTGCCACAAGGGAAAAACACTTTTTATACCTACTGCAATGTTGATTTTACTTATTAGGAACTCAAAGTCCAGAGACATTTAAGAAAAGTATCAGGGCTAGTGTTTCCAAAGTAGGCATGTTTTTTTCTGAGTCTATCACAATTTGCATCCTCAATCATGCACAACAGTAGGGTAGAATATGGATTCACCCATTAACCACCTGCAAGGCTACAAAGATGAATAGTCAGTCTGTGCCCTCCAGGTGCTCATGGAAAAGAGGTCAGGCATATAAACAAAACACTTGGGTAACACTCCATTATAATATCAATGGGAGCTGGAAACTAATACCAATTATGAATACCAAAATGAGAATAATTATAACAAACCTCATATTATAGAAAAACAGTTTACCAAAAGGATTTAGTCACTCTTGTTTTAAATTTTAATTACAGTTTATTTTTTCCTTCTGGACATTAGGAAAAGCACACTCCACACAGGTAAATGTAAATGCTTTTTGTTGTTGTTGAAATACATATCTTTTTATTTTTCTCACATTGTTCTTGACAGTATTATTTCTGAATGCATACTTAAAGAATTTTTTTGGTAAGGTGACTCAAGTAGACCGAAGTTAAACACTGTTTACACATGTTGGAGTCTTCAGTGTCAATTATGTAAACCTTGTCACTGCAGTAGAAATAGAACTACACATTTATTTAACATTGATCTTCAGAGCATCTAAATGCTTTGACAGGTATGCCACTCTACCACTTTTGTTTGACAAATGGAGGAAGATGTACTTGGTAAATGTTTTCAATCTTGGCACCTATTTAACAAATATTTGTAAGAACCAACCATATGCCAGTCACTAATACTGAATATTTGATGAGCACTGGGATATGCAAGTCATGGCTTCTGACACTGAAGGACTCATCTAGCAGTGGAAATTTAAAGCAGTTTGGTAAGTGTTCAAATAGAAACACTATAAAAGAACAATAAATAATGCAAGTAATGTGATTTAGAGGGAAGGGCATTAAACTTTAGAGACCTTCACATTTGGACTCAAACTCAGACCTACTCACTGGTTGAATGAGCTTATGCTCTCTACAACTCAGTATCCTCATCTGTAAAATATACACCATTTGATTCTACTCACCCTGCATGGTGGCTCTGAGAATCCCATGAGAACATATGTGGAGGCATCAGAAAAATGCTAGATGCTCAATGACTGGAAAGCTCCTTATCCTTTGCTTTAGGAGCACAGGACAGGCAACTGCTAATTCTGCCTAGTGCTCTTTTTTTTTTTTTAGACTTTTAATGGTTCCCTTACTCAAGCTGCTCATTTCTTTTTCATAAAAGGGATGATCTGGCCATACGTATTCTATAAGAGTCTCCATGTACAATAAAGTGATTCTGTATTTCTAAAAACTAGACACTGATTTCATTTTAAGTGTTCATTTCCAGGAGGAGGCATCTTAGTAAAAAAAGACAAGAGATGGTGAATATAATCTATTCTAAATTAAAGATGTGGTGAGCTTTCAGGGAATTCTTGACATTTTTCCAAAGTTCAGTTTAGGTCTAACTGGGAGAGTCACCCTTAAAAATGTACTGATAAGGATTTTAAGTAGTTTGTTTTTGCAAAAAGATATGATTTTTATTATTCAGAAAATTCCATTCTCTTAGCTAAGATATGTGCATAATTTAATAGGAATCCAGTCCAATTGTTTCATTTTGTGGAGAAGTACATTTTTTTAACAATTCATATTGTTTTGGCACAGAAATAAATTACAGTGCTGAAAGGGCCCAGAATAAATATAATGACAGCATACCTCATGCTGCATACTCCTCCATCTTCCCAACGGTTTGCTAAAGGGGAAAAACACCTAAGAAACACTTCTGCAGTTCTTTCAAACAATGCACTCCTACTCATCAGGCAGGATTCCTTTGGGAACAAGTCTGCTCATAATGGAAAAGAATAGCACTGATTTACAGATTTAAAATGGATGATTTTCAAGGAACTTAGCTTTCAGGAGTCCACGAGATCACTGCTCTACACTTGAACATGTTCTAGTCAAGGTTGCTGACCGGTACAGGATATACTAGTACAGAAAAGACAGAACATTTAGAAATTGAGTAGGTCGAAATAATCCCCAGCTCAACTACCAATACATTTCTAGTCATCTTTCAACTGCAGCTTTTTTCTGATTCATTTGTGGGTGGTTTTAATACCTCTAGGAGCTTCTTTTGTTTAGCATAGTTCTTTAGGTGTCTTTCCAGTGCCATTTATTTATTTATTTTCTGGCACTAGTGTCTATATATGCAAGTACTTTATTTTTTTACAGCATAAGAAAGTTTTTTCCGTATTTTTTAAATGAGAAAGAAACTTTTTAAAAAGTTGTTTTTGTCATATGTTCCTCTCTAGTTTCAATGAACAGCAGCAGCTGTTCATTTAATACTTCAGTGTTAAATACTTCAATGTTAACATACTTCAGTGTTTCCTTTCAACCATAAAATCTTAATAAGTAAGTCAAACGACTGGTGCAAGTTAAAATTGGTCCAGTGAGACACAGTAGTACCCTCTTATCCAGTTTCTCTTTCTGTGGGCTCAGTTGCCTGTGGTCAACCTCAGTCAAGAAGTAGATGACCCTCTTGAGTATCCTCAGAAGGTCAATCAATAATAGCTTAATGCTATGCAATAGCCTAACGCTATGGTACTGTGACATCTAATTATGCAGGCGTCGCACATCGTCACAAAAAAAAAGAAGGGTGAGTACACTACAATAAGATATTTTGACAGAGAGACTACCATCACATAACTTTTGTTACCAAAAAATTGTTATAAATGTTCCATTATTATTAGTTGTTAATCTCTTACTGTGTCTAATTTATAAATTAAACTATAATAAGTATGTATGTTTGGGAGAAGACATAGTATATACAGGTTCAGTATGATCCATAGTTTCAGGCATCCATTAAGGTCTTGGATCATATCCCCCATGGATTAGGGTGAATCCTGTATTCTGCCTTTCTTTGATAACCAGACTTTGCCCCTATAACTGTGATATCTGAAACAAGTGTTCCATGTATGTCAATTAACTTTAATGAGTGATTCATTGTACAATGGGAACTACTTTACATTCCCTCTAGATGCTTTCTCTGTGTGGAAAAGATAAAGCTCCATTTAGCTTGGGGCTGACATAGTGAAACATAATTCACCTGCCTCCATTGTTTTCAAGTCATGGAGGTTTCCACAGAATGGCAAGAATAACCACTCATTTCACTAGAACATATGCCACATTTTTTCTTGCTATATACTTAGAACAAGTGACCTACATAAACCAACAGAATGCAAGAGAAGGAAACCTGCTTATCTATCAATTAAATACAAGAGGAAAGTAAATTCAGAACAAAAATATATGACCTTTAGGCATCATACTTAATCTGCAAGATCTATACTGAGGTGGGGGGTTACTGTGAAAAGGAATTTTGACAAAATATAGGACCACACAAATATATCTTCTATCTAAAAACAAACACCAGCATGCAATTGATGAAAGCAGTGAAGACACGACACCCAAAAAAGGCAGACAAACAAACCCAGAAAAGTTACAAATAAATAGCAACAATACACACATCAAGATCTGAAAGCAGCAATATTCTAAAATGTGTGAAGCAGGGATCAAAGCATCACAATGTCCCTTTTATATAATAAACCCAATATGTTAGCTGGCAAAGAAGACTCTGTGGCCCAAAGCTATTTTTTAAACTGCTGCTCTGGAAGGTTCTAAGTGTTAAATGATTCTGGTCATACTTACTTGCTTTTTAAATGACTCCCATGTGGTTAATATTTCTGACATACCATTGTATATGCCAGGTAGATGGTTATACCATACAGTGATTCTCATTTCAGCTCTCACAAAGAGTTGACACCAGCAAAAAGAGGAGTCAGCAAATACAACAGACTTAGAAATCTCAACTTTCTTATTTGAAAAAAAATACTACTGTACAAATGCATTTTCTTTAATCTGGTTTGGTTTTAACAGTTTATACATCATCATTAAATATAATATGAGAATACATATATCTTAATTTGGCATTCTTCTGAACTCTAAAGTTTTTCATATTATATTTGTGTTTTATTTTCGCTGGATATTTTATTATTATCTCCACTGGTTATTGCTCACAATGACACTAATGGTAAGCCATGCTTCTTTGGTTAACATATAAAAATAGAGGCAATAGAAGTTAAGGGCTCATCACCCTAATGAGACAACCTGAGGCTTCAAGCTCCTGGTGTTACATTTCTCTTTTGGAGCAAAAGAACTACAATGATCATGTGCCTGTCTTCATGGAAGTATCAGATAAGCCTACATGGGGATATTTATTCCTTTGAATACCTTCTTATTTTATAAAATAGTTTTACAAACATTTTGAGAGTGGACCTCCATTCTGCACATGTGTACACATCATATAGATGGTACCTAAAGAGTAGGTTACAATGCACATTATAAACTACAGAGGCCCAGTGGGTCACTGGAGGCCTCCACTTAGATACTATTGTTCAATAGCACTATTATCAACACCATGCCTTCATACACTGATAGAGAGCCCTAGGGGAGGAAGGTGGATGAGTAGCAAGATTAAACCACTAGAAAGTCTTACTTTAGCAGCACCCTTAGCTTTAAACCAAAGCAAAGTAGGAAGAGGATTTTGATACCTTCTTCACCCTGACTGACTTTTGCCAGCTCTGCAAGAGTATACACAACTGAGAGTAGACACATCAACAGTCATCTGATGGAACAGGAGGGTTCTATGCTATTTCCAAAATGGTTAGAGTAATCACAACACTACAGTAGAGAGATCAGACTAGAAGTATCCCAACATGTAAAAAATTTAGATTATCATTACTGTAGGTCACTATCCTGGATTCTACTCTAAAAATGCACATCGAAACTTCAGTGTCCCAAGTGACTTCTCTTTCCCATAAAGCCCAATAGAGTCAATAAAAGAGTACATCAGGCCATTATAGCTTCCTAGTAACACACCTGGTAGCAACAGATCTAAGGAAAGTGAGACACAGTAGGGCCTATGTTGGCAAAGGCTCAAGATTTTCCTGATTGCTAACAGTTATATGATGTGGTATCTTGGACTTATGGTATAAACATGTACAGCCACAACATCTACTAATGCATACACTATTACGGTAACCACTAAAGTGCTTTCACTTAGACATATAAATTATACCACTTTTCTTTTCTTAATTATCCATTTTATTAGTAAAGTTGATAACCTAATTCAGTTCAGTCTCTTACTAGATTTGGTGAAACTGACCATACCCTTTCAAATGTAGGCTTATCACTCCTATAGTAGATTCAGAAATACTTCTGCTGTCACATTTATTAGCTTTTATAGACAAAAACAAAACAAAACAAAACAAAAAACCCACACATGACATCATAAGAAACTTTTGGGAAGAGCATTGCCAACAAGGATCATCATTCAGTACTTTTCAAAATATTGACATCCATTATTCATGGCTCCCTCTTTTAGAAAAGCCTTGGTGTTTTTAGTTATTTATTTACATACATTCTTTAATGTCACTGAGAATGAAATGAATGGACCTGGAGCTTTGGAGTGGGTGGGATAATTCTAATATCTTTAGTTGAAGGCAAAATATATGCACCATATTTTCAAACATTCTAAAATAAGAGTGTGAGTCAGGTTTCCAACTAATGAATTTAAAGAGAGGCATTTACACTTTAAAAGAATAAATTCAAAGCAAAAGCCTTTTATTAGCACTCCTCACTCCTCCCCAACACCAGGTTAAATGGTAGTTCAGAGCCTTTGAAAGAGGCAAAATTTTATAATAACAAAAGAAGAAAGGATAGACAATAGTCCTAATTTGGAAGCTAAATGCAAAAAATTAAAACAAAAACAAGAAGTAAAGTACTTAGCTAAGAAAGTTGCTAAACTGGCAGTAGAGAAGGTAAAAACCAACCCAATTTGCACTACAGACCTCTAAATGTCCCAGGAATTGGCAACACAGGTAATTGGAAGGGTGGTGAGCCCAAGTCTAAAAACAGCAGGATTGTCTGAAAGTCTATTGAAGAAGCAGAAGGATCCCCAGATACCCTCACCGTCATTATTTAAGGCTCTTACCTGTCATTATTTAAGGCTCTTACCTGAGATGCCATAGTGAGTGGGATTCAGGAGTTAAACACCATGAGATCCAAAAGTTCTCATGCCATACAACTTCCTTCATAGTTAGATTATCAAACCACATGTTTTCAATAATAACAATCAAAACTAGCTCTTTAGTTTCACAATTTTCAAAACATTTTTACATTTATTATCTATGTAATCATCACAGTTCTCTCTAGCAAGCTAGACAAAATAAAATGTTTTTCTTTATTTTTAAATGAGAAAGAAACTGAGGGAAAATTAATCGAGTCACTCTAGTTGTAAAACCTTGAATAAAGGCATCCAAAGTCTGTAAGTATCAAATGTCTTGTAGCTTAATTTGTCCTTTGATCTCTTCCCATAGGTCTACTTCTCCAAGAAAGTGGTTTGCCATCACTGGTGCTCATAACAACCCCTTGAGGAGCTTAATTAAAACAACCCAGTCCCAATGATTCTGATTGAGGAAGACTAAGGTGAGGTCCTGAATAACTAACAAATAAATAACAAGTTATTCAAATACTTCTAGTGCATGTGCTAAGGGGACCATCTTTTAATAAATGCTTTATTAAATATTTTCACTTTCACCAGAGCAGAGGGGAATATAACTGGATCACTTTAGCCAAGTCTCACCGAAAACAAACAAAATAGCCCCCAATTCCAAATCAACTAACACTTTCACTAAAAGACATTAACAAGGATGTGTTGGGATATGAAGAATACCTCTGCAGCTATTGTAAAGTTCTGTAGAGGACATTTTTCCTGGAGAACTAAAAACCATGCAAGCAATACTTTCCAGAATTCAGGACAAGAAAAAGAAAATAGTTATCAGCTCTAATTAACTTGGAAGAGTCCCCCTTTTAATCAGTGCTCCTTTTTATCTTACCTACCAGGAACGTCAGAACTAAATTTAATATAAATTACCAAGAACTAAGGCATATGTACTTTTCCACTGAGAACCGCTCCCTCACATACACTCAGATGAGACTGAGCTATTTTTAGTTTTATTGTCTTATACATGAGTTTTTAAAAAGCTATCTTAAAATCATTTGGGAAGTAGGCAGGGTATAAATTATAAATAAATACACTTGAGAAATATGAAGTAAACAAATTCATGCAGGAATAATTTCAACATGAAGAAAGGACAGGGAGGTAGAGATTTGCTGTGGTAGATTTTTCTCAAAACATAATTCTTTCAGGCACAGTTGGTAAGTACACCTGTCATATATGCTTCCAAAAATGTAGCTCAAAATGATAACTTACTGAGAGAAAAACAAATCTTGGGAATACAAAATTCATTTGTTATAACCAGTTTTGCTTACACTCTCTCAAAATAGCCATCTGTGCTGAAGTGTGTACATAACAGAACAACTTGCTACAATACAAAAAGTTCACATATATTTAGACCTTGGAACTTTCTACTGGTGCTTTCAAAAGCACCTTTCATTTTAGCTACAGTGATGCTACATGTGGGGGAACATGAGTTCACCTAAATGAACAGCAGCTACTTAAATAAATCTGATTATAATGTTGTCAGTCCCATTTTTTTTTCTTTCTTCCCCTAAGATACTTAGCTATATCTATCTCCCTTCTGAGATCCTCTTTGGCTTTTATTTAACAAATATTTGTTTGATGCTTACTACATAAAGGTAATTTCCTGTGTGCTTTTTAATTTTAGCTTTTTTAATCTTCATAGCAAACTATAATGTAGGGGATATTTCCCCAAATTACAAACTACTGTGGAAAAGCTGTACCCAAGCAATCTGCTTTCAGCATCTGTGACCACTGCATACCTGCCTGACTACATATATATTTATACATACACACACATTCACACACAGAGATATATAATTTATATATTTTATGTATGATTTATATATTATATATAATTTATAAGTTATATATATGATTTATATATTATATAGTATAATTTATATATTAAGTATATACTAAGTATAGTATACTATACTTAATATATATATTAAGTATATATATAGTATATACTTAGTATATACTTAATATATAAATTATACTATATAATATATTAATATAATTTATATATTACATTATATATGTATTCATAATATATGTGGCAATGCCTTAACAGAAAAAAACAGTGTCATACATTAATTCCTAACCTCCTATATGAATTGGGATATAAATCCATCTACATTTTCCATTTCAAACAAAATGCCTGAAGAATATTCTTTCAGATACGAGACATCTATCTATAGATACTTATTTTATTTTGGGAGTAAAAAAGAAAAGAAAATGCTTAATGATGTGTACATGGTCTCTCAATTGTGAGATATTTTTTTGATTTAATAATAGCTTTTGAGGAAAGGAGAAACACTATATCAAACATATATGTCAATCACAAGACACATTCAACTTGAGAAACATTAAAATGTTGAAAGAATGAAACTTAGAAAAAAGAAAATAGTATAATTATTTAATCTTTTCTTTTTATAGGTTTCACCTTCTATTTTGTTATAACAAAGAACCTGACCTATATATAGCATTTTAACCACCCTGAATACTTATTTAAAGTAGATAGGATAAAAATTAATAAACAAATTGCTTTCACCTGTTAGAAAGTATTCTTTCTGTTAAGACAATCTTATGTTATGGTATTCAGGATCAATGTTTTATAAGATGTCACTAGTATTGTTGATGTGTTTAAGGTAAAACATTTATTTAAATCTACTATACTCCCAACAGTTTTTTTTTTTCAATAAAATAAGTTAGGAAATTAAAGTATAAAAATTTACAATGGCATCTTAGTTCAAGATGTGAAGTTAAAATATTATCTAATTTTAACTCTCCTGAACATAATTGCCCTGGCAATCTACTGCCATGTAATAAGCTACACTAAATAATAGCAATAACCTTTAGTAATTATTTATTTTCTTCAAAAATCTCCAATTTGATAAGGTTCAGTGGGGATGATTCATCTCTGCTCTAAACAGCATCAGCTAAGGTAACTAGGTATAGAATCTACTTCAAAGAAGACTCACTCAAGTGACTGGCTAGTTGTCAGTGGCTGTTAACTCAGCCAGGGTTGTTGGCCAGGACCTTGGGTTCCTGTCCATGCAGCCACTTCATTGTGTTGTCTGGGCTTCTTTACAACACAGTGTCTAGGTTTCCAAAGGTCCCAAGAGACCTGTAAAGTGTCTGTGGTGCTTTCTCTGCCCTGGCCTTTAAGCCCCAGAATGTCACATTGTTACACACTGTTAGTTAGGCAAGTCACTAAGGCCAGCCCAGATTCAAGGAATGGAGAATTAGACTCCACATCTTCCTGTATGAATAGCAAAGAGTGCTCAGCTATTGTTAATCAACCATATCAATATATAAATTGAACATGATGTCTATAAAAATCTGTTTTCATTTTCTTGAGCTAAACAATTTGATGGATCAAATTTATATAAGAAAATAAACATGTAAGAATAGCTAGGAAGCCCCTAGATAAGATTAATAATCAGGTACCATTTATGAAAACATATTCTACAACCTTACGATTAAGCCTATATGATGCTGTTTGAATGGAATAAAATAAATACCTAATATATACTCAAGAATATATGAAAATTTAGTGTATGGCATAAAAATAGTATCTTAAGTCAATGAGAAAAATATGTTTTAAATGAATTATGTTGAGACAAGTGGGTAGTCACTTTTAAATTAATCATATCAAAGGTTACTCAATCTCATGATCAGAAAAATACAATTTTAACCTCAACTGTGATACCATTCCAAATCTGTCAAATTGGTAAACTTCATAAGTTTGGCAACACATCCAAAGGCAAGGCTGTGGGGAAATGGGTAGTCTACAGATTGCTGGTGGGAGTATAAAGTACACAACCACATGGAGGGAAATTGGTAATACCTTCCACAACAAAAGCAATTCCACTTCTAGGAATTCATTCTGAAATAAACCTCCAAAAGCCAAAACCAATACACCCAAAAGGTTATTCATTTTGACATTATTTGCAAAGGCAAAATAGAGACACCATCTAAATGTCATCCTTGGGAAACTGATTTGAGTAAAAAATGATGAAAGTATGTAGCTGAAAATGAACGAAAAAGATGTCAATGGACTGATTACATCCCCAGTGTATTAAAAAAGCAAACTTCAAGGGAGTAGCTGGATATTATACAATACGCCACCTTTTGAAAAAGGAAGTAGAAATACAAAATAGGAGTGTGTGTACACACATACACATATATAAAATTTTGTTTCTTTTTTTTTAATGTTTTATTTATTTTTGAGAGAGACATAGAGACAGCATGAGCTGGGGAGGGTCAGAGAGAGAGGGACTCACAGAATCCAAAGATAAGCTCCAGGCTCTGAGCTGGCTGTCAGTGCAGACAGTGGGGCTCAAGCCCACAAGCCGTGAGATCATGACCTGAGCCGAAGTCAGATGCTTAACCGATTGCGCCACCCAGGTGCCCCAAAATTTTGTTTCTTTTTGTAAAAAGAAATTAAGAAAATAATTTTCTTTCTATGCAGGTAAAGCAAAATATTATGGAACAAAGAGTTGAGTATATGTTTTCATAGAGTTTTGCCTTGGGGATCATACAAATATTTTATATATTCAAAAATTAAAAAGGATAGAAGAGGCAAATCCTAAAATTCAATCCATGTACAAATAAATGTACCACACCTATATAACAAATGTATAACATTACCACACAAAGAAAAATAAATAATTTAAATAAATTAAACTCAGGCTTCAATTGTACACCTTCAGTGTATCCTATTGAATATACATCATAAGGACTAAAAGAATTACCATAAATCGTTCGTGTTTTTTTTTTACTTTTAAGGTGAATTTAGGTTTTATTTTGAAAAGTCACAAAGATTGATAATAAAGACTTATGATTCCCATTATTACATTCATTAATTCATTCAGCAAATATTTATTGACCACCTCTGGCTTATCAGGCAGTAGAGGCATAGGATTAAACTTTTAACTTTTTGGCTTTCTTTTGGAAACAGTGGTATAGATGTGACCCCAAAACTAACTCTGTGTGTGTGTGTGTGTGTGTGTTGAAAAATAGAATTATGAGTACTTATTCTGAACTTACAAAGAACCACTTTTCACTCTGAGAGAAGGAAAATACAAACATAGATTGTGGGAAGTTGAGAAAGAATCCTATGGTATTACATTTAAATTTGAGATAGTGATGTGAACTCAACATTGTTTTTTAGCTGCTTTGTTTTGGAATAAGTGGCATACAGTAAACTGCATATGCTTAAAATGTATAATTTGATCATTTGCATTCATATTCATCACTTCCCACAGTTTTCTCATTTTCCTTTGTAATTCTTCGATTTTATCTCTCCTCTCCCACCCCTCCTTGCACTCCTTGAGACCATACACACTTTTTCTGTAATTATAGATTAGTTTGCATTTTCTAAATTTTTATATAAAAGGAATTATTCAGTGTATATTCTTTTCAGTGACAAGAGTGGCTTTTCCACTTAGTATTATTATTTTGAAATTTACTTATGTTTACCCTTGTATCAATAATTTCTTTCTTGTTTTTTTTTCTTTTTACTACTGAGTGATATTCCATTTAATGAATATTCCACAATTTATCTGTTCATCTATTGATGGATCTTTGGGCTGTTTCAGATTTTTGGCTAATACAAATAAAAGTTCCATAAACGTGCACATACAAATCCTTTCATAAACACATGCTTTCTTTTCTCTGTGTTAATTACTTAAGAGTGAGATGATTTGATCAAATAGTAGGTGTCTGTGAAGATTTTTAAGAACCTGCCAAACTGTTTTCCAAAGACATTATATCTTTTTACATTCCTACCAGCAATACACAAAAGTTTCCATTTTTTTCACATCTTCTGCTGACTTGGCATGGTCAATCTTTTTAACTTTCCATTGTAATACATGTGTAGTGGTTATCTTGTTGCTTTCATTTGAATTTCTCCAATGAGTAATTATATTGAGCATATTCTCATTCACTTATCCCTAAATCTTTTTAGATCAAGTATTTGTTCAAATATTTTGACCAGCTTGTATTTGTGTTTTGGTTTCTTATTATTGCATTTTCAGATTTTTATTATATATTCTGGATATGTCTTTTAATAGATATTATTTTTAAATATTTCTAGCAATGTGTGCATTTCTGTTCATTCTCTTGAAAGTATCTTTTGATGAACAGAATTTTAAATTTTAATGAAATCCAACTTATCAAGTTTTTTCTTGAAAGCAGGTAGTTTTAATTCTTCTACTTTATTCTTTTTCAAAGTTTTTGGCTCTTCTAGTTTCTTTTCATTTCCCTGTAAATTTGATACTCAGGTGCTAATTTCTTTTTTAAAAATCATGGTGGTATTTTTATTGGTATTACATTGAATCCATACATCATTAGTGAGAGAATTGACATCTTGACAATAGTGATTCTTTTGACTACTGATTAAGAGATATCTCCATTTATTTTAGTTTTCTTCATTTTCTCTCAGCAATATTTTTCAGTTTTCAGAATGCATATCTTAAATATCTTTTGGCAGATTTATCCCTAGGTGTTTTGATGTTAAACATGGGTAGAATTTTCTCCTATTTTTCTGGTTTCATGAAGCAAAAGCTTATGCCATGGATTTGAGACTGCTCTTTTTTTTTTTTCTAAAATAACAGTTTATTGTTATAAATGTTCCCCTATACCTGCCTTAGGGGTAGCCTCTATATTTTGATGTACTGATTTTCATTTTCATTAAATTTAAAATACTTTCTAGCACTTGTTTTGATTAGCCTTGACACATATGTTATTTAAAGATTTTTTAAAATATTTTGTATTTATTTCTGAAAGAGAGAAAGAGAGACAGCATGAGCAGGGGAGGGACAGAGAGAGAGGGAGACACAGAACCCGAAGCAGGCTTCAAGCTCTGAGCTAGCTGTCAGCACAGAGCCTGACATGGGGCTCGAACCCACGAACCATGAGATCATGACCTGAACCAAAGTCAGACACTTAACTGACTGAAACACCCAGGCACCCCTTCACATATGTTCTTTAGAAGTATATTATTTACTTTTAAATATTTCAGGACTTTCCATAGACTTTCTCGTACTGATTTCTAATTTAATTCCATTAAGGTTGGAAAGCATACTTTGCATGACTTTAACGATTCATAGAAACTGTTTTGTAGCTTAAATATGGTTTGTCTTGGTATATGTTTTACGTACACTTGAAAAGAATCTAATTCTGCTCTACATTAGGTGAAATGTTCTATATGTATCAGTTATATCAAGTTGGTTGATAGTGTTACTTGATTTTCTGACTATTGGTTTTATCAATTATGGAAATAATAATATTGTAACTTCTTGGTGTTTTGAGTAATTTTGAGTTTATCTATGTCTCCTTAAAATTTGATAGGTTTAGATTTATGTATTTTTGAATAACTATTATTAGGAGTCAAAACATTTAAACTTATTTCTTTCTTAATGAATTAAGTCAGTATTTTAAAATAAACTTTTATATAACTCAGGTAATAGTCTTTGTTCTCAAATTAATATAGCTTATGTAATGTATACTAACAAGCAATTCAAACTTTAATTTAATTTATTTTATTTTTTATTTTATTTTATTTATTTCCCTAAATAGTATATTGTCAGTTTGGTTTACATATAACACCCAGTGCTCATCCCAACAAGTGCTCTCCCCAATTCCCATCACCCCCCTTCCCCTCCCTCCCACCCCCATCAGCTCTCAGTTTGTTCTCAGCATTCAAGAGAATCTCACGGTTTGCCTCCCTCCCTCTCCTCAAACTTTAATTGGTGTTACCATGACATATCTTTCCCCATATTTTCGTTTTTAAACTACTTATATTTAATAGTAAAGTGTGTTTCTTTAGGCAGCAAAATTACTTGAATTTTACTTTTTTATCCAATCTGACAATCTCTGCCTTTTAAATAGAGATGTTTAAAGCTGTTTATCTTTAATGTGATTATTGATATGGTTAGGTTTGGCTCTATCTTCTATATTTTCAATTTTTCCCATGTGTTCTCTGTTCCTTTTTGTCTCCTTTTCTGCTTAACTTTGTATTAAGTGA
The DNA here is from genome assembly GCF_003009895.1 of Hyaena hyaena. Classification (NCBI taxonomy): domain Eukaryota; kingdom Metazoa; phylum Chordata; class Mammalia; order Carnivora; family Hyaenidae; genus Hyaena; species Hyaena hyaena. The sequence goes on along the minus strand of NW_024081388.1, from coordinate 100,797 downwards.
ATGACTGTATAATTCAATTTTGTATCTTTTGTTGGTATATTAGATATAACTCAGTTTTGTTATTTTAGTCATTGATTTAGGGTTTATAATATACATCTTTCACTTACCACAGTCCATTTTTTGGGTAATATTATATAATTTTATGTATATGAATCTTCTAAGAGTGTATTTTCATTTCTTTCTTCCTGGACTTAATGCTATCATTGTCATGCATTTTACTTATACATGTGTTATAAACCTCTCAAGGGCTTTGTTTAAGTAGTCAGATACTTTTTCAAGAAATTTAAATTATTTAAAAAATCATATGCAATTACACCTGTGGTTTCTTTTTCCAATGCTCTTCATTTTCTTTGTGTAACCCCAGGTTCTTATCTGGTACTATATTTCTTCTGCTTTAAGGACTTTATCATTTCTTATAGTGTCTATCTACTGATGATTAATTCTTTAAGCTACCATTATTTTACTATAGTTTTTGAAATATAGTTGTTGGGTATAGAGGTTTCTTGGTTGACAGTTTTTAAAACTGCTTTGAAGTATTTTGCACACTTTCTTACTTTCATTGTTTCTGATGAAAATTCTTCTGGCATCACTATATTTCCCTTCTTTTTTATATATTTCTTGTGACTTGGGCTCATTGAGCTTCTCAGATCTGTGGCTTTATATTTTTCATCACATTTGGAAAATTTTCACCAATGATTTCTTCAAATATTTTTTCTATTCTCTTTTGCTTTTCTCTTCTGCTTTAGAGACTCCAATTATATACATATTAAGCCTCTTGAATTTTATCACAGATCACTGATATACTGTTAATTTTTCTAAATTCTCTTCTTTTGGTATTTCATTTTGAATAGTTTCTATTTTTATATCTTCAAGTTCAGACTTTTTTCCTGCAATGTTAATTTGTCATTATCTCTTAATGTATTCTTCATCGTACATATTGTAGTTTTCATGTTTAGAAGTTAGAGTTGGGTCTTATTTTATATCAGCCATGTCTACATTTAACTTTGTTTACACATCTAGAATACAGGTATTATACATGTTTTAATCCTTATCTGCTAATTCTAACACCTTTGCCTCTTCTAGTTCAATATCAGTTGACTTATTTTCATCACTAACGGTCACATTTTCCTTTTTTGCATGGCTGGTAACCTTTTATTGGACACCACATATTTTGAATTTTACCTTTTTGGGTACTGGGTATGTTTATAATCTTATAAATATTCTTGAACTTTGTTCCAGGACTCTGTTAAGTTACTTGGAAACAGTTCCATCCTTGAAGTAGTGCTTTAGGAAGTGTTAGGTAGATAGGTAGAGAGCAGTGCTTAATCTAGGCCAATTGTTTTCCATATCTACTGATAGAAGAACTTCCTACATACCCTACACTACACTGTGCCTCATGAATTATGAGATTTACCAGTCTGACTGGTAGGAACATACATTGATTCTATTCCTATGTGTGCATTGTATATTGTTCACTTTAATACTTTTGGATAATTATTTCCCTGGCCTCTGATAGTTTCTGCACATGCATCTTCTAATCATTATAATGAATACCTGAAGGAGGCCTTGTGAAGATTTTGGGGTTTCTTTATGTGTGCAGCTTTCTCACCTCTTTAATTTATAGCTGCCTTGACCTCTTGGACTCTGTTTCTCCAACTGCAGGAGTTGGTTAGACTTTATCTGGATTTTTCTTCCCTTTGTAATAATAAACACTGGATTTACCTCCTGCCTGAAATAACCAAGAAATGAAACAAAATAACAACAGACAAAGGATTTGAAACAAGGAGTATAAGACCATGTATGTCAGACAATAAAAATGAAGGAGACTAATCCCTGAGAAACAGGAAACAAGCAAAGTGAATCCTGCAACTGTTTCAATTTATTGCCTTAAGAGAGTTTCCCTTTATTAAAAAACCTAAGATCCTATCATTCATTTTATGCAAATAATTCACCTTTCACAAAGGAATATGAATATGGTATAATTTAAATGTATGGGTGGCATCAAACTTGGAGCTAAGTTTGGACTTTTCCTTAAATTCTCATTTATTTAAGTTTTTAGTATATATTTCTCCAATTTGTGAAATATTTCCTTCAGTGTGTGGCAATACCTCCCTACACTAAGTATTTATCTTCTATCAGTTCAGAAAGCAATTAATACCTATAATTAGTACATGAAAATTAATACATGAAAAAAATTCTTCCCTCCAAAGCTCCTCTGGTTACTTCTCACAATGTTCTTACAGGAGAAATTATCATATAACCATGAAATTATAAATTATATTTTAGAAATCAGTATTTCCATTGAGAAGATTTCTTTCATGGAGAGTCTATCTCTGATAAAATAATTCATTACATACAAGGGTCTCAGAGTTAAAATTCTCTCACATTTTATCATCTAATTGCTCATGAATTGTGTAGTAGGTAGCATCATCTTTTACAATTGAGAAGTAACAGTAGCAGAGGAGTAAAAGACATAACTACATATTTGGAGGGTAATGGCAGAGAACTGTGAAAATATAAAAACGAAATATTTAGTAGAATATGATTCAAATTTTTATTTTAAAATTCCTTATTTATACATTTTTAATAATGCTCACAAACATGCAACTTGTCCTCTTAATTTTATAATCATTTTTGCATAACCTTTTTCTATTAAAGTATAAAATTAACATCTGTCTACTGAAGTTGACTGAACCATCAAACTCATTTTATACCAACTTGATTTCACAGCCACAATTACACTTTCTCAGCCCGGAACATCAAAACAGAGGCACCAGTAGGCTTTTTCAGCTTCACGGCTATATAAAAGAAATATTCTAACAAATGAATTTCCCCATCTATTAATCAGTTTAAGAAAGAGAGAGAGAGGAAGAGAGAGAAATGTACTGATGAACATGAAGTGGCATAAAACCAGAGTTGTATCCTAGATATCTCAAGTTTTAGATCTCTGGAGGATGTAGAGAAAGCAAATATCTCTGCTAAAATCTATCAATGTTCCTACTTGCATATATATTCAACTGCTTTAAGCGGTTTACCATCAAACCATCACAACTTTCCACTTCCAAGTGTTGAAAGGTAAAGAATGAAACACCTTCTCTGGTAATTTTTATCTGGGTCCAGAGGAATAAATCCAAAACACAGATACAGACAAGCAGAAATACCACTGGGATATATACCCTGGGCACATAATATGGCGACTAGGCACAGAAGAAACCATTCTCATGGTTTTACATACTAATATAGCATGGTCTTCCCACCCATAACTCAATTCTGTATTTTAAGGCATCACAGAAACTTTCCTGAGCTCAGCCACTAGAGAACAAGCACCTGTGCTCTAGACATGCTTCATAAGGTGACCAGTATCTCAAAATCTTAACTCAATTATCTCAGCTTGTGAAAGCAATAATGGTCATAAAAGTCAAATTTTTATTATATTCTGTTTGATTATATAATGTTATTAGATTCATTTTTAAATATTACTTTCACCATTTATAGTAATAAAATAAAGTTACATATGAAGGAATAGTGGTAAAAAATAGTTTTCTATATGATTCACCACCAAGATTGAGTCATTCAATTTTCATGTTATTCAGAGGCCAATTATGGACCATTATGATCATTCTCTTCTTTAAGTATTAAAATAGCAAAACAAATGGAAAAGAAGAAGGAAACTAAAAATAAATTTCAATATTTTAAACTGCATATTTCCAAAGATATTTTATAATAACTCTTAGATACACTTATCAAATTTTTCCATGAATAATATGCTAAGAAGTTTTATATGGTCTCTTTATTATTTTCCTTGACCTTCAGATTATGGAGATAGGTAAGTCCCTACACAGCCAAGTCTTTTTCTTGGGAATAGAGTGTTCCATATCACCCAAAGTCTGCTGTTCAACCAAGGTAACAATTTTCTTATTAATTCATCATTAAGGTGGTCCCGATTATCTTATTCACTATTAGACTATTATAAGTAGACAAAAACTTCCGTAGAATTTATCATATTTTTATTTATTCTTTAAATGATGAAGTTAAAACTAAGGTTTTATTTATTCTTTTATACTGTTTTAGGCATAGCACTGTCAAGAGACACCCAAAAGTCCTCTATTGACTTCTTTTCACTAGAAGCTATTTTCAACTTAATTCTTTATTTAAGATTTCTAATTTTGTTTATTATAATCTTTCCCATTATGCTTATTAATAGTCTCACTAGTGTGTAGCTTCATGAGAAATGAGAGAGTCACTATGTTATCTAGAAAACAACCTCCAACTACTTTTAAAGTTATATCAGGTTAACATTAAATCCCCATAGAACTATTTTCTAACTAGTTCCAAGAATGAACAAAAAAAAGTTTATAATAATCATATTTTGAAGTTTCAGACCATGAACCTAATTTTCTTGGCTTAAAACTTTTTCATTATAAAATAACTAAGAATATCTCTATGTGAAGAGTTAAAAAAAAAAAGGATACACTAAAGATGAGGAATGAGAGGTATTCTAGTTAATTAAACAGCATAAAATTAAAAGGAAGGAAGGAAAAGAGAGACAGAAATCTCATTGATAACTTGTGACCATAGGGAAGATATTTAATTTCTGAGCCTCAGTTTTTCAATCTATACAATGGTTATAATGCCCTTGAGGAATTTATCACAATTTTCCTGCACCTTGAGTCTTTTCTCTGGGGCTCTATATTATCCCTATAAAACCACTTCACTGTTCTATTAGTTATACAATAGAAAAGGCGGTTAACAGAAAGAATTTTTCCTCTTCCTTTTCTTTTCTTTTTTGGACCTGGTGGAAGGGCCAAAAAGAAATGACCAAATGTGAGTTCTCTGCAGGAATGCAGCAGAGAGGTAGGAAGAATCACAGATATAATTTACATATGGTATTTTTTCCCTTATAGTGACTAATTACATTCTACTAAATGACAAATTGATAAAATACCATTGTTAAGTTCTATTGTTACTTTTTAGTAGAAATATAGAAACTAAGGTGAGAAATTTTCTAACTAACAAATTAAAATAATTTAGAAGCTGGAAATAAAACACTGACACCTTTGATGTCTTTTTGCATGGCTACTAAGTAAATTACAGTTCTCTTTTGCTTAGAACTGCAGGAGTTCTGTAGTTTAGACATCAGGAGCCTGTCCAATGTACTTCGTGATCACTATCTTCTTCCATACTTATTTATTAAGATTCAAGTGTAAAAGAATTCAATATAAATGTGAGTCTTGTTTATTAATATAAAACTCAGTCCTCTCAAAAATATTTTTCTAATTAACTCGCACAGACACAGTCTTTAATAATTTTGAGGAAAAATGAATGATATTTCAAGATTTTCATTGACATAAAATATGTCTTCTAATTAATAACAGTAATGAGAGAAAACTAAGATAATGAAAATTATTTCCAAATATAGAAACACCAAAACAAAGAAAGATAATTCAAATTTTAGTCAGTTCCTCTAATGGCCTGGTGAGCATTCTTTTCCAAAAAAGTGTCTTTTGAAATCGTTTTCTTCAGATAAACCTTGTATATTCCTATTAGCAATATAATTAAGACAGTAGATATTTGTGATTGTTTTTCTCTTCTAAAAGCAGGGGGGGAATGAAACCAAGCTTTCAATTCAAAACAGAATCGTGTAATAACAGTATTCCAAAAGTGGAGCGAAGGCTCTACTTCTATGCCATTATGCCTTATTTCATACTTACTAGAGAACTAGTGAGAATTGATAGAGTAAACAGAGCTCCCTTGTCCTCATCTGCCGAAGCAGTATACCTCTGAAGATAATAACTCCCTATAAACTTAAATGACTTAGTACTTCTGAGCTACATAAACAAAATAAAATAGGGACAGCAATTCCTGTCTCACAAGGTGATTGTAGAGAGTGGATTGTATGTGTATAAAAAGCAAATGGCAGGTGAGAACATAGAATAACCCATAATATCTATTATTATTCATGATATTATATAACTATTAGTGTTTTTAGGTGACATAAATGTTCATGGACTCTGTAAAAAGCAAAGCAAAATGTCACTATTAATGGCTTTATTTTTTAAGAGTGTTATATTTTAGAGGAGATCCAAAATTAAGCTAATGTATCCATGTGTCACAATAACATTCCTGCATTATGTAGGAAAACACTGTTTTCTTGTCTTCTCCATGTCCACTTAGATGCTCTATTGTCATCTATCTAAAATGCAGATAGAATTGAACCAGTTATCTTCCCCGACTCTGCTTCCTCCATCTCTCATCTTCCTTCCTTCCTTCCTTCCCCTCCTCTGCCCTGTCTTGCTCTATCTTTCTCCGTCTCACACTGGGATCATCAAAAGGAGAAAAATTATGTTACTGCTCCTCTTGGGCACCTTTTTCAGTTACAATTCTTCCTGCATGCCAAGGATGGAATAATCTTCCTAAAGCATAGTTCTTGTTAACAGTAGTAAATAAGCTGAATTATAAATGTACTACTTAATGTAATATTTAGCATGCATTTAAAAATTCTTCCCGGGGTGCCTGAGTGGCTCAGTTAATTAAGCATCCTACTCTTGATTTCAGCTCAGACTCTGCGCTGGCAGCATAGTCTGCTTCAGATTCTCTCTCCCTCTCTCTGTTCCTCCCCACCTCTCTCAAAATAAATAAACTTAAAGAAGAAAATGACAGGGATGATTAAATTAATCATGATGCACTCCTCCTCTGAAATATGTATGAAAAATTAGTAAAAAAAATTATGCATTATTAATGTGGGAAAAATGTATCATTTATTGTTAATTAAAAAAGAGCAAATTGTTAAATAACATCTATTATGTTACCGCATTTTATAAAAGAATAAATTATATATTCATATGATAGATATTTGAAACATGTACGTAAAGCATATTACATGAGGCATAGTAATATATGTAAATATATTTATGATTATGAATTTGTTCACAGTGATCATATCTGTGGATGAGATTGAGGATAATGGGAGAGGAGATTTTATTATTCATTTCTTTCACAAGGGATATCATGGACATTATATGTAACTTTATTTTTTGTTGTTTTTAACCATATTTTTCATATACTGCCAAAAATTATCTAGTAAGATTAAAGAAGTCAACAGGAATTTTCACTTACTGTTTTATCTTACACTGTATTGTTTGCTTTTTTAAGAAAAAAAAGTACATACATTTCTTTACTGATTTGAAAAATTTTAAAGCCCATGATATTTTTAATTAAAAATATGGATTTAGGCAAGGTTACCTTTATTGGCAGATAAAGCCTTGAGTAGATTGTCTTTATTCTAGTAAGGAATTACTTAGACAAGTTGTCATTTATCACACCATCTCAAAATTCTATTAAAATGGGCAACAGAACAATGCCTTGCAGTATTGTTTTGAGTATAAGCTAATATAAGTGGATTATCATAAGAGGTTTAACAATCTATGGGGAATCAGAAAGGGCTATGAGAAAAAAAATACAACCCAATATATTCTCTTTTAAATACTGTACTGCTAAATGAGAATTATAAGATGAGAATCAGAATTTTTTTGTTGCTGTTGTTGTTGCTGGTCTTACAAGTCTAATTTTCTTCACCTAAAAGACTTCACCAGAAATCCTTTTCTCAGAAAAGCTGTTTCTAAGAGCTCAGTGGACTGGGTTTCCTTTATAGGTGGCAATTCCCCTGCCTGTCACTTGAGGTGTCCACATAGAACCCATGCTGCCATTTTGAATGCTACAGTAAATGCTTGAATTACATACCTCTGAGGTTCCCTCCATGTGTAAACTCCTGGGCTACAAAGTTGCTCTTCAGGAACTTATAAAATCTTCCATTTCCTACAGATTAAATATAGACACCCATCTTGTCACTTAATGACATGCAGGGCATATATATGTGGCCAAGAGTAAACAATGTGGGAGAATCCCCTATGGAATAGTACATTAGGGAATAGTGACCTTAGTCCAATTAGCACAGTCGAGTGTAGAAACCAGATAAAGGTAGAAACGTCGGCAGAGGTCAAACCGTAAGGATATTGTATGAAGAACAAATGGACACCACAGAATGGTTTTTAACTGGGGTCTATAAAAAAATGATAAAATAACCAGTCATGTTAAGATGTCATGCAAAGATACCAACTGTGGCTGTGGTGTTGAACAGATTGAAATGAGCCAGCAAAAATCAGCTCATGTCAATCCAAGATTCTTCATCTCAAACAAAATAAAAGCTAAATTCCTTAAAGTATCCTACGAGGTTTTTAATGATTTGGCTCCTCATTTCTCAGATTTTAGTTCCCACAAATCTCTTTCACATAACGAATATTTCACGGAATCAAAAGTCAAAAGTATTTTGAAAAGGAAGCAAGATGACATTCTTTACTCTATTCCTAAAAATTCCATACCTATGTTTCCGAGAAACTCTTGGGATAAAATGAAGCAGAACAAATGTTTTCACAACCACCAGCTGGGGAGCCCCATGTTATAACCAAAATATGTAACAAAATTCAAGAAGCATTAAGTGATATGTATAGCATGCTAAACCCATTTCTGCAGATGCTGCCCTTGATAAAATGAATTTGTTTGTTTGTTTGTCTGTTTTTTTCTCTAAGAGTAAGACACTTCATTTCCTACATCTGAAATGCTCAAGATAGACATTGCAGATGCATCTGAAAACAAACTTCTATGTTATCAGAAAATCGTGAAGTTTTAAGGCTGCCTCTTAGCACTGCTAAATTTAAAGTTATGGCAGTATTTCCATTATTAACACCATTTTCCAAGAGTTTGTAAACCAGCTGTTTAAAAAATCTGCTCCTGGATCAAGTTTTGTAGGCTGAAGAAAGGAGAAAAGTATTAAAGTCTATTATGAAATAAAGAACATTTTAAACTCCATCTTGAAATGGGAAATTACAAAAACATAATATTAAAGGCTTTTGTGTCACATTTTAATTTTAATATATAATGAAAGAAAGATAATGACCAGAAATTTATGAAATGGAAACCCATTTTCACCTATTCTGAATGCATGGAAGCTTCAAGTAAATAGCTGCCATTCCAGAGTAGAGTTTCCTCCTAGTTAGCCTGGATTTACTCTTGTTACCATAGCTATAGGTAACTACAAATATATATTCTTATGGAGTTGTCAAACGATACTATACTTAAAAAGTTATTCAGGATCAAAACCAATACGTAAGTAGAAAGATGAAAGTAAAACCACTATTCCTGGTGGTATTTCCTTCTTTCGCACATATATCCATTAATTCATACACTGACCACTGCCCACCGCCCCCCATAAACATTAACACAGGTATGTGTATATGTCAACCAGAAAGCATTTTGTTGTTCTTGTTTCTTCAAGAATAAAGGAAAGTTAAGCCCAAAATAAATAATGGGGGGAAAAAGGTAAATTAAGACTTAAAGTTTTTTTTTAAATCTACACACAAAAAGGATGGACCAATAGTATTATAACCAATCTTTCTCAAAACAAGAAATCTATATTCTCCACATGTGAGAATCCTCTACTTGCTTGCTTAACAGACTAATTCTTATTAATATAGATAATTGCTAATAATAATAATTTGAGCCTCACAGTTGATTTAAAATAACCACTTTCAGAATGAACTTGTCTCTTTCCAAACATTTAAATCTACAACTATCTATACAATTACCAATCAGAAAGATCACTAGGAAGGCCAACTTGTAATACCACATCTTAATGTCCTGAGAAAGCAACTTAACTAATGGCTCTCATCTTGGAATTTTCTTTGAGGAAAATCTGGACTAACTCTCACCAAACCACACCTCTTCTCTGCACTTCCTTAGCAAACCACTCAAGTTTCATCACAAGAGTCTCCCTTTCCAAAGTCCAATACCTTAGTATTTGCATACAATGTGAATTGTATGTGAATTGGGATAACAAAGTCAGCAGGCTTATGGCACTTGAAAAAAAATTTAAGCAAGCCATGTCAGAAGAATATTGTTCTACATTAAGGAAACATATAAGGAAGGAACTTTTAAAGAATACTGTGCCTCGAAGAGATAATAGGCCCCACAAAGAACTGAGCTTCCTTTTGTGGAAGAGAAGGAATTCTGAAAGATGATAATATTATATTAAATAAGAATGATGTTAAAGGGGAAAACAGGAAGGGGTAATCTAATTTTAAGGGCAATAGGATCTACCTGAAAGGAATATACTTGACCATTTGATTTTGAGGGAAACGCAAAACTGCCATTCACACATACTTTAGTCATGTTTTGTTTTATTTTATTTTTAGATTATATTCAGCTTTATTATGAAATGGCCTTTGGTTTCTATCTTCTTAAATATAGTAGACTTACTCCTAAATCAAGGAAAATCAGGTAAAAGTGTGAGTAATTACAGTTAGGGATTCTAGAACTTCATATTCATTACTTAAAACCGAGATTACTGTTTACTGCTCATGATACCAATAGGGGGAAACATTAACTCTGTGCCTTGGAAATCTTCCTCATATTTTGGACAGAATATAAGTCATTTAAGTGCTTCAGTGAAAATACTTTTCTCCTTGTCTGTGTAGATTTAGTAATACCTTCCAAAATAGCTTTGTTTCCCAATCACAATTGACTGGCTGTGTTTGTTCCCTTTCCCAGGCATGTCTCATAAGTAACTGAGAAACATAGTTTACTCTATAAAGTTATGCATTTTTTTCTTCTTTTCCTTTGTCTGTAAAAAAGAAAATCGTTGTCAAATAACTTTTGCCTTCTTTAACCTTCAGCATTTTTTAAATTCTAAATTTTTGGTATGCAGTATTAAAAAACTTTTCTATAAAGGTTAGAAAAAGAATTGATTGAGTGTTCAAGCTTTTTTTCAGCTATAATTATACAAGTCTGATAAAGTCTGAAATGGAGATTGATTTCTTCAATGTTCAGCACAGTCAAGCTTTTTTTTTTTTTCTAAGCAATGAAGGTACAGATGTTTAAACTAGCAATATTAAACAAGATGTGAAGGGGTTGGAGATAAGGGATTAGTTATGTGTATATGATTCAAAGGGAATGTCTGTCTCATAGAAACTTTATATACAACTTGTTAAAAAGCCCTTTATCTACGGATTCCCAAGTTTCAAACAACCTTTCACTAGATATTTTATAACCTATTGTTACATGGCTCTTCCTTTGAACCTAAATTATTATTTTCCTATTTAATTATAAGTAAAGTTAAGTCTTTGAATAAAGAATATTCCTTTTTAATTTGAGAAATATTTCTTAATTAAAACATAATTTTCTATTGATCATTTTGCTAGTCTGGAAGTCTAATCTTTAGGAACATAGAGATGGTGTTTGCCAACCTAATTAACATTGGATCAACCCCAGTCTGGGAATATGGTCCAAGCACATGCGCAAAGAAATAATTAGATCCTTCTGTTTAGGACTTATTAAAAATAAAAAAAAAACAAGATATCTAAAGACAGGTATGTCCCCCACCATTGTAATCAAATTAAAAATAAAGGATTATAGGAATCCTAGTATGACTTATTCAGTAAAAATAGTTATTTATATACTGCTCCACAAAGTGCTTTGACCTCACTGTGTAAGCAATTAAAATATTAAATTCAGCTTCTTCAAGACAAAATTTTAAAGTTACATCCTTAAAACATGAAGATTTAGCTTAACATATCTCTTAAGATTCTTCCCAGGTTTATTAGACAGAAACTATACAATGTTTTACATAGTGATGGAATTTATGCTATAACTTGAATTTTCTTGGGTTGCCTAGATGGCTCAGTTGGCTAAATATCTGACTCTTGATTTCAGCTCAGGTCATGATCTCACTCATGAGATCAAGCCCCATCAGCACAGAGCCTGCTTGAGATTCTATCTATTTCTCTCTTTTTCTGTCTCTCCCCTGCTGTCTCTCTCTCTCAAAATAGATATTTAAAAAATAAATGAATAATAAAAAAATAAAGTTTGAATATTCTTTATGTGAACACTTACATAGATTTCTTCATTTCTAATCAATCACAAGACCAATGGATTGCTCAGAGCAGTTTGAATGCTCAGTGACTATTGCTATAAGGTAAAACCTAAGGCATCTTCACATGAATTTCTGGCATAAAAAAATCAATACTAATCACAGAATAAGAGAAAGACAGTGTGTGTGAGTGTGTGTGTGTGTGTGTGTGTGTGTGTGTGTGTGTTTATACAGCACACTGTCAGGAAGAGAAGCAAGCATTCACATAAAAGAGAACAATACAGAGGAAAGAGAGAGATTCAATGGACAAATACTGGAATCAAGTACAACATCAATAAAAGCCTCACAGGAAGACTGCAGATTTCAGACAATGCATACAGATTTTCAGGGATGACTTCTTTTGCTGAACAGAAAACACGAAATTAGAAAGAAAAAGTCTCACCTGGATGAAATGTAGAGCTTTAACATTTGCTTGAATAACTTAAAGCATGAGTCCTTGTGAGAAAAAAGTATGCAAAATAAGTGACATGTATCTTCCTAAAGATTAAGAAAAACTCAGTTGCTATTAAGAAAATCATGAGGGAAGAAAATACGACCCTAAAAGTAGGTAGTTTTAAACCAAGAGCTAGAATGAACCCATTTGCTACAAACAAATAAAAACCCAGTACTAGGCGAGATGATGCAATATTCAAAAAATATATATTCTGACTCTGAGGATAATATTCTACAAAATCACAAATTGCAAATGCCTCTTTATAACGTGTTCAACTTAAAATCATGGGGGATGAAACTAAAGTAAGGGAATGAAGACATAACTTTTGATGATGTCAGTTTACTCATGAGCCAGTCTTATGGAAATGTTTTTGTTTCCCAGTCAGTGACTTTCGAGACACACCAAGGGAAATATACCTTTCTTTCCCAGGGGGATAGCTTTGCCATTTTTAGCAACAGTTAGATTTCAAAAAATGAAGAATAGGTTATGATTCATAAGCACAGTCTTAGAAAATGATTTGAAAAGTCAATGGTTATAATGGTCAATTTAAAATCTCTAAAAACAAATTGTGTGACAAGTTTGTAAGCTGAGAGTTAAAAAACAGCTAATCAAAGTATTTCCTAATGATTAACTCATTTGTGGGAGATCAATTCTAAAATAGCTAGGAGGTATGTGGCCCATCCTGGTGTATATCCTTGGAAGAAAATATTGTATACATTAGTTCCAGAAACAAACAAAAAGTTCTTAACTCTATAGACCTCTTAGAAAATATTAACAAGAACACTTGCTATATATATATATATATATGAATATATATATGAAATAATCCTTGATGTAAAAAATTGTTCTGAATGCCTTTGTTTTAATTTTGAAAAACTGAGAATTAATTTGCAGCAAAAAAAAATCTGCAAAGAGCTAGTTAAATTTTAGTGTTATAAAAAAACCCTGAAATTAAAAATAATCATACTTGACACCATGCATTTGAAAAGTAAGTTCCTTTCTTATAAAAAGTTAGCTAGTATCTTCTAAATTCAAAAATCTTCACAATTATAGAGACTAAGTTTTTACTCATATTAGAAAATTGTAGATGATTTTCATCTATACTAATTGATACTAATATTCATTCTCGAGCTGTACTTCCATAAATGGTAGGAACTAATCAAAGGTAGCTGCTTAAAATTTAATTTATGTTAATAAAAAGTAAACAAAATTAAATAGTTTCTCAGTCATATTAGCCATGTCTTGAGTATGTAATAGCCACACGTAGCTAGTGGCTACCATATTGGTCTGAGCAGATAGTCTTTCTATGGCTGCAGAAAGTTCTATTAGCAGTAATCTAAGGCCATAAACAGAGATGAGACTTCATACGACTGTATTGTTGATATAAAGTTAATATAAATTCAATTACCACAGCTGTATTTCTTAGCTACAAGAGAAATTAATCATGCTAAATTTCAAAGATGTTTCTATCATCTTTCATATGATGACCAAGTCATAGTCTTAACAGTGGATTTATTTTAATTTTGTACTGAGCTCTTCACACTAGTAACTCTGGTAAAAGTCATTTGATTTGTATCTATGGACTTCTTAAAAAGACTTCTTTTATCATGGTACCTGGATGGCTCAGTCAGTTAAGTGTCTGATTCTTGATTTCGGATCAGATCATGATCTCAGGCTCATGAAGTCAAGCCCCACGTCAGGCTCTGGACTGAGAATGGAGCATGGGAGTTGGGGTGGGGTGTGAGTATGGAGGCACAGTCTTTTCAATACCTATAATCACAAAAAATGTGTCCACCATCTCATAAAATGGTTCACATTAGCTTATCTCTAAAACCTACAACAAGGAAATTTTTCCTATTTATAATAATGTCATTCTTTTACCCAAACTCTTTACCATTCCAGTTCATCTGTCCATTTTTTTAATAAATTAGAAAAAAAAGTGGATGGAGTAGTACTTTTAACAGTGGTAGCCTCAGTCCCCTGACTACTAAAACTCTGCTAAAGGCTGTGTAAACATAATAGAGCAAGTCCAGAAAAAGTTGATGTCTTTCTAATTAGAATCAGGCAAATGGTAAGTAGGTAGAGTTAAGAATATTTGACTCACCCATTCTTTATATCTCTGACCAAACTGACATGTATGAAATCTCTGATAATTACTGTAGAGTACAAGATTCTCACTGGGGCGGGTGGGGGGGGGGTAGCAGGGCGCCTGGGTGGCTAGGTGGGTTAAGCATTTGACTCTTGATCTCGGCTCAGGTCATGATCTCATGGTCCACGAGACTGAGCCCCACAGTGGCTCCAAGCTGAGCATGGGGCCTGCTTCAGACTCTTTCTCTGCCCCTCCCCTGCTCGCACTCCATTGCTCAAAATAAATAAATAAACATTAAAATTCTCAATGGATTATATTGATCATGCTGTCCTCATAAGCCTTTTATAAAACCATATGGAAACCCCCAGAAAAAAAATACAAATAGAGTGAATAGAATATAAGAGAGAATTATAAACCTTATCATCTTCTTCATTAAGAACAATCAGACAACTTATGATCTATAAATTAGTGTTGGAAACACTACCACTAGTTCCTTAATACTCTCTACATTCTATTATAATTAATTTAATTAATTAATTTGCCCATTGATTAGTTTCTGTTTGTTCTTACTTCATTTGGCAGCTGTCTTGCATTCATATTTTTAAAGTATTACATAGCACTTCTAGCTGATTTAAATTATTTCCCATGAAACTAAGATATACCAATATTACATGATGACTAGTTTGTTTAAACTGGTATTCTAAGTCTTCTTAAATATAAAGAAGAAAATGTATCTTAATTCACTGTAGGACATGGAAGCATGCATCAGCAAAAGTTTAGCTTCTTGGAAACAGGGAAAAACAAGCAAGAGTATCATGACAAGAGAACAATAAGATGGTATTTAAACTGCTTCAACAGATGAATCATCCTCATGTGAAGTTAAATCCACGCATGAACTGGAATCTTCAACTCCTGCTCCTCACTACAGTTCTTGGGGAGTCAGTGAAATAGGCTGCAGAAAATGCAGACAGACATTAACCCTTTTATCCATTGCAAATCACTTTGTTCCTATAAAGATTCTGAAAATGTGAAAGCTGTAAATGACTCTAGATGTCATGGAGCCTGAACCCTCATTTCACACAAGTGAAAACTGAGACCCAAAGAGTGTGACTTGCTCAAGGTCACACAGCAATGCAATGACAGAGCCAGAAAATGAAACCCTACATCCACCATTCTATCCTCAGCTGGTATGTAGACAGAAAGCCAGAGGGTCCAGCATATTTCCCCTTTTAACCTTACATACTGGAACTTCTGGCATACTTTTTTTCTTAGAAAAAAAAGGAGGGAAGGAAGGAAGGAAGGAAGGAAGGAAGGAAGGAAGGAAGGAAGGAAGGAAGGAAGGAAGGAAGGAAGCTAATAATGCTCCTTATTGCCAAATCTTTGAAGCCTTTTAAATGGGACTTAGGAAAATTTAAATCTTTAAAATATTTTTACAATTACTGATCAACTTCTTGTGAGATGACACTTTTTTTTTATCCAAGCACCAACCTCTTGCAACATCCATCTAACCAAAGACAACTGCCAAATTAATCTTCCTAAAACAGTTTTAATCATGTCACTCTCTTATGCACAAACATCTGGTGGCTTCCCTTTGCCTACCAAATTAAATGTTAAATCCTAACATGGGCATTCAAAGTCCTTCACAAAAGTCCCAATCAATCTTTCCTTCCTGATACTCATTCCCTCCTTCTCAGCCTAACTCCAGCCATTTGACAGTCACACCTTTGTTCTTCTCCACCTCCATGCCTCCCTTTGCCCATGCTATTCTCTCTTCCTGGCAGATCTCTCCTTCTATATCTATGCATCACAGGTCTGCATTATTTCAGGTCACCTTCAATCCTATTATTTTCTGGTGGTCCACTCTCTAAATGCATCAAACACACATTCATGATTAGCTATCATCCCTCTCCCCTTTTAGCCCTCCAAAGGCTCTGTGTTTTTGCCTTATATGAAAATTATCATATTCCTTTATATTTACATTATATATGTAACCCATCCTAACTTCCTTTCCCATCAGACTAAGCTTGTTGATGACACAGGTCTGTGGTTACCTTTGCTGCCAACATCTACTCAGTTTTGTTGATTTCCATGCCAAAGCACTTTAAGGACAGAATACACAAGAAGCATTCAACCTTCACCAATGCTAACCTTCACTGAGGTTTCATGTGGAAGTCATAGTAGAGGCAGGCCACCAATATGGACATGGCTAACAAGGTAGACTGTGAGGAATAAGTATCATATGTTGCTGCAGAATAGTGATGAGACAGGATGCTGGCATTTTGGCTTCAGGAATAGTCATAGGGTGGTTCTTCATTTAGCTTAGCCTCGCTGGGACTCAACACTCCCTTGGGTGCAGAATGCAGTAGAAGCTCTTTTAACTCTTTCAGCATAATTAGTGCACTGAAGAAGTCATTTGTTCAATGATCTGGAAAGCAGTGTGCAGCTCCCCTAAGGCTTGCATCTGTTATTGGGCAGGAAATATGGCAACTTGCTGTGTTTACTAATTGGGTCAGTTAGTAACTTTGTTCTCTTTTTTTCTTTTTCAGAAATTACCCAAATAAGTAATTTGCCTACTTGAATCATAAGAAGAAAAGTGATCCCCATGATGGCTTGACAAATGTAAATTGTTTCCCTAGAATCTCAAAATAAGTTTGATATTTTACCTCTCTTTTGCCTGGGACTATTTCTCTTCTTCCAGCAGGTCAGCATCAAAATGCAATTTGCACATTCTATCATGCTCTGATCTTGTCAGATGTTCTTGCCATTGCTTTAGACAATTTTCTACTTGATGTCCCACATTCCATATTCTCAGTCTTTCTGTGAGGTTTATGCGGTTTTAATGATCTAGGTGTATAAGTCTCAAGTAAAAGCCTCACCATTCCCATCTGTACTTCTCACAGCAAGGTATGTGGCTTTGCTGCTTTCAAGTTCTTTGGGTCTATTCCACTTCCATGCAAATAAACACAGCATTTGATGTGAACAGTTAAATAGCTGGAAAAACACACTGAGGCTGTGCAATTGGCCTTGTATACATTCTTCAATCTTGGCTTGTCAGTGAGAATTACACTCACACACTATGACAGTGGGTGGCCTTTTTCTGAGAGAAGTATTATGTATCCTATTCATTTCTCTTTTGGAAATCTAGAGCTATACACAGCTCAGAAATGACAGCAATAGAGAAATTTTTGTACAGAAGATACATCATCTTTTTTCTCCTCTTTGGTAAGAAATGAATGTAGGATTTTTTTTTCAGAGCATTTGTGTGTGTGTGTGTGTGTGTGTGTGTGTGTGTGTGTGTGTATGTGCATTTGGACATATGACAAAGGCATAGCCTTTTTTATACCTTCCAATTGATAAGAATAAATAAAAGGATAAATTCATTCACAAGATAAATTTTTGCTGAAACCTTCACACGTTCATCTATCCCTTGAGCAGATCTCGACGTATGATTTATTAACAGCATCACCTTCCTCCAGACCATATTGTCTCCAATCTGCCCTAAACCTTGTCAGTACTTCCTTGCTCACTGTCCACCCCTGTGTTTTTGCAATCAGTTTCCAATTCTGCTAATTCTGCTTTGAAATGTCTCCCCAAACCATCATCTTTGTATTGCCATTGTTACCACTTTTCATATGAACTATACGGCCATTGCCTCATATCTAGTTTTCTTTCCTACAATTGAATTAGTTTTCACCCTTCCTATTTCTTGCATCCTCTGGAAACCACACTTCCTATTATCATAATCCCTTGCACACGCGCGTGCACACACACACACACAAATTATTAATGTATACTAGTTGATAATAAAACCACACACCTTGACCTTCTAATATTTCACAACTGATATTTCATCACAATTCAACATTTTCTGTGATCCAAGTAATTGGACACTTACTGTCCCTGGACTTTGCTAACTGTTATACCTTTCCTTTGGCTAGACAAAAGCCCTTATACCTCTACCTTTTGAGAGCCTACCAGCCCTTCAGAGCTGATCCAAACTATTACCTCTTTTAACAAACTTTGCTGATTCACACCCATATTAATGAGTTCCTGCATTTTTATGAAGATTTATAACATTTCAGCCCCCCTAATGACCTCTCTAGTCTTATAGTATATATATATATATACTATAGTATATAGTATATATATATTTGATATATATATATACTTATAGTATATATATATTTGATATATATTTGATTATTTACACTTTGCTTTCATATTACACGTTAAGTACTGAATTCAGTGTGTGTGTCTATGTGTGTTACCAACATGCACAGACTGGATTTGTATTCCAATACCTAGCATGAAGCATGCCACATAGTAAAGACCAAAAATACATGTTGAATTCAATCAACATGTATTTTCTGAGTTACTACTATTCTGAAAAATTATGTTCATTTGTCTAGTCATTAATACAAATCTACATAAATTAGGCACTTGTCTGTTCTTTTTAGCAATTTACATTTTGCTAGATGATTTTGCTTTCTCCCCAGGTGACACTTTGTGAGTTGCTGTCTATGTATGTCTCCCTTCTCATTTTCAAGCCTGCCCCAATCAAAGGTAGGTTACAGAGTTATGACTCTTTCCTCTATCTTATAGCCACACATTCTTGTCACCTGTCACTGTCTTGTTCTGACATACTTACCTTTTCCTCAAGGTCTATTTTTAAAAGATGACTCAGTAACATAAATGCATATATGTGGCATTATCTTCCAGAGTTTACCTTAATCTGTCACAGGAAAGATTAAAAATTTGTTTAGTATTCCGTCCAGTCCTTTGATTTGTTTTCTGAAGCTTTTCTCCCCATTTCTCTCTCTCTCCTCTGCCACTCCTCAATCCTGTTGAGCTGCCGAAAACACATCTCTTATCTTCCATTTTCTCCTTTCTAGTCCTCAGCCATTGTCCTTGGGAAGTCCCTCAGGTTCACTCACACACCACTGCAGTAATCTTCTACTGGTCTCTACTGTGACTTTTTATCCTTGGATTCTATAATTTATAATGTTGTTGGAGAAATATTCTATAGTGATTATCTGATCATGTCAAGTCTTTGTTTAAAAATTTTAATGACTTCCCTATATAAAACATTCAAGCTTCTCAGACACAAGATTTGGGAGCTGCCTAGAGCTCCAGGCTTACTTCTCTGCTATCTTCCTAGGCCAGCTCCTCCCACTTCATCCCAATACATTCTCTTCTTCAGTGGATGGGCCACTTCCTCATGCTGCACAGTCCATTTCAAGCAAGATGAGTTTGACAAAACCTTCCTCACCAGCTCCCTCCAAGATAGAACTGTAATTCCCTCTTTTGGGCAGCCTCCTACAATGCATAATCTTTGCCTCCTTACCTCATAGCACCTCTAACATTTGTTGCACTTCGTGGCTAATAGCACTGTCAACAAAGTTAAGCTACTTGGTTTTAAATCCTGGCTTTGCCACTTTCTAGCTATGGAATCTGTACGGTTTATGTAACCTATCTAAGAATCACAATTCTCATCAGTAAAGTAAGGATATTAATAGTAATAATTTCACAGGACATTTGTGGGAATTAAGTAAACTACTATATAAAACCCTTAAAATAATGGGCTGGTCCTTGGTAAATATTGTACGGTAGGTATTGTAAGGTAGGTAGCTATAAGAATAGTTATTATTATTTTTATTATCCCTTGCATGCCCCTTGTGGGTAAACACCATGTTTAGTTGTTGTTTTTTGCTAGTGTCTAGCATAGTCTGTTGGACATACCAGACACTCAATAACCATTTTGTGAGACAATGAACAAATGCATAAAATTAGAAATAATAGAAAAACAGACCTTTTGTTTCCCCCAGTTACTACATGGTCTCTTTTGTTCCCCTTAAATGTGAAGGGGACTGCAAGGGTACAAACACAAATGTTCTTGGTGTTTAGTTGAGAGTTTTAACCGAACTTTCCAACATGCACAGAGGGTTTCTGTTTTATTGTCTTTCAGAATTGTATGAACATCAGTCGGTATGCAGCATGGGGGAAATGCCAGTGAAAGAGGAAGCAGAACTGGCTGTGTAATTTGTGGGGCCCAGAGCCAAAGGAAAATGTAAGATCCCTTGTTCAAAAATAAATATGAATTTCAAGATGGTGACAGTGGAACATTTAGCTAAGTATGAAGCCATTCTCAGCACAGGGGTCAGTATGACTGTCCACATTACACTCCCATGAAGCCAACCATGCCAGGAATCGAACCTTCTCTTCTCCATCAGCTACGCAATATGTCTGGAGACATAGATCTAGTCTCTGTTATGCTGGATTTGTCTCTTACAACTAAATTAAGGGATTATAGGTCTGCAATGCTCTTACTATACCTCTCCACTCTGAACTGCTCAGGACCTAGCTTCCACTGTCTACTACAAATGCCAGTGGCCTTTTCATGTAGCATAGAAATCTAAGCTGCCCATTATCTGTCATGCTCAAAATATTCCTTCATTTACCAATCAATTATTGGGCACCAACCATGTTTCATAAGCTCTGCCTCTAGTGTTATACATACAATAAGGTCTCATTCTCCTATGTGCCCCATTTTCTAATGTGATTTCTGGCTTTTCTTGGGAAAGCTGGTGGTTGTTAATATCTAATAAAAGAAGAAAAGAACAAATCAACCTTCTGGATGCATGTACATGCTAATGGTGATCTGAAACAACTAAAGGCTACATCATGAGCACAGACCACTGAATAAACTATTTCATGCTATATAGAAAATTCTTTAAACAAAGCCAGTTAGACATTTTCTTGGATCCTTTAGTACTCAGATTCTGCCTGTTTAGTAACCCCAAATGACATGCCTTAGCAGAAACACTGGCAAGAAATTCTATCACAAAGGTAGATGGTATAACAAGGACAAAGAAAGTAAAATAATTATAACGGAAGATATATTTGTAGCAGGGGGAAACCGGGGTTAGGTAAGAGGAAAAGGAAATTAAATTAGAAGGTGGGAAGGGAAAATGAAGCTTCTGGCCTGGAAAAGGGAAATCATTCTCTGTGCTTCTATTACACAAATGCGTTGTTGGCGTCCCGTATTAAAATATAAATTCAGTGCAGAGGCAATAAGGCTGGCAGTAACGTGCACAGGCAGAGAGCCAAGAGCCTCGGCTGTTGGCAGCCACTCGGCCCTGAGGGCCCTTGCAACAGAGTCCAGGTTATATCTGTCAGACACTGAGCCACTGAACACTGTTATTTCTTAGTTAAGGACTCCGATGTTGGCTTTGAAATTTTCTTCATTTTGGGAGCCATAAACAAACAGTGATTGCAGAGCAGAGAGGAATAGAATATATTTTTACCTGCTATGTCTGGTGAGAAACGATAGCAGGTGTAGTATTACTCAAATAAATGCAGATGGTACGCGATGAAGGCTTTCTCCAGCAAAGTGCATTGTTTCTTAAGGCTGTTTATGTTTTCGGTGAATATTTATTGAATCTCTTATGGGTACAGGGGATATAACAGTGAAGAAGAAAAATGTTCTTCTGGGGCAGACAGAGAGTAAATATGTAAGCACCTAAATGAACAAGATAATTTCATATGGAGATAAAATGTAATAAGGAAATAATCCTGGGTACATCAAAGAATACCTAAGTGAAAAGAAGTTGCCTTAACAGAGTACTCAGCAAAGGTTGACAAGGTAGCAATTTGCCAAGACTTGAATTGTAAGACCTAGACAAGAAAAAAGGTAGATGCTGTATATTCAAGTTAGAAGGAACAGCAAGTTCAAAGGTCCTGAGGTAGGATAGAGATTGGTACACAGAAGGAGATCAATAAGGCTAGACTGTAGAGAGCAAGGGGGAAATATATGGAAGGAGATTGCAGAAGTGGGCAGGGCTCTCATGGGGTCATCATATGGGAAATGGAATTCAGGAGCAGGAATGGAAATGAAAAGATTTGGTATGAGGCTACTATAATGGCTCAGACAAGAAATGATGGAGGTTCCAGATGAAGCTGAGGGAAGTGGAAAAGAAGGAAAAAGGTACACCAGGATGAAAAGACAATGTCTGTAATGTCCTGAGTATCAGAGGTAAGCAAAGTGTGTACAGACCTCCGAGAAGTTACTCTGTGAAGAGAAAAGGTTGGGTCCTATAGCTTCACTACTAGTAAAGCATAATCAGCTTCAAAATCAATATGTGGGGTGTTTACCTCATGTACTTGGAAGCTACCTCTTAAGCAGCTTCATTTATTCAGAAATGAAATTAAAAAATTAAAAAATTATTTAAGTTGTTATGGACTACTCATAGTGCAGACACTTATTTTAAGTCTATTTGTTTTTCTTTCACAAACAAGTTTTTTGTTTGTGTGTTTTTAAAAGTTTGATTGCTCAGTCTTCCAGCCCATGACAGTTTTAACCACCTCAGAAGTGGGCAGGTAGTGTTTCTACAGCCTGGCAAAGTGAGAGCAGTAACAGAAGGCAACTGATATCCGGCAAAGAGGAGGAGACACATGGAGATACATACACACATATCTCTCAACACACAAACAAACACACATTTTAAATAAACACAGAAATATTTTAATCTACAGTAACTCAATAAAATGGTCCCACACACCACACTAGCCTTTGAAGGCACTGAAGGATGACAATATTTATTCCTGAGTGGTCACATCAGGGACAACTTTCTACCACAAAACATCTCTAAACCATAGACACCTCTCCTATGTGTCCCCATCATGCCCTCTGCTTCCATTCCTCAGGGCACTTACTACCTTGCTATTCTCTGTTTATGAATCCGCTACCCCCAAGAGTTAGCGAGTGCTTTGAGGGCAGCCCTTTCAGGCCCTTCTTTTATCCCTGTGTGTCTGGGGCCTACCACAGAGCTTTGCACAGAGAAGATACTCAACAGAAGTGTGGGAAGAGCTACAGTGGAGAGGCTGTTAATTTACCTTCAGCAGAGACAGCCTGTAGTCCAGTAACTCAGCAGCTGCTGTATCAGTAGTCAAAGCATTCTCAAGCTTTCCAGAGACTTGTATAGGTACAGTGGAGTTGGGTTTTTTTTGTTTTTTTGCTTTTGTTTTTGTTTTTTTTTAATAACGGATAGAAAGTTTTAAAGCATTGCTTCTTGGCAGAGCAATGGAGGTGGGCTCAGGCACAGGACTGATATAATTATAGTTTTGGTTATGCCTGATGTGTTTTATTCTGATGTGCATATTTTGTGCGCCGTACACATTTGAAGATTTAATTAAATGTTTTATTATAGGGAACACAGTGCCAAATATCAGCATCATTACCTCCCTCCCCCCCCCCAAACAGAAAGAGCCATTTTCGAGTTTGGTTTTGAGATTTTAATACAAATGAGGCTTACATTTACTTGATAATACTGACAAGGCCACCAACAAAAATATCAGATTTCTTGTTACTGGTGGGATCTCATTACAAAGGAAGCTCCCTGAGGGCAAAGAATAAATCTGTCCCGCCCAACTAAGCCTTCAGTAGTTCTGGACATAGATGTTTTGCCTATGTAGACTCAGGAAAGAGACGGGGAATGGCCATGTAGGAAATTTAAGGCATTGTCTTCTGGACACAGAACACAAACTAGAGTAAACCAACATCAGTTAATAGAGAGGGGGATAGAGGTAGGGAGAGAGGGAGAGGTTGAGGAAGAGACAGACAGCAAAAAGAAGAAGAGAGAAAGAGAGAAAAGCATCATTCTGATAGTCAAAGATTCTAATTAATAACAATCTGAGGACCCATAAACATTTTACAGGGTTTTGTTTGTTTGTTTGTTTTCCCCTCAAAACACCTTTGCTGAGCTGCACAGGTGGCCCAGAATCTTTACACTATAGCAACAGAAAAATCTCAAATCTCATCCTTGGCCTTTCAGAGTGAATTGAAATACAAAATATTTTAAACGGTCATTATAGAATTTTTTTTTCTCTTCAGAATCCAAACTTACACATATTTTAGTTTTAATGGAAACAAAGTTAATTCCTTAAATAAATGACTGCCGACCTTTTTTTTAATGAACAAAAATAAAATCTCACTTCCCCCCACTTTTTTATTTTTTCTTTTAAAAAATTTTTTTTTAACATTTATTTATTTTTGAGAGACAGAGAGAGACAGAACACGAGTGGGGGAGGGGCAGAGAGAGAGGGAGACACAGAATCTGAAACAGGCTCCAGGCTCTGAGCTGGCTGTCAGCACAGAGCCCGACGCGGAGCTTGAACCCACCAACCATGAGATCATGACCTGAGGCGAAGTCGGATGCTCAACCGACTGAGCCACCCAGGCGCCCCCTCCTTTTATCTTAAAAAAAAAAAAAAGAAAGAAATCTTGGCGTTAGAGGTGGACTTTCCCCTCATATGTAAAGAATGAAAGCCAAGCTGTCCTGGTGGTGGTAGCATGTGTGGGGGTATGGGGGTGTGTGATGGTGGGGACCTGGGCACAGGCCAACAGAGGCACTAGCGGGTTCCTTGGTTACCTAGCTTAAAGACAGGTCAGAAAACTCAGGCTCTGCCTGGCCTGTAAATTATTGTGCCAAAGGGACAAAATCAATATTTCTGATGACAGTTTAGAACTACAAACTGAGGCCTGAACTGCTCAGTGTCTGGGAGGATGATAAACTGAGGAAGAGGGTGAGTGGGAACTTTGCAGGAATGCAAAGTTAGCACTTGCTACAGGCATTCCTCTTTCCAAAGATCCCCTTCACAGGGGCATATCTATTCCTGAAAGGCCCAGGGATCCAAATCAGAAGGAGATATGCGTTCTTAATAATCCTACCCAGGCTTCCCTCTTCCTTTCCCAGGAATGGTTATATTTACAATGTATATTCAGGCTTCTTACCTACCTTTCAGGGTTACGTTTGTCCTCTCGTCACACCTGTGTTGTACTCATTTGTCTCTCTATTCCCTCTCTTCCTCCTCCTACTTCCACTTCGAGGAAATTGAAAGGAGATTCTAGAAGAGGAACCCTTAAGTCTTTTGGGGAAACAGAAGAGGAGCTCTTTTGTGAGAGAAAGAGAAGAGAGGGAAAGTGCTTTTGTATTATTCTCCTAAGACTAAGAGCCAACATGTAATTCCTTTTTGGCCTAACTGATCCAAAAGTCTTTGCCTCAAAGAGAAGAGATAAAAGGGAGGATGAACACTTTTCTTTTCAGTCCTCAAATGAGAAGCAGAAAATTAGGACTGTTGATTAATCAGATTTTATAATTTTTCAAATTATGGCTGCAATGACCCCAACTCCTTTTATTAAGATTTCTTTTTGTAATTGTTTAAAACTGATTCTTGCCACATTTTACATGCTTTAATGAAAATTAAGGACTGTAATTAAATTGCTCTAATGCTATCATTACATAGATACCAGATGAACAAAATTACAGCAAACAAAGAATTAGGTCTTAAATTTAAAAAAATCATTTTAAAAAGAACTTTGTTCAAGTGCCTAAATATGAAAAATGAGATAGTATTGAAAATCAATGCTACTACAATGTTAAATTGATAGGATCTTAATTTTAACTGAAACCACATTTGCATGTAAGCAACCATCTGGATAAAATGTTTAAAATTCAGGGAAAGTTAAAAAAAAAATCACAATCATTTTATCACAGATCAAATGCTTGCATATTTAAAAGTACCTACACTAATGCATAGCACCCTATCTTGATAGAAAAATACTGAAAAAACAAATTAAGGAAACTTCTCAGGAGAGCAAAAAGAATCTACAGGACTTAGAGGGCCTGAATATTACATTTGAGTTCTGATTTGAAAAGGAGCCCCAGCTCCTAACTAGCAGCATGTGACCTTGGGTAAATTATCTAACTTAAATAAGAAACCTATAAAACAGATATAATGACGACACCATTTCCAAATCTTTCTGAGGATTCAGTTTAAAGAAAAGTGGATGGGTGCTTAGTGCCCATCAAGAATTCATGTCTAACTAGAACTTCAGAATGTGACTTTATAGGTTGAAATGTGCCCCCCTGATATGCTGAAGTTCTAACCCTGAGTACCTCAGAATGTTACCTTATTTGAAAAAAAAGATCTTTATACATATAATTAGTTAAGATGAGATCATTAGGGTGGACCCTATCCAATATGATTGGTATCCTTATAAAAAATAGTAATTTGACAACTCAGTAGCAAACAAGTAAACAATCCAGCTTAAAAATAGGCAGGGGATCTGAATAGGTATTTTTCCAAAGAAGACATACAAGATGGCCAACAAGCACAAGGAAAGATGTTCAACATCACTTATCATCAGGGAAATGCAAATCAAAACCACAATGAGATATCACCTCACAGCTGTCAGAAAGGCTCGTATAAAAAGACAATAAATCACAAGTACTATTGAGGAGGTAGAGAAACCATCACGCACTGCTGGTGGGAATGTAAATGGCACAGCTACTATGGAAAGCAGCAAGAGGGTTCCTTAAAAAATTAAAAATAGAACTACCACACAATCCAATAATTCCTGCTTCTGAGTATTTATCTTAAGAAAATGAAAACACTAATTCGAAAGGTTTATGTACCCTTATGTTCACTGCAGTATTATTTACAATAGTCAAGATATGGAAACAACTCAAGCATCCATCGATGGATAAATGGAAAAAGAAAATCTGATGCACACCCACAGGATTTAGGGTGGGCCATAAATCCTGTCAGTAGCATCTTATGAGAAGGCCATGTGAAGACTCAGAGACAAAAGGGAGACACACAGGAAAGAATGCCATGTGACAACAGAGGCAGAATCAGAGAGATGCATCTACAAGCCAAGGAATGCCCGGGAGGTTTGTCAACTACCAGAAGCTATGAAAGAGGAAGGAAGATTCTCCTTCAAAAGTTCCAGAAATCACCACTCTGTCAACTCCTTGATTTTGGACTTTTCAAATCCAGAACTGTGAGAAAATAAATCTCTGCTATTTTAAGCCCCACAATTTGTGCAATTTGTTACAGCAGTCTCAGGAAACTAATATAGGAAGTGTTACATAAAGTACTTTGTCCTCTTAGAAATGGCTATGAGAAAATTGATGATTAGGAATTATGTTTCAATTCTAGTCCAGAATTGAAGATGATCAAATCTAGAAGGAGTTCATATGATTGCTTCTAGCAAATTTATATACTGGTGTGATTTTTAAAATTGGTCATTTCCTAGACCATTTTAGAATGTACCACCATGACCAGGAGGAAAAAGAAGAGCATTCATAGAAGAAATATTAAAAGCCAAAAGATTATCAACAAAATATGTAATGCTAAGTAATGTAGAAATGAATTAAATCAAAATTATTAAGCTGGTAGCATGTCTTATATGTGAAAACAGGATGTGAAGACAATATATTATTTATTATACATTGGATAGGAAAAAGAAAAGTACTTTTTACAAAGGATTTATTTTGTGGAATAACTTTTTGCTGGTAACATAAGTCTTAACTGTTTTCAACTTCAACCCCAGTTTCTATAAGAAAAAAGGTATTTATTCTCTGGAAAAATTGAGTTGGACAACTATAATGGTCTTTTAATCATCTGCTTCAGAAGACTCTCTCTGGCTGTCAGTAAACAATGGGACAATTGATGTTACTCTTTTAAAACTTTACAACCCTTTAGATCTACTTCATTTCAGAGTTCCAACTTAAACTGTTTAGCTTTTAGAAGACTTAACCACATCTGTCCAAGGTTACTAATTTAAATATGAAGCCAACTTTCTGGTACAATCTGGTTTCCCATTCATCTTTGAACCCCCAAATGAACCAGATGTTGTAATTACTCCAATATATGTGATTTTTTTCTACTGGCCACCAATTTCATTTTCTGTTTGATATGGGATCTCACATAAACAGCATTGCTGTTGCTGCTCTTGTATTGTTTTGTTTTATTCTGTTCAAAAATTGTCTCCTCCAAGAAAATATAATTGGTGACCAACAAATTATGTATCTTTGGACAAGATATTTAACCTCTTTGGTCCTCCATGTATGTATTTGTAATATGGTAATACGAATCTCATAAGATTGTTATGATATTAAACTAATGAGGCTAAATTCTACAACAAATTAAGAGCTTGCCTATGTTAATTCTTTTTTTTTTTATTTATTTTAAAATGTTTTATTTATTTCTAGGATAGAGAGAGAGAGACAGAGTGAGAGGGAGTCACAGACTGAAACAGGCTCCAGGCTCCAAGCTGGCAGTCAGCACAGAGCCCGACGCGGGGCTCGAACCCACGAACCGCAAGATCATGACCTAAGCGAAAAGTCGGACGCTTAACCGACTAAGCCACCCAGGCGCCCCTTGTCTATGTTAATTCTATCTACATTCCCTTTAATATTACACCCAAACAGAATAAAACTAATCAGATAAAAATAGACTGCCACTTCCATTTCTACCCATGGAGTCCCACTCATGAACTCTTCTTAGTTATTAATGTTAATTTAAACTATCTGTCTATGCTCTTTTTTTAAAATATTTATTTATTTATTTATTTATTTATTTATTCCTAGGAGACAGAGAGAGAGAGAGAGAGAGACAGCGTGAGCAGGGGAGGGTCAGAGAGAGAAGGAGACACAGACTTTGAAATAGGCTCCAGGCTCTGAGCTGACCGTCAGCACACAGCCCGACGCGGGGCTCGAACCCACGAACCGCTAGATCATGACCTAAGTGAAAGTCGGACGCTTAACCGACTAAGCCACCCAGGCACCCCAGTCTATGCTCTTTTTAATCCAAAACCTCCAAATGTATACTAGATCCCATCTTTCTATAAGAATGTTATTTTAGCAGTCTACAATCCTCTATATTTTTAATTTTTCTCTTTCTACTATACAAACATTTCTTTCATTCATCTTAACATACAGCAACAAAATCAACCTGTATTTTCCTTGGTTCCCATTTTTTCTTTTCCTTTTTATAGTAAGACTCCTTAAAATACTTTGTTTATGCTCAGAGACTCCAAATCTCCCATTATTTTCTTAGACCCACTCCAGTGCCTCAGACCCAGAGACATGTCGGCATGTCTCACGGATTAGTCTTTGAATCTTTTCCTTTTCTCTATTTTCATTCCATTCCGTTTATTCTCACTCAGCCTCATGACTTTAAGCCTTTAGCTCCAAACCACAATGATTCTTAAATTTATTCCTCCTATACCTTTCTCTTGAACTTCAGCCTGGTTCCTTGATGTCTGTACTTGAATGTCTATAAGTGATCTCAAATTTAACATGTCCAAAACTATACACCATTTTTCCACTGTGCCTCCCCCTAAACCATTCTAACATTCCTTTTTTTCCATCATAATTGGTGGCAAATTTATTTATTCTTCTAAGGACTCAGACCAAAAATCTAGGAATCCTCTCTCATTTTCTTTCAGAGCCCATAGCAAATCAATGGGGGAAAATGTGACCCTTCAAAATACATCGAGACTGTATCACTTCCATTGTTAATTCTCTGGACTGACGCCAGACCAGGCTCCTATGTTGTCTGGACTCTGATAGTCTCTTATCTCCTCTGTGGTCTCCCCATACTCTTCTACAATCTACTCTCAATTCATCAGCCATAATAACTTCTTCTTCCCTTTTCCTGAATCTTTCATCCCAATGACTTATTCATTCTATAACTGGAAGCCTGCACCCTCCATTCCCCTTCACTCATTTTTGCCCATATCTTTACTCTTCTCCCTTCTGGCAAACCATCAGTTTGCTCTCTGTATTTATGGGTCTGTTTTTTGCTTTGTTTGTTTCTTTTTCCTTATTCAGATTCCACACATAAATAAAATCATGTAGTTGGACACTTAGGTTGCTTCCATACCTCAGCTATTATAAATAGTGCTAAAATAAACATAGGGGTTATATATTTTTTTTGCATTAGTGGTTTTGTTTCCTTTGGGTAAACATCCAGTAGTGAAATTACTGGACTGTATGGTAGTTTCTTTTAAATTTTTTGAGGAAACTTCATAATGTTCTCCACAATGGCTATGCCAATTTGCATCCCCACCAACAGTGCACAAGGGTTCCTTTTTCTCTACATTCTTGCCAGCAGTCATCTCTTCTTGTCTTTTTGATATTAACCACTCTGACAGGTGTAAGATCATACCTTGTTGTGGTTTTGATTTGCATTTCCCTGATGATTGGTGATGTTGAGCATTTTTTCATGTGTCCGTTGGCCATCTGCATCTCTTCTTTGGAAAAATGTCTGTTCAGTTCCTCTGCCACTTTTAATTTGTATTATTTGTGAGGCTTTTGTTTTGGTGTTAAGTTGCATAAGTTGTTTATATATTTTGAATATTAACTCTTTATCAGATATATCATTTACAAACATTTTTCCCCACATGGTAGTTTACTTTTTCATTTTGTTTATAGTTTCATTTGCTGTGTTGGCATTATATCTTTAATAAAAAGTCAGATCATTCTGAATTTCATTGCCCCTCTCTCCCCTTTCAGATATACAATAGCCGTAATTATTCCTTAATTACACAACGCAGACTCTCACCTTAATGCCTTTGTACTAGCTCTTTACTCTGCTCTCTCCCCAGATAATCACTTCACCTCCCCGGATATCCACTTCATCTCCTTCAGGTCTTTGCTGGAATGAGGACTATGCTAAATATCTTATTTAAAATTACCTTGATCCATCACATCAGCACCCCTGATCCTCCATATTCTGTTGATTTCTCATCGTCTTACACCTTTTAACTTTACTTGTTAATTGTGTTTATTGTCTACAATTTGTCTCCACACACTAGATGTAAGCTTGAGGAGATCAAGGATTTTTTGTTTATTTTTATTTTTTACACTTTTCACTGATGTAATGTATCTCTGGGTATTAGAGCAGTAATCTAATTGGCACAGAGTAAGGACTCAATAAATATTTGTTAGATAATTAAATTTGCTAAAAACATATAAGCAAGAAGGAAGAGCATTCTGGAATATAATTTTTAAACACATTAACAATGAAAGGAGTATTGCTATACATATTTAATTAGGAAAAAATCAGTCTCTATGTACAACAAAGAACCAGATAGACTCTAATGTGTGGAAAAGACTCTTGAATCAAGTCAATGTTATCTCAGGTAATGAATACTAAACGGAGAATGTACAAGTAAAATACTTATGAAAATCAGGAATAAAAGTCTCAAAGAGTAAAAAATTATGCAAGAGTCATCTATTAAGATTCTAATTTTCTATACATTAAAAACTGAGGTAAATGAGACAATTAGGTTAACAATTTCTCACCACTGCAAAAAGGAAAATCAATTCTGAATTCATCTCAGAAAAGCTATGCAAACAACAGTCAAAGTGCTAGAGAAATGCAAAGCTGCACAGCTCCAGGGTATCCATGAGCCAATCAATTTGTTTGTGGATTCTCTGGGTCCCTTGTTCCTCCTTCTCATGTTTACTGCCTAATATTTGACCACTCTTCTGTTTGTTGGCAACTCTCACAAGACAGCAAACTAAAGAAACAAAATGAAACATAAGCAAATTAAAGCTACTCCTGATAGTAGCCAGGAGAAATATGCTGAGATTTTGGCCTAGACAGTAATAAAATTATGTGTAGGAATGAAGTACATTCACTACAATGGTTACTAGCATGTTTTCTGAAAATCAGCTGCTATCATTGTCTTGAACCAATTCAGTTAACGTGAGCATGAAATTTATCTAAAATAGAGTCCACAGGTTGAAAAACAAGAATTCATGATATGTCTTAAAGGAATAAAAAAAGAAAGGGAGA
This sequence comes from Hyaena hyaena, assembly GCF_003009895.1. Classification (NCBI taxonomy): domain Eukaryota; kingdom Metazoa; phylum Chordata; class Mammalia; order Carnivora; family Hyaenidae; genus Hyaena; species Hyaena hyaena. Next base: position 68,646 of record NW_024081388.1, on the reverse strand, counting down.
TCAAGGTAGAGAGATGATATATTACAAAAGCTATAGAAATCTCTAGAGGAGGGGCCCCTGAGTGGCTTAGTCGGTTAGGCATCTGACTTGATTTCAGCTCCAGTCTTGATCTCAGAAACCATAAGATTGAGCCCCATTTCTAACTCTACACTGACAGCATGGAGCCAACTAGATATTCTCTCTCTCCCTCTCTCTCTGCCCCTTCCCTGCTTGCTCTCTTTCTTTCCCTCTCAAAATAAATAAATAAAATTAAAATTAAAAAATATATCTCTAGAAGAGATAATTTAAAATAATGGAAATGTATCTAATAGAAGCAAGAACTAGAGACAAATCTAACTATCACTTAGGTTTAGCAATAGAGATTGGATCAGAACACTTAACCTCAGAACCTACTTTCTTATTTATACAATAAGGAAGGTAATATTTTTTCTCATAAATTTGTTGGTGATAAATTACCTCTTTCCACTACATCCAAATTCCAGTTTCTGTCACACGTTATCTGCCCATTTGGCCAAGTGCTGACGGCCATCTCAGTTTAAGCCCCTACCTTTCAATTTTGCAAGGATAATACCCTAAAGACATATCTAGAGAGTAATTAACATATGGCTGAAACTGTCATGGGAAATATAAAAAGATAGATTGAAAAGTGCAACTGGGACCTGTTTTAAATGAGTGGGAGCCTATTGACAAAAATGGGGTTTTTTCCTCTTTCAACTGTACAGGATAATATTACAAAAGCTCTATTTAAACACTATAGCAAGGGATCTCTTACAGGAAGTAAAAGATTTTCTTCCTGTTATACAGACTAATGTGGAGAAAATGCTTGTTCATTGTATATTTACTTGAATGCAGTAAGTTCTATGGGAAGAAAGATCTTTGTTTCTTTCATTCATTACTGACTCCGTTGAATAGTGCGTGGTTTAAGCAATTAAGAAATAGTTTTGGATGAATATAGTATGCACAGCTTTATTGTACTTGGCACAGGGGTGGGGGGCTCAGCTGCCTTGGAAGGTGACTACAAACAATTTAAATAAAAAGGTAAATAATAACAAACCAAAATATCTTATCACCTATAAAATGCAGCACATCTATTCCTATACTTCCTGAACCACCATCTAGAATTCTGTTGAAGAACATAGAGTCCACATGAGACATATATTGTTATATGTATAGATATGAAATGACTAATATTTTCTTAAACCAGAATAGTATGATTTCACAAAGTGACCAAAAGAGACCCTCCATGATAGAGAAAAAAAAATTAAAAGTCTGGAAAAAAGAATTTTACTCCTCTGCTTAAAAGCTCTAAACTTTAATTTTATTTAGTTTTAAAAAGTTTATCTAGATAGAAAGCTACATTTAAAACCCTTGTTATTTAGACTTTGGAATAATATACAAACAACTAATAAATGAACAAAAGTTATGTAATAATAAGGATTATTGAATACCAAAACAAAATAATTATTTAAACTGTATAACATAAAAAACACAATAGATTTAGACTATAAACCACACAAATTGAAATAGGTATCTACAGATATTGTCCTAAGACTAATTATAAGTGAGTTCAAAGTTGCCAAAGTAAACAGCACAGCCTTACACACCTCTTTGCCAACTCTCTCATATAGCCAATGGAACTGAACATCCAAAGAATGATGGAAAAGAATTTTCTAATGAATCCTTGTCCCCCTGAAGTTGTATGAGAGGAAAGGTCACTTTCTTACTGACTAGCTTACCTTTTTGTTATCTTATCATTTTCTTAATTGTACATATTTTCATGTATTATGCTCTATTTATACATTCTTTAATAGCATCTTTATTTATGACTTTGTGAATCAACATCTTTGTGATAGGAGGTGAAAGTCACTTAGCTAATTACACATGCTTGATAAGCTGCATAATAATAACCACTGCAGTGCTGTACATTAGTTAAAGGCATGTAAATTACTGCAGTTATTCTCATTTGGGGAAAAACAAGAGACTTTGTTTTGGTTGTTTAAAACACCTTTGTTGTGTCTATATCCGCTTTCTCAAGTATACTGTGCTTTTAACCCATATCATAACATCAATAATAAAATAAAGGTTATATCTCATTCTGCTAGTATGACCAAAGAAATAAAAACCAAACCAAACTAAAGCAAAACTCAGTTGAATGTGAACACGCTTATCAGCAGTTGAGAATTTTGTTATATGAAGCTTCTTCCAAATAATGCAATCATTGTAAAACAGAACAGTTTAGACACTCACTGCCCACCAGGATGTTGTAATGAAATCTGACTTGGCCCAGCCATATTAGAAGTACATAGAGAGATAGAATGTATAGCACTGAAATATTAATATGACTTCTGGATGAGGACTGGAAATTCTACAAAGTTATGAATAAGGTCAAAATAACACTTGGATGATTTACTGCCATAGAAAAATCATAGTCTCTTATGAGTGATTTACTGGATGTTATATAAAAATGGAGTGTGGACAAGCTACATTCAGATGCAAGCTTGCAGCTGTCAGTGCGTACATGTGCTCAATCTGGCTGGAGGATGATTTGAAGGTTGATTTAATTGTAGCTTCTGAATCATGTTCTTCCCTATGTGTTAAATTGTTTAACATAAATACAAAAATGTTAAAGTAATGTTAAGACTGTAAATATTTAGTATAAGTCTGCAAAATCTCATTCTTTTCTGGAAGAGTAACTGAAAATATAGACTATCTGGGAAAAAATACCAGGACTGAATAATGGTGACTGCCCCACAGTTACGGCAAATTACTCTTATATGAGAAAGTTCAGAGGGCTTTCAGAAGTAGCTAAGAATAAGCAAACACAAGGCTCGGTTTGTGACAGAGCAGACCAGTTTTAAGAGGAACAGAAATCTTTATCTGTAGAACTGATTTCAGAGATAAAGTCGACCAATTGGTAAGGCAGCATCATTTGTGTTTCTTATAGGCAATGTCATAGCCTAAACACATCTTGTCCTCTAAACACAAACTCCAAGCAGAGATCCAACTCCTATCGATGATACCAGCACCAAGCTACATAAGACACCACCAATAAGCTTTGTCAATATTATGTATTCAGCTATAGCTCTCCTTAATCATCTTTCTATTCCTTGACAGGCCTGCATTAAATTCCAAATATCACCTAACCATTTACTTCCCAGCTCAGCAAATCATCCTTAGGGAGAATATCTTCTTCCTCTGCAAGCTTTTCCCCCATTTTTTTATTTCCACTTTTATACATACCTCCTTTTCTACATATTTTCTTGCCGGGTTTTCTGGCACATTCCTTGGATATTCTTTTTACTGAAAAATGAATAGAAGACTAGAAAATAACATGGCGCTCCATCACAGACCGCCGGAACATGCAATACCACTATCTAACTTAATATGCTCCTGCATTTACTAAGTGCGAAAGATCCCCAATTCCTTGAGCCTGCACATGCAATGGAGAAATGTTGATGCATCTTCTCAGAAGTCATTTGGTAGGAAATGGAAATTAGGAACCCATTTCTACCTGAATATACGTGCTGTGGAGGAAAGAAAATGAGTAGGCATAGGAAAAAAACAAGAACAGGTACATTAACGCACATAAACAAAAAGAGCGACATGCAAGCATGTAAAATATGTCTACATGCCAACAGGAAAAGCCATGCATGCTACCAGTACACATGAATCAATATTGTTAGAACTTAGAATAGAAAAGAAAATATAAATTAATCTCCCTGTTTTTTGGCAGTAAACTCACCATCCTCAGTCGGAACGTATATGTTTAAATACAGGCAATCTTCACTCTGGTCTTGCACATATGATGAAACCACATCCAAGTTATTGGTAAACCACACAGGAAGCATGACTTCTGGCAACCTGCCATCAATGATATTCTGGGGACACACAGGAGCAAACTGCGTCGCATTCCTGATATCTGACCAGGGAGATGGTGGTTCTGGAGGCTGAAAACGATGTTCCCCTGTTGGTGTGGCTGCGTACGGAACCCCAAGAAACTGAATAACAGGCCCCAAAATTTCATTATTGAGTTCTTTCTTCATCCCTCTTATCTTGCCAAAGTTGGTAGTCACCAATGGGTCTGCATCATCCAATTTTTGTGAAAGCACACGGGCAGCCTGAAGTAAACATCCCAACACACAGAGAGTCAATGAGGCACCCAATCCCCTGTGTACCAAGCATGCCATTACTGCTCTCCACACATAATTTGGCCACATGCATCTGGGCAGTGCCATGGTCCCACATTAGTTGTGTAGTTGTCTGGTTACAATGAGGCAAAGGTATTTGTATCCACTTGAGAAAGCCTGGATAATGGTAGAACACACCTCCAACTTCTTCAAGGAGAGCTTGTCAAGAAAAGCTCAGAAAGTTCTTTATGTATCCAGTATCTCCCATTGATTTCACATGTATTGTAGTAGCATCTTCAATCATCACTATTTATCAGACCATATCCTATTGACCATTCTGTTTTCCATAGTAGCAACGTGACAAGAGTGGCCATTGACTGTAGATTTGCCTCTTATAAATCAAATCCAATTAGCAGCAGGTCTGCATCCTAAAGAAAATTAAAATAAATCATTAGGACAAACAAGCTCAAATAGACAGAACAATAACTAGATATTTTACAAGCTACAGAAATATATAAATAGTGGCTAGACTCAGGTAAGCTAAATACTACCATAGAAAAATTATGGTTTGATGTGAGGTGACAGCGGAAATAACAGATTTTTAGGTTATTGAGAAATTTGCCTGCTGACTTTACACATATTTAAGTGGAAGCAGGCCTTGTCAAAATATGTGATTTAGGGAACATTTCACAGTACACTATTTTTAAAAATACTGAAGGCTATATGTAAAGTTTCCCCTTTATTGATGGCCTTCAGTCACTTCAAGGAACCACAGAATTAATCAACAAACACACTAAAAATTAAGACTAAATAGCAGAAAATCTTTTGAAAATTATTGGTAGGGAATTAGTGGAATGTAAACAAACTATAAGGGTGACTATATATATTTAAAAGAAAACAAACAAAAAGGTAGTCCCCAACCTTACGCTATATAGAAAAAACAAAGCTAACGTTAGAACAAGAACACTAACACTAGTTCAACTGTGATCATTTAAGTGCAACTACCTTATAAGGTCAACCTCCTCGCTGTTTCTCAAAAGTTTGTATCAAGTCATTGAGCATAGGTCCTTCACCTTAAATTAGGATTCAAAAATTTTAAAGATAAAATGGCTTCAGACAAATTTGAAAAAAAAAAAAAACAGAAATTGGCATTTTTTCTTGCAGACTAAAGTTTTTAGGGCTTTCTGTTTTGTTTTGTTTGTTTACAATCTAGCTATAATATTTTAGAAATCAGTAAATTCACAACTTGAAAATTAATTTCTGCATCAAAGTCAGCATATTTTAAGCTACAAATTTTGTTTTCAGTACCTCTCAGAGATCAAAGGAACAATAAAAAAATAGAGTACAGTGGTTTTATGAAACAATCATACCTAATCACCACATCTTGCATATTAACACTAACAGAACATCTAACACTGTTTACCCAATTCAACTTAAAACACATCAGGATAAAATGTAACACTCAGTATAGTGCAATTCACAGCGTAATCTTACTTTAACTGCTAGATAGCACACAACTCGGCAAATTCATCTTTTCTTGTTCAAACAACCTTTTAAAGTGCTTGCTTTGAAAATAATAGTGTTGATTTGTATTACAGATGGTTCTATCCTGTCATATTATGAGAAGATTCCCAAAGAAGTGCTGGTCTGGCAGTGAGGCTGCCCTGACTTTGTGTTATTGAAAAGGAGATTGTACAAACTAGGCACTGGGAGATTTGGTTGAGGCCTGGTGTTCTGTTAGCTCTGAACAATCCATCACAGAAGGCAATAAGGAGATAAATGTCTTTCTTCAAGAGTACTTCCGTCTGTGTTAATTCATAAACCTTTGCTGTGAAAGCTCATTAACATACAAAAAGCAGGCTTAGACCCATCCCATTCCAGTCTCAAAATTCTAGCACATACTGAAGATTTAGCTACACAAACCCATTTCTATTAAGAGTACACAGTATTTATTTTTGTGAGCCACAACATGGCTGAATCTTTCCTAGTCACATTTTGGTGTTAAAAGAGTACCATATTGACACCCAAAATTCAGAACCTGGGTGGCACCTTAAAAGTCTTCATTACCATTTTTTATTCAGTCTAACTTCCAAGTACAGTGATTTCCAAAAGTTCTTCTTTATACACTTGGTACCTTATTAATAATATAAAGTACTTGTTTCATTACTAACAAAAGAACACTCCTTTTTGTATTCACAAGCTCTTAACTGTGTTAAAAATAAAGGGACTCCTGTTTCCCACTGACGTGATACTTTAACACAGGTTGTGAAAGATTGTATTTTTTTATGCACTGGTGAATTTTCAAATTCTAATAACACTTGGCTTCCAAGGTTACAAAAATGTCCCATTTTACAAGGGTCTACCTGTATGGAGAATTATAGTATTGACCCCACAGATTTTTTAGAAGTTGTCATTATAATAATAACAGTTGTCCAAACTAATGTAAAAATATGGCTTACTTAAATTAATGAAATTTTAAATATATGTGTAAATAAGCCTCTGTGCATGTGTGTGTGTGTGTGTGTGTGTGTGTGTGTGTACATGTATATATAATATAAGGACTCAAATTTCTCAGCAGACTTTTTTTCCTATTTATTGGTGCTTTCTTAGCTCTAATTTATGTCAAACCCTTAGCTTTTATGCATTTACATCTCATTTACAATAACCCTATAACATGAGTTCAACAGTTATCCCGTTTTTACTCAGAGGGACTGAGACTTAAAGAGGTTAAATACCCTGAGCAAGATCTCTCAACTAATCAATAACAGATCCAGGAGTCCAATGCAATCTGATTTAAAAGCTGTCCTCTTGATCATTGCACCTGATAACACTCTCACTTCACAATTAACACTTTTTAAAATATTGATCCTAGTACACTTAAAATTAAATTGTAAAAGTGTTTTATGTTCCTTCAGAAGGACAGAGTCTAGGTAAATACTCTGACAATTTCATTGAAACAAAATTTAAATGGATTACCTTGTTCTTATTGGAAGTTTAGATTTTATTTTGTTCCTTTTTTTAATTTACATTTTTTACCTTTTTATTTTACATGAATTTTAGTGATCGGTTGTCATATGTGTTTACCCAAGATTATGCTAAAATAATAATGGGTATCAAAAAGTTCCAACTTTGTAGCCTAATAGCCTAAATGTCCATTAATAGATATTGATAAATGAATTATGATACATGTGGAAATTAGAATTCTATACATCAGTGAAATAAAGGACCTAGACCTAAATATGTCAACTTAGATAAATCTCAAAAGTTTTAAACAAGCAAGTTGCAGATCAGATAAAGTAAAATGTTATTCAAATAAAGCATAAAATATGCAAAGCAAAGCTATATATTATTCACTGAATACATAAATATATAGTAACAGAATATTTGTCACCCCTGGGTAAGGAGGAAAGTGAGTGAAGTTAGTCTAATGGTTAATTAATTAACACTATTAATTAATTAATTGGCACTAAGATTGATAAGCTGTGGTGAGGACTTAAAAGACCACAATTAATTAACTATAGTAAGTTTTACAAACCTAACATTTGAGAGTGTTAAGTGATACATACACACACAGCTACATGCCTTTGTTATGCAATTCTCCATATTTTTCTATGTGTTGAAATCTTTTATAATAAGCATGTTAACATAATAAGATCAGAAAGCCTTTTTCAGAAAATCAGGCAAGTAGCTGAGTCTATTAATTCATAGGACTAGCTCCCACCTGACTTTGCAATTTAGTGCAGATAGTAGCTCAAAAAATTATTCCCTTTGGGTTAAAGTATGTATAATCCCACTGAGAAAAAATAAAATAAAAAATAAATAACATTTTAAAAGGCATCATAAATGGAAATATATTATCTCACTTGCATTAATTCATCATAACAGCTAGAACTAGTTTGTTCCTGAGTAACCCAGATCAAAGAGATGATACTGGAGAGAGTAGAGACAACTTTTTAGAACATTAGATAATCATTCATCCAATCTTCCATTCACTCAATAAACATTTATTGGGTATCTGTAATATATAAGCTATTGTGCTAAATGGTATGACTTTAAGTCACATTAAAAAAAAAATGGCTCTATAAGTGTCCATCAACTGACAATCAAGAAGATGTGGTTTATATGTACGATGAAATACTACATGGCAATGAGAAAGAATGAAATCTGGCCATGTGTAGCAACATGGATGGACCTTGAGGGTGTTATGCTGAGCGAAATAAGTCAGGCAGAGAAGGACAGATACTATATGCTTGCACGTATAGGGGGATTAGGAGGAACTTAATGGACGACCAAGGGGGAGAAGAAGGGGAAAAATAGTGGGGGAGAGGGAAGGAGGCAAACCATGAGAGACTCTTGAATGCTGAGAACAAACTGAGGACTGATGGGGATGGGGGTAAGGGGTAGGGTGGTGATGGGCATGGAGGAGGGCACTTGTGGGGATGAGCACTGGGTGTTATATGGAAACCAACTTGACAATAAACTATTTAAAAAAAATGGCTCTAATGCAGATTGGAATGTGACATGTGTTCAACAAATATACAATCAATGGGGAGATGGGGCCCAGCAAAAAGTTTCTGATTGATAACTTTACATAGTGTCTTTAAAAATAATTATTTCTATTTATTTTCTACTTTGTTTTTAATTTGTTTCATTGTGGAACCCAACTCCACCTCCCCCTCTACTGAATTCTTATTCAAGGGCTAGGATTTTGTGTTGCTGTTATGTTTAAATAACTTCATATCCATCATAAACTCTATGTTGACAATCATTTATATGCTGCAGGCATGGGTTAAACCTCAGCTAATATGGACTGACTGAATGCTTATCACCAGAGTGGCGTGGAGTTTGCCCAATGCTATACAACTGACTGTTGTTATTCACTGTAGTCATGTTCCATACAGTCACTGCAAACATCAAGTTAGAGAACATGGATCAATGTTCCTAGGGAAATAGCTATAAATTATCCACATAGTTATAAATTCTCATCTCAAATACAAACTAGTTATAAATTATTTACATAGTTGTAAATGAAAATGTTAAACCCTAAAAACAGTTCATACTAGTAGATTCTATTTTCTTTATTTTACAAAGAGAAAACAAGGTTCAAAAATGTTAAGTGACTTGTCTGAGGCCACCCCACTAAAAGGTGCCAGAGTTGAGGTTCACAGCCCCTCCCTCTGGCCCCAGCACTGGAGTTTCTTAATTCTGTCCTCCGTTCATCTTGGTATGAGAGCTGAAACAAGGAGGCAGAGTATCCCTTTGCCTGGAAACTATGCTCATAGGAAGACCCAGAGTTTTTGCTGCTCTGCTTCTAACTCTGAATGACTGCATATCTATGAGTATTGACTTTGGGGTTATGAATAAATTTTAGTGAATAGGCAAATTTGAAAATACAAATCCAGGAGTAATGATGACTGACTGTATTACCTAAAGATAAATATTTTATATTTACATTTTATAAAAATATTTTATAACTATGGATCTATAAGTCATTTTGAGGTCAGACTATATCAGCTTGTCACCAGCCTATCACTAGTAATAATTAGTAATAATCAATGGTTTTAGAATTGGATTTACTACTAATAATTTAATAATAATCACATTTAATAATAACTGGTTTCAGTGGAGCACAGTGTTCTCAGTGGCCGAGGTCACCCATGTAACCTGAATGTGCTTATTGTAACCAGCTCACTATAAGAGAATCTGACCACCAGCGAATTGTGGATTCCTATAGCAAGATGTTTCACATGCTTGAGGTGGTTCAAATTTTGGAGACAAAGGAGTATCCTGTGTAACCTACAGTGGGAAAACAAGGAAACCTGCATCTGAGACGTCCAGACTCCATTCAAGACATATCCTTCTCCCGTTGTTTCTCTCTTGTACTATTTGCCTGTAACAAAGCTGTCCAAGGAGTATAAACTATTTGAGTCCCACGAGTCCTTTCAGTACCCGAACACTTAAAGCAACTAGTGTGTGATTAATTCACACAGTAAGTATTTAGAAATAGGATGAATAAGCAAATGAACGCAATTGGACAAAATGTTGTTGGGCTTTAAAAGAAAACACAGGTCGGGGCACCTGGGTGGCTTAGTCGGTTAAGCATCTGACTTTCGCTTAGGTCATGATCTCGCGGATCGTGGGTTCGAGCCCCGCATTGGGCTCTGTGCTGACTGCCAGCTCAGAGCCTGGAGCCTGTTTCAGTCTGTGACTCCCTCTCTCTCTGACCCTCCCCTGCTCACGCTGTCTCTCTCTCTCTCCTAGAAATAAATAAAACGTTAAAAAAAAATTTTTTAAAAGAAAACACAGGTCTACCTCTAGTTAATAGATTAGGAAACATATTTGAACAAATATTGATGGTCATGGAAGAGATCCCAGGCAGAGGGCACATTCCAGAAACATGGAAAGGATATGTAGTGGCCATTGTAGTCCTCAATCTCCCTGGGAACAGCTCATTCCAGTGACTGGTCCACACCAGTGTAAGGCCTGGCCATTTTGCCTCAATACAGACCAGCTCTGAGAGGCCATCCTGGCCCCAAAGCTCCCTACTGTACAGAAAGAGTAGGGGGAGGAGTTGGCTATGATTTCTTCACTCCATCCCAGGTGTTTTTCCCAATGGTATGACCCAGTAAACTTCCTGCAGATAAATCCCCATCTCAGAGTCTTTTTGTTTTTCTCTCCCCCTCCACCCACCCCTTCTGTGAAATCTGACCTGTGACAGAAGAGAAAGAAGCATCAGTGTTTGAGAAGGGCACAGTTTAGTTTGGCAAGAACACAGAGTATATGAGGTCCAGCACTGAATGAGACTGGAAAGGCAGGTTACAGCCAAATCAAGCAAGCCCTTTATTAAAAGGCTAAAGAGTTTGGATTTTATTCACAGGATGATAAAAAGCCATTAAATATTCCTTGCAGGGGAAGAGTATTATCAAATCTATTCACAAGAAAATTAAACTGGCAGTGCAGTGGAACAGGGATCTCCAAAGCACTGTGCTCATTCCCGACTGCAAGATGACCAGATGAGAAAAGGAAAGTAAATCGTTGATGTATGTATCATGATTTTTTATAGAAAGCTTAAAGAGAGAAATTAAGCTTTGCTAATATGAATATATGGTTTAATACCAGTGTCTCCACATGGTTGACATGATGTGTATAGCACTTGAGATGTTCTTGGGAAGGTGTATAGTCTAGAACACAGTAGGTTTACCAGCAGCGACATTTTTGCTGTTATTGTTTCTTTCCAACACACAGTGATATATTAGAGTAACATGACTAAATAAGTAGATTTATACATTTTCCATCATGTTGTAATTAAAGTCACCCTCACAAAAAGGACTACTGAATTAAGTTTTCCTTGCAAGATAAATACATGTTAAAGGAAATACTAGTAATACAATCATAAGTACAAGAAACAAGCAGATATGAAACTTCTAGTTCTGATACAAGCTTTTCAGCTATATTGCAAGACTCCAAACTATGGCTATCTAATCATATAGAGTAATAAGTTAGATAAACATTTTTAAAAAATCAAGAAAGTAACTTGAAATGCAGATTTATATGTATTTCAATAGCTGTGAATTGTGTCCTTAGGATCTCTATTGCTTGAGAGATCCATGAATGATGGAATGAAGGTATCAACATTTATAAAATATTAAAATACTAATTTTATCTTTCTCATCTTTTACTGTCTATTTTTGTGTATGCTTTGCAATCTGATGATAAAGATATTTGTGCAGAAGTGTATGTATATATTTATGTTTTGGTTTAGGTATCATAAACGCAGGACTGCATGATCACAAAAATGTGTAGTCCATTACATTAGTGAATGAAATGGGAAAGAAGGAACAATTTTATTTTCATGTTAAGTTTAAGTGATAGGTGAATACATCACATTTATGTGAAAATGACAGCAAATTGACTAATATTATAAATCACCAATTACTCTCTAAGCCCTGTCCAAACCATTTACATGTCTCATGTCATTTAGTCCTCACAACCAAGTTATTAGCCAAGTACTGGTATTTGAGATGAGGAAAATGATGATTTGAGTATTTAGATAACTTTCTTAAGGGTACAAAGCTAGGAAAAGGCAGACCCAATAAACAAGCTTGGGAGTGCCTAACTCCAAAGAACATGCCCTGAACTTTTATGATACATGACATTTTGCTTTGTTCTCCAATGAGACAAACTCAATTAAGTCATATGTTCAGTTTGAGCATTTGAAGAAAGTGAATCACACCAGATACTAATAGGAGGAAAATAAAAAGGCTCTTGATCAGCTTGCCAGGGTTAATTAACAGGCATAATTTAGAGCAGTTCCAAGCACTGTGATATTGAGACTTCTTCCAGCAACATTTCATAATATAAGCTAGAGAATAATGAAAAAAGTTAGGACTTAGGGATAAGCAAGTCAAGAATGTTAGAATTTCAAGGAGCAAAGTTTATGAGAAATGGTAATTCCAGTGTTGAATATACTAATCTAGGTAGAAAGGTAAGCAGTAGCAGAAGGGTGCAGGAGAAAAAGTAAGAAATAATTAGAACCAAAGATTATGAAAGGTCTACTCTGGGATGGGAATATCAAAGTTCAAGATTTTGATCATATAGAATTTCAAGTGTCATGGTCTATGTTGTGGCCATATTACCATGGAGCTATTGAGAACTAATGCTGTAACAAGTATATTCTGCCATTACCACCATTAATTAATAACTTGATTAATGGCTTATTCCAACTGAGCATAGACTGAGGCTGGTGAGCTAACGGCATCATTTCATTTAATTATGAGATGAAGTAGAAATTGTTACCATCTCCTTGTAACCAGTAACTAAATGGAAAATCAGGAACATAAAGCTACTAAAACATTTTTCAATAAAACAAGACCACAGTTTTACAAATACATTGAGTTCTAACAAATAAAAGGAGATAAGGCTGAAGAATTAATACACTCTAAAGATAAACCCTGCCCCCTTCTCAATTTTCTCCAGAGCCTCCTTTTCAGAGAAAGGGTAGGCAGACTTCAATAGTTTCCCAAAATTATTTCCGATCCTCCTCTCCTCTGAAGAAAATGTAAGCAGTTCTATTTGTTTTCTTTCTCCTTGAGCTACTTCCACTCTAAATGAAGCTCTCCAGTGATGTGAGAAAATAGAGAAAATGATTGTTAAGAAGAAAAAGGAAACTAAAATTTGACAGTAATAAAAGAACAAATTTTACCCCTGAAATATTTTAAAGATTAGCAAGGAAAAAATCATGAGTATGTTGCCAAGGTTATACCTGGGAGCAGACTATCTTCATGAAAAACAAGACTACCAAAAGGCAGCGGGTTCCTGCGTGGCTCAGTTGGTTAAGCATGCTACTTTGGCTCAGGTTGTGATCCCATGTTCATGGGTTTGAGCCCCGCATCGGGCTCTGTACTGACAGCTAGCTCAGAGCCTGGAGCCTGCTTCAGATTCTGTATCTCCCTCTCTCTCTGACTCTCCCCCGCTCACACTGTCTCTCTCTCAGAAATAAATAAAAAACATTTAATTTTTTTATTAAAAAAAAAAAAACTATTGGAAGGCAGCACACAGCACTGGGAACAGTCTCCAGTGAATTGGGTCCAACGGTTCAACAAGATCCTTCTCTCTAGTAAGTACTCACTTGGGCAGTGTTTGCCTGAAGGAACCCCAGCTAGCATCACCCAAAGCCTGGCTCAAACATCAGTACCTCCTTCTCAGACCCTTCCAGCCACAACAAATACTCCTTTCCCTCAACTCTCAAAGCACTTGTTACCTTTCTTGTAACTGAATCTGTAGCACTTTCCATCACAGTAATTTATACACATGGCTTCCCTCTTTATTCTCTTACATTATTTAGTGGCAGCCATTGGCAAGACCCACATGAGCAAAACAGGCATAGTGCTAATTCTCTTGGAGACTAAAATTAAATGGGGAAGACACACTTTACATAAATCAATCACACAGATAACTATTTAGTCATAAATGCTTTGCCAAGTAGCAGAGTGCTCTGCGGGGAGATTTAATCACTGTGGAGTGGGATGGATGATCTTCCTGAGGAGGAGATCTATAAACTGGGCTCTGAAGGATGAGTAGGAGTTGGCAGGTAAAGACCAGGGGGCAGACAGAGGCAAGAGAAAGCTCAAATGCTGTGAAGCCTGGGGCTTTTCAAGAACAAAGTGGTAAGTATAATTTGAGAACAGAGTGGAGTATCAGGCTGGAGAGGTGCTGACAATTCAAGAATGCCTAAGCTATTTTAGGATTTTAAGATCTTATCCCAAGTATGATGAGAAGAATTACAATCACAATAATGACATAACTGGTGCGGCCTTAATCTTTGAGAGAAACCCATTCATTTATTATATTATTTGTCATCAATTAACCCTACCCTCAGATTTTTTCCATCTGTGATGTCTGACCTCTGTGAAGGCATTACCTTAATTAGAGTTACGGCAAGAGAGAGTAAGACGAACAAGAGGTAGAAACAAATTAGAGTATAACAAAAATTCCTCATCATTCAAGAATGTTCATGGATGACCAATGTAGATCAGTAGCTAATTCCATTGCTGTTTGGCAAAAAAAAAAAAAAAAAAAAAAAAAAATTGGGATACTGAGAGGCAATAACTTTTCTGACAACACAATGAAAAAGAGACCAAAGTGACAGCACTTCTTTCTGTATTCATATCTGATAATTTCTACTATGGTCATCATTACAACTAACAGCTATTGGAGAGTTTCTTGTTTGTTTTCTTTTGGAGGGATGGCTAAAACAGGCTATTTAACATTTATATATATAATAAGTTATATATAAATAACATTTATATATATAGTAAGTTATATATAATACGTTTTACTTTCTGTTCACTCTGAATCTACTCTCAGATAAAATCTCCAAAAATTAATTGTTAAATTTAATATCTCACTTAGTAATCTCGATTTCCAAATGAACAAGAAGGTGAAGGGGGTGAGAGGGACAGGAATTCATAAGAGAGGATGTTTAAAAAAAAAAAAAAAAAAGCACGGGCAACAGTTTTAATGTATACATAAAATACTGCAGGACATATTTTAATTTTTAAAACCAGTTGGTGACCCTGTGCAATCCCCCAGAAGAAAATGAATAATCACTCAAGAACTCAAGAGAGTCAGCAAGGTAGGGCTGATTACTTCCCTTGATATTAAATTGATGCTTTTGTCTGAAAGGGGCCACTTTGGGGTCACAAGTCATTGTTTCCAGATGCAACTTAATAGCACAACCTAAGAGCACTGCTACATTCTCAATTCACTATTTAAGCTTATTTTTGTTTCTAGTGAGCTGCTGTGCCTGGGAAGAGTGGAGGATTGCCATTCCTGGTGCCCTGCTTAATTAAAGTCCTCTTTAAAAAATCCCTTGTTGCCAGAGAATAGCTACAACTTTGGCAGAAGCAGTACTAAGTTTCTCAGTATGGCCTTGTGCCAGGTTGTGTCAATCTTGACCCCTTGGAGGATGATTAGCAGAGAGGCGGTAGTTAAACCTTTGTGCCCATTCAGCCCCAGGCTTCTGCTGGAATTGGCAAACACTATAGTGACTATTGTTTAAGGAGTAACTGTCTAGTAGGAACTGGACTAAGACCACCAACTCCTTTCACGTAAGGCACCAAACAACGATAATGGCTTCCTGTCACTCCCGACCTGGCTTAGGACTCAACCGGTACCCCAAAGGGTCAAGAGCATATTACACTTGCAATCAGCTTCAAATATTCACATCTTTTATTGTCCCTTCATATTACAGTTCTATTAGTACTGATAGTAACAAAATTAAAAACGATGCTGATAGTAACAAAATTAAAAACGATGCTCCATTCATAGGCCATTTGTGTAACAGAACATCAATGACTAGATATTCGCAAGTCTTTAACATATACATGGAACATAAGCTGCTAAATGAATTCATCATTTAAATGATTTCACCAATTTAAATAAAATTGAATAGGGGACTTAGAATTATAAAGTATTAAAAAATGAAAAAAGTGTTTAAAATAATAACCAAAACACCAAACTTTACTGTATTTTAGATCTTATTGTCTACGTTCTAAGTGTTTGTAAGTGTTTGACTAATTTTTGATCCTTCCAAAGTTCCTTGAGAGATCACATTTTCTTCATGGCAGAAAACAACTCTAGTGCATTTTGGTAAATTATAATCAGAAAT
Source organism: Hyaena hyaena (assembly GCF_003009895.1). Taxonomy (NCBI): domain Eukaryota; kingdom Metazoa; phylum Chordata; class Mammalia; order Carnivora; family Hyaenidae; genus Hyaena; species Hyaena hyaena. The sequence goes on along the minus strand of NW_024081388.1, from coordinate 52,350 downwards.
AATCCTATTACACATGTAAATCTTAATAATTTATCAAAATTTTAAAAACTATATAAAAATCAGTACAAAGTTTCAATTATTTTTTTTCTTTGATTAAAATTCAGTCCTTTTAAATATATTCCTTTCTACCTCTGGAACTTTGCATATATAACTGCAAAATATCTTTCAATTCAAATAAAAACTGATTTATGTTAAGAAAAAAAAAACAGGAAAAATGAAGGCCAAGTATTAAGCAAGAGGTTAAATACTTAATTGTTAACATTCAAGAGTAGAACCCAATGTCTTTACTCACTTAACAACCATTTATTGGTCACCAATAATGTGCCAGTACAACTTTGAAACACCAGACAAAAACCCTTGCCACCTCAGAAGCTATATAGAAAGCTATTACTGTGTTATTACAGTGTGTAATATATTCTGCCCTTGTATATTTAACAACTCCTCACAAGTTATTACTTGAAGACCACAGCTTTGAATAATGAGAACTTCATAGTAACATATATATTTAGAACACTTGGCATTGTTAAAGAGGTAATGAAACTAGTGACTGTTTTTTACCCATAAGAAAAAGGATAGATAACATTGTCACTTGTGTGCAAAGTTTTAGACAGCTAAGTAATATAGATTTAAATTAAAAATGACAGATGCACTGATTTGAAACATGATGGTTACTGAAGTGAATCTTTATTCCTTATAGTGCTATGATTAACTATTAAATGGCCCAAGTGCTATTTTTAGGTGTGAGTATTGTGACAACTCTTGGTCAATGTCCTATGCTATCATCCCTATTTTCTTGGCCAATTCTATCATAAGAATGGTTACCAGGGCACCTGGGAGGCTCAGTCAGTTAAGCGTCTGACTCTTGATTTGGACTCAGCTCATTATCTCACGGTGTTGCCCTGTGTCTGATTCCATGCCTCTTGGGATTCTCTTTCTGCCCCTCCTCTGCTTCCACATTCACACATGCACTCTCACTCTCTAAAAAACAAATATTAAAAAAAGAGGAGTGGTTATCTTATGGGAAAAATTTATCCTCGTGACAATCCCAAGTTAGTTTTTATCAAATCAATATTCATTGATTTCATGAGGCACTTTGTTGAACTTCCAAAGCAAAGTGAGTATTCCATATTACACTATGAAAGTATTCACCATAACTCTTTTTTAAAAAGGCAGCAAGAATTTTCAGTTCACTTTAAAATGTTACAATTAACCTCTTTTTCTCCTAAAAGGCAGCATTCACTGGGTGTGTTAATGGAGAAAAAACTCCTGTTACATTGATACCAAAGATCTGTACAAAAGAATGTTAGTGTATTAGTTGGATGTTTCAAAAAGGGAAGTTGTTGTGGAACACATATAAGACCTTCATATCATTGCCTGACATCTTCACTCTTTTCAAAATATAACTATGTTATTTAGATATAGACAAAATGTAAGAAAACCATATTCTAAGAAGATATTTGCCCAATATTCCATCTGTTCCCCAACTTTTCCTCTACCTGTCCCTACTGGCACTACCAAATAAACAAATATGGAAGCAAACAAATAAATAAATCTACTTATTTTGTAAACTATGTGAAAAATTATAGAATTTTTCACCTACAGAATTATAGGTGCAGGTAAATTGATAAATAAGCAGTTCTCTTACTGAAGCACCACTTACAGCACACCCAAAGGGATGGCATAGGCTTCATCAGGTACCTCTAACTACAGGCATATGTGGTGTTAGAGAAGAAGCCTACAGAAGAAAAGACTATAGTGTGGCTCAACTCAAGGGAACTAGTATTATGTATGAAAAGTGTGGCTGTATAATAGTTAAAATACTAAACTAAAATGCTATAGAAACCAGAGAAGAGTGAGAACACTGTGAAAAAGTATATATTCTTCCATTTCATACATCAAATCCAAGCTCATCAACTCAACGGCAGGTCCTAAGATGTCAACTGCACTAAGCAGCTTTAGTCTCAGACTGGACCCTTTATTTCTGGGGATGTTATCACTGTGGTTTCTGATTTTACATCTGTAGCAGTAACTTAACTTGTTTTTGTTCCAAAATGAATTTCATGCTCAACTTGTTTTTCTTAATTAAACTTCCTTTAGCAGTCCCTAATATGTGTATTATTAAAACTCATTAGTCCCATTCAGGCTTGCCTGTCATTTTTTGACTACACATCCATATATTGAACTGTTCTGTTGCTATATATAGGAAAAAAATTAAATAATAAATATGGGGACTTGAACATTTTATGGGTGTCAAGATGAGAGACTGCCTGCAAGGCCCATAAGGTTTCACACAAAAGAGGCATTACTGCTAAAGCTAACATGCTGACATGTCTCTCATCTATAAAGTCTGCAGTAATGGCAGCAGTAAAGCATTTTGCCATTGACTAGAATTTCTCTTACATGCAACGGAAATAGGCACAGAAGAGATTATATCGACTGTTATAAAATGAATTCATATTAAAATCCCTCAAAAGTTTAATGTCTAATAATTTCAAATGCCTGAAGTGATTTACTAGTTTTCTCTGACTTCATTAAGCTTAGAGTTGGCAATCTTTCTCTTTTATGTATGTTTACTACCAAACAGGTGGGTTTTTTTTTGGGGGGGGGTAGTGGGAGGAGGGTGGTATTTAAAGGCAGAAATAATTCATATCCTTTTATACCAACATAATCATATTATAAATTGTTAATGTGATTCCATTAAAAACAAAGCCAAAATCATAAAAAATTTTTACTGTTAAGGAATCACTCCTTAAAAACAATTGAGAATGTTGCTACCCCACAAGATTAACCCCACAGGTTAGCTACCTCAAAATATTTTCAATTAGCTTTTAAAAGGTATTAAAAAGGATACTCCAAATTCATCATGAGTGTTCACCATCTTTTTGTAATTTTCTGGGCTTTGAAATTTGAGATATTAAAAAATTGAAATTTAAAATTAACGGAAACTTTTGTTGTGTTTTTACATTTCTCGAGAAAGAAAAAGAGAAGATTTGCATTTTTGGATGTCATATGTTAAATTTTAACCAATCATTAAAGAAGTATTGCCCTTTTCATTTTACTTTCAATTAAGAGTGTATAATAATTTTCTTTTCAAAAATCAATTAATGTAGAATAGCATTTAACTGTATTTAATCATCTCAAAGTCATAGAAGGAAGCTGCAGTAAATATCTTAACTCCCACTGAATGTAAAGTCAGTTAGAACACATGTGAGGTTTTTGAGGGACAGGTGCAGCTGTCCAGGGAATGAAATATCAGTTTATCCATAGTCAAAAGCTTTGGGCCATCCAGTGCTATTTCTTGTCACATATATCAGGCTCTGTGCTTGCAATTTTCTGGGGTAATTGAGAGCTTCCATCCGTTCTTCCCAAACTGTCACATTTTGTGTTATTCTTCAGCAAAATTGGAACAGCTGATTAAGACCACCATGTTTTTTTTAAATAATCACAACCAAAGATATGTGTTCGGATAAGGTAGAGCAAAATGCAATTAATTTTCTAAGTGAATGGTTGGGCTTATCAATAGTTATTACAGTGATCTACTCTATTAGCAGAGACTATTACTATAACTGGGTACCTAGCTCTTATTTATTAGCTACAGTTTTAAACAATTTTGTGGCATGTAATTTTATGTTTATTTCCATCACTATTGACCTTCCAAAGTGGATCTACTATCTGCAAAGTTACTAAAGTTTTGTGCAGGAACTGCTTGTAGAATGACCAAAGAGTAGGCCAAAGTTTCCCCTTTTTCTTTTTCACTGATGAAAGAGAATAAAATGAGGGAGTAGAAAGTTTGATTATTCTTGACAGAAAGAAACATTGTTCAGCCATGACAAAGGCACTTCAGGCTGAATCTTCTGCTTCAGCACCATGGTACACGCCATGACTACCAGTTCAGTGGTTGTGAAATATACAAGTTAACTTCTAAAAGAACCTTCTTTCTCATGTTTCATATCTACCATCTACCTTTATATCAACATTATATTTTCTACTAGCCTGAGACGAAAAATTCCAGTTCATCACCCTTTCACCTTTGTTATTTATTTACTACATCATTAAATTTGTTATCTACTAACTGTCTTTTTTTAAAGTAATTTAAACCGTGAAAAAAGATGTTAACTAATATTGGACTGTGTGGCTAAGATCAGTGGCTAGAATGTACCAATACACAGAACATCCATTCTTCTAGCTCACACTGCACATGAACCATGTAACTTAGAGCTGCGTAAAAGAAAGGCAAATCTAGCCTCTCAGATATCTCCTTAAAACTAACAGTTGGGCTTATAAAAACTAGTTGTTTTTTGCTATTTTTGTCACCTTTAGGCAAGCTCACACAAAATCAGCATAAATAGGAAATATTTAACTTTTCCACCATAGAATCCATAGGAGACAAAGTTTTATATTTTGCTATTTCATTTTAAAAAAGAAAAAGGGAATGGTATTGAGCTTGTCTCAGAACTTAGATTTAAGAAACACATATACACACACAAAACCAGGAAGAAAGTTTGGCAACGCTCCTCATTTAATACCAGAATGTCTGCTGTATTTGGAATTCCTGAAATAAGTACTGGGATGATGAGTGCTTCAGATGACTTTGAAGAGCTGCCTTTCAGGAGTTCACACATAATGGAGAGGCTTCAGTGCTAAAGCCATAAAGATATCCACATTCATATCATAGCCTGTAAACAGAAGCCCCTGAAAAAATATTTGATGCTTTTCTTTACAGATAAAACTGTACAAAAATTATTTTACATTTCAACAATTATCTTTACTTTATTCTAATGTATTTGGATATCTGAAGGTTTAAAATTTAATGAATTGGCCTTAAATAGGAAGAACCAACTAAAATTATAATGCTGAGATGTCAGAAGGTATAAAGGGATGGGGGATATTCATCAATCTATTTAGCATGTCTATATATATCTATTTTAAATGAATTACTTCTTATATGTTATTGTTCTGAACCTATGTAGGTTCCAAAATTGGTTCAGAATAATATGCTTTTCTGGATTCCAAAGCAACTTTTAGTTTCCTAGTCAATTAATATTCACTCATTTGAGTGATTAATTTTAATTACATCTGCTGAAATTGATTTTCCTTCTGCAAATAATGACGATCTTTTCTTGAGAGTTAAAAAAATAAAATAAGATAATAAAAAGGGGGAAAATCCTTATGTATGTATTCAGCTGCAAGAAAACGTCTTGGAACGCGCGCGCACCGCTCAGTTGGAAAGAAAAGGCACTCCGAGGCAGCCAGGGCAGGGATGCATCAGAAATGCAGCCGGCTGCCTGGCGCACTCGCCAGTCCGGGCCCTCGGCGTTAAGGCTGCAACGCCTCCCTGGACTCCTCCAACTCCAAGAAAGTTATCTCAGACTGTTATGCAAAGCCGTGCGAGTGAATTACAAGACAACATGTGTGGCCAGTCACCCACCTATATGTCTATACGATGCAATGACCCTGTAACCCTTTAGCGTTCGGCTGAAAAAACCGGGAGTGAGAAGGGAAAGGGGAAATAAGGAAGGAGGGAGAATAAGATAATACGAGAAGAGCCAATTCCCCCTGCAAAATTCTCCTAGAAGCCAAGACAGCTGCCGAAACCGGGGCTGAGGCAGCACCGATTTCTACTTGGGTTTTCCTTCTGCACAAGCAGGTTTTCCAAGGCATCTCTGCTACCTCTCTTTAAAGTATCACTAGGAGGAAAGCACTGGATCCAAGAGAGATCTCCCAACTAAAAGGTTTTCAATGCAAAGTTGAGAGCTTGGAGGGTTGTTTGGCTTCCCCACCGACGCCACAAATTAAGGTTTTTAAGCTCGATCTGGGTAGCTCCCTAGCGATCCACCCCGAGAAGCGCGAGGTGGCTTTACATCCCCCCTTCTCTCCCCATTTCACTGGCACCGCGTCCGCAGCACCTACCGCGCAGCAGCACACAAACCCAGGCAGCCCCCTCCCAACAAAAGACCCCCAAACTTACCCTCAGGAAGATAAATCCGCAGAGGGAGCCCCCTCATCCTCCCCTAGTCCCCTTCCAATCATTCAAGGAGACAGTTTCTACAACACTTCGCCGTCAAATTTAAGCTGAATTGGTCAAAGTATTTATCAGCTTCTAGATGCTTTTTTTTTTTTTTTTTAATTTTGAGCACCGGTAATTCTTGTTTAAGAATTCAGGATGCCTTCTTTATTTATTTATTTTTCTTCTTTAAGTAGCCGCAACCCCAGTTTCACACCCCCCCCCTTTTTTTTATTCACCCACGGACACTTCCAAAACGTGTCGATTGATCCTTTTTTCTCTCCAGATGAAACCACGATCCAGAATCCGCGGGACCCAAAGCCACCTCCATGTAAATCCGACCATCAGGCAAGAAACACAAATGATCAAACAACGTTACTTCTTTCGGCTGCAATCAGATAATCCTACTAATCCAATAGATTTATCTCGATTGGAAATTGACCTCAAAAATGAATCCCTGGTGCTGATGTCCAGTAGAGAGACTTCGTAGCCCTGTTCGGGTGACCAAAAGAACTGTGGTTTCTTTCTTTCTTCTTCTTTTTAAAAAATCTTTTTGAATTCTGGGTGCACTGCTCGCAAAAAATGCCGAGGACCCTGGTTTTCCCCTAATAGAGGTTTCTACTCCAAATCGGTGCAGGATGAAAAATGGTACGAAGATACCCCTAGTGGCTCGAAGTGATATTGCAGGGAATCTCACTTTCTTCTTTTTTTTTTTTATCCCTTCTCCTCACCTTCTCCCCCACCCTCCCAGCCCCAGCCCCTCTAGACAACTGGCTGCTGTAGTAGTTAAATAAGAAGGTTGAACCGAGATTAACATGAATAGTATATGACTACTTGAAAACATCGTCTGATCTCTCTTCGTTTTACTTTAAAGACCGAATCTTCTGTGCTTCTGACTCCTCAGTATTGCATCTTTTTTTTCAACAGAATTTCCCCCAATGTCATTTAGTAGATAAAATGCCAATTTGGAGCAGCTAGTGATTTCAAAGCAAATGTATTTGTTTCCTGAATCACTATAGATACCCAAAGAAACCTCAGTCTTCTTGAGATGGTGCTCTTAGGAAAAAAACCTTAATATTATCTTTTCTTTAAAGGAATATGATTATGGATACATATTTTTAGACAATCTCCTCTCATTTTGGACTTTTGATATACATTCAGCAGAGCAGATGATGGCTGCTATAAGCCTATGGTCAAAGAACAAGACCTAAGGGTCATTATATAAGTTCTCAACGTTCCTTATCTGAACCATGCACAATTCAATGATCTCAAGATTACTACTAGCATTTTTGACAGGTTTTAGAAAAAAAATGATGCAACCAATTTCAAGACTCTAGTTTGGTAAGCAATACTTCACAAACTACTGTGCCTACCAAAGACCCAGGAATCTTTTCAAGATGAGGTTTCTGTTTTGGTAGAACCAGAGAAGTAAGGAGATTCTGCATTTCTGAGAAGCCCTCTCACCACACTCTGATTATCAAGGACTTAGTAAACTTCAGAAGTTGGATTCACTAGCAATGGCTGAAAGGACTCCACCATCTTATTTCTTAACCAACTAAAAAATTAAGTCTTTTTAGTGTATGAGCTATTAAGGAGTCAAGAGACCTTCTATTACTGGTTTTATTATTAATAGGCTATGTGACTTTGAACAGTCACTTTTTGGCCCATGGCTAACTTATCTATTAAAATTAAAGAGTAAACCAAAATAAATGAACAGACATATCTGTTACTAGAGGGGACACTCAATATTGTAAATTAATTTATAAAATTAATGTAATTATTATTAAAAGCCCACTATACTTTTTCATTGAACTTGAAAAGTTAATCTTAAAATTTGTCTGCAGGAGTAAAGAGTCAAACTGGTCAATACGATTTTATATACAATACAAGCAAGAACAAGGTGTGGATAATTTCCATATGAACTATTTTTTTAATTTTTTAAAAATGTTTTATTTATTACTGAGAGAGAGAGAGAGAGAGAGAGAGACAGCGTGAGCAAGGGAGGGTCAGAGAGAGAGGGAGACACAGAATCTGAAGCATGCTCCAGGCTCTGAGCTGGCTGTCTGTTTGAGCCCTGCGTCAGGGCTCGAACCCACGAATTGTGAGATCATGACCTGAGCCAAAGTCGGACGCTTAACCAACTGAGCCACCAGGAGCCCCCATATGAACTATTAAGACAATATAAAATGACAGTAATTGAGACAGTGTAGCTGTCAGAGACAGCTGTCAGAGACAGTGTAGCTTTGGTTCAGGGATAGAAATTAGTCCAATGGAAGAGAACAGGGGACTCAGAAACAAATCCCTGAATTTATAGAGGCTTGATAAATAACAGGTGGCATTAGACAATACTCAGGGAAAATTCAAAGATTAGGCATATGAAAAAATTATATGCTAGCTCTCAAATTCACACCTAAATATGCATTTAAGGTAGGATAAAGTCTTAAAGATACAGAGCAAAACTTAAAACCTTTTAAAGAGAAATGGCTTTGTGATTTTGTGTAGACTGGAAGGGTTTATTACACATAAAGACATTAAAAAGGAAGTCCAAAAGGAAAAATATTAATTTTGAAATATGAAAATTAAATATGTATGTGCATCAAAAAAGTCAAGGCATAGACTGAGAGAAGATATATGCTATGCATGTAACCAAAGAAAGACTAGTATTCTAGTACATAAAACTTTCTTACAAACTTACAAAGACAAAAAAATATGATAGGAAAAAATGAGCCAAAAAGATGAACAGTCAATTGACAGAAGGGGACTCTCAATGTCCAATAAACATGAAGAAGATACTCTAGTTATTAGAGAAATGGAAGCTAAAATGATGAGATATAATTTCACAGGTATAAAATTGGCAAAAATGTGTAAGTCCAGCAATATGAAAGATGAGAATGTGGAGAAACCATGGGAAGTTTATAATAGGACAATTTCAGAGAGCAGTTTAGAGATAATTAAAGATCTTTTTTCCTAAAATTTACTCTCTACTCCTGTGTACTTCTCTTCACATGTACAGAAAATACCCATTGCAGAATTACTTGGAAGAAGAAAAAAGGGAAAAGGAAAAAAATCTAAACACCTTTAGATAAATAAGTGGACAAGTAATTTATGGAACAGTCACATGCTGTGATACTTGAAGCTGAAAAAAAATGCACTATAGCTATTTGAGATAGCATGGATACCTCTCAAAAATGTGATGTGAAGCAGCCACAATAATTGCAGGTTGCAGAAAGATAGTTGTGGGATGATACCATTTATGTATCAAGTTTTAAAACCTGCAAAAATAATTATATTACATATGTATATATATAAATTTTTGAGCATATGTACATGTGGCAAAAGTATATAAAAATCCATGATAATGATAAACCTGAAATTCTGGGTAGAGGTTATCTCTGGAAATAATGGAGGTTAATGGCACTGGGAAGACATCACAGGGAACTTCAGCTGAATATTAAGTACTTTATATCTCAGACTGAATCTTGAGTACACAGGTGTTTATATTACATATAAATTGTATGTCTAAACTATTTTACTAAAAAGAAATATTTAAACTGAATGATTTCCATGAAACTTTTTCAGTATTAGAAAATTTTTAATTAGAGGGGCGCCTGGGTGCGGTTCGTGGGTTCGAGCCCCGCGTCGGGCTCTGTGCTGACTGCCAGCTCAGAGCCTGGAGCCTGTTTCAGTTTGTGACTCCCTCTCTCTCTGACCCTGCCCTGCTCACGCTGTCTCTCTCTCTCTCTCTCTCTCTCCTAGAAATAAATAAAACATTAAAAAAAATTTTTTTAATTAGAATAAATATGTGTAGAAGTGAAAAAATAGTATGAGAGTCTAGAATTTCATCATGTGCTTTCTTTTAAAAGTCTTAAGTACTTACTATTTCTAAAAAGTGGAAATGGATCAATGTTCACTTATTTCTACCATAGGTATGAAAATCTCCAGCTAATAAGCAAAAACTACCACCTAAATTAGAAAAATGTGGTTAAATAGGGGAAAGACATAATCCTCAACTAATTCGTTTTTGTATTTTCCTTTGATCTCACATAGAGTAACAAGGTCTCTGAAACTGTGAAACAGGCAATCAATCAATGGATGTTCAGTTCTAAACAGTTAACTGGAAACCACCAAAACCAGACTAGCCCTAAACTAAACTATAACATAAAAGACAATTTGCCAGAATATTTAAAATTATACATGTGAATTCAAACAGGGAGTTTTGTTGATATGAAATATAAGAACTGGAAATTTTGTTTCAAAAGCATTAGACACTATTTTTCATAATTCATTCAAAACTAGAGAAGATATCATATCAAATATTAGAGAAGAATTTTTTAGAGCCCAATGATAGAAGTAAAAATGAGTTAGTTTAGCAGTTAATATCACTCAACTCACATTGAACTTAGAAAAGATGCCTGGACAAATCAACAGTCAATTTTCAACCATTCACAACAGCATTCCTGGGCGATAGCCAAAGTAGCTTTGTAATAAAGAAACAGAGAAGACAATTTAATGCCCTTCAATGATAGAAAAAACAAGGGAGAATAGCAGATGTAATATTTCCAAAATTTGGAGAGGTTGACATATTCTTTCAGCAACAACTTATGGAATACCTCCTGCATACTGGACATTGTACAAAGCATTTCACCAGAAAGTTAACTTTAAAACAAGTAGCCACCACAAACCCTTAGTTAGCTATTGATAACTGATTCATTCATTCTAAATGGTTAATAGTTATTTTGAATTAATATTTCACCATCTATACTGAAAATTAGATGTCAGACACTAATATAGAAGTGAAGATTCATTTTCAGTGTGTTTAAGAACAAACTGATGTGATGGGTTAAGGTAGTCAGTGAAGGAGGAAGAGTAAAACATGAAGTAAAAATGAGGAGTCATAGAGGAAAGGAAAAAGATTGAGGATAATAGTATGAATCAACATTTTTCTTCCTGGTGATCTACATTACATACAAGATAGAAACTTAATCTTTGGATCTCTCACAGTACAAACAATTAGTGAATGAATGACTTAATGGACCAAAGTGTGAATCTAGTTGGCACATGAAGAAAACAAATTTATTCTCTATATTGGATAAGCTTTCTAATATCTCTTCTGAAAATGAAATTAATAGAGTAGGGAAGTAAAAGATTACTGTGACTAACAATAATGGTAAATGAAAGGCCAAGGTTGGCAAACTTGAGTGCCAGTTGGAATACGGGATTCCAGTTTGACGGTGTCACTAAAATTTCAGCTCTGCTAAAACTCATAGCAGGATTACACATCTTATTTTGGTTTTCACACTTTAAACAAACAAAATGATTAATACCAAATGTATCGTGTAAAGAAATAGCATAGTTCTACTAAAAACAAGATGAGAAAGTGTTTTATTGTTGCCTTTAATACAAGAGCCATTATGAAAAGAGGGTTATGATTTTTTTTTTGATAACTGATATAACAGCTCATCTTTTGTGACCAGGTCAAGTCAATTAAGTTCTGCCTGGTAATAAACATTTTAAGATATTATGGAAGATTGGTGTTCTATGTCTGAAAAAAAAAACTTATAAAGTATTGTAAAACAAATTTTCTAAAGCAAGTCTTGGGAAATATATTCTTCTACCATCTTCCAAAGTCTCCTGATGTACCCTCATTTTATGTGCTCAAGACTTGAATCTAAATGAATGGCACCTGGGAATTATGAAAGGCATAAAAATAAAAAGTAGTGCAACATCACAGTCCTAACTACTGTAAAGGTAGCTGTTTATAAAGAGGTTCTCTCTACAGGGAAGAATATTCTCAGACAATTCTGCTTAATTAGAAAAGACTACTTAAAACACTTGACTGATACTGCATATTTCAGGTTATGTATTGGGAGAACACACCTGCTTGAATGCTAAATTTACCAGGTGTGTCTTTATATTTCATGGTTTGAAGACCTGTAATGGAAACCAAGGAAGTAATGATCAAGACTAGATACTTTAGGATGAGATTGTCATATAGAGAGAAATGGGGCTTCATCAAGATTAGTTTGAGATTCTAAAACATATTTTCAAAGCTCAGGAGCCTAAGCCAGAAATAAATCTAGAATTTTGAAACAAGTTTAAGTCATTTTAAGCTGTTAAAATTTTCTAAATTTTAGTGCCATTATGGTTAATAATTAAGAATCTCTTGTTTCTTTTTAAAAGAAGTTTTTTAACCTATAATTTATATTTAATTGGTACAATTATTCTTTACTTAAAAATACATCAGTTTTCATCATCAAAGATTTTATCTGTTAATAGACTACTACATTATTATTTTACACAATATTTTAGTGTAGATTTTTATATCTTTATGAAATTGAATAATATTTATATTATTATATAAATAATAATTTCATAACAAGATTCTCTATTTTAGCTGCTTTTGACTCCATCATACTGGAATTGATTTTAATCCACTGCAGTGTAGCCTAAAATTAAATTATATAAAATGATCTTAAGTATTTATTTAGTAGTGAATAAAAACACCAAAAAACCATCCTATTGTACCTCATCCATTAAAGCTTATTATATTAGTTTATTTGAGTCAGTGTTTCCAATATTAGTAAAATTTACTGTAAACTTTAACTGAATTATGAAAAAGTCACATGAAAATTAATGGTCTGTATTTCAATCTAGAGAAGGAAAAATTTTGTTACATTTCAATCACATTGCTATCTCATTGACTTCACATACATGGCTTGGGTACTCTTCCCATTCTGGATAGGATTTTATGCTAATTACACAATTAGAAGTAAACACTAGCCTTGATTTTCATTATTGTTCAATTGGTGATTTAATGAGCCTCTTCAACTTGTCCCAAACTAATTAGTTTCATAATTTCCTAAAATATTAAGTAAAGGAAACCTTTAAATCACACCTTCAAAATGAATGGATCTCTGTCAGTCTTTTCTTTCTCTTTCACTCTTTCTCTCTCTCTCTCTCCCTATGTGTACATGTGTCTGTATGCCTTTCTCTTTTCCTCGGACTCTCTCTCTCAAAATTTCTTCACAAATAAATTCCACCTCTTTAGTTAATTTTTTTAATTATTATTAGACCAAACTGAAATGATGTCACAAATGACTAAAGTAACCAAAGTCACACTGCTGTCAGTAACAATGCTAGATGAGAAACCACTGCACCATGACACTTTCGACTTGTTTTTTCCTTTGGTTGTTGGTATTAAAGTGTCATTGTTCTTAAACTATTTGACCACAACCAAATTTCAAACATTGCAAATTATTAAGCCAAAAAAGCACATTAGATATGCTCAATATTGTTATCAGAATAATGGCTCTCCAAAGATGTCCACAATCTAATCCCTGGAATCTATGGATATGTTACCTCACATGACATGAAGGACTCTGCAAATGATTAAGTTAAGGATCTTGAAATGGACCCAATGTAATTACAAGGTGCCTTACAAAGGAAGGCAGAAAAGTTTTAGTCACAGAAATAACAGAAACAGAAATCAGAGACAGATAAAGAGAGAGAAAGAGATTTGAGGATGTTATACTGCTGGTTTAGAAGATGGAGGAAAAGATAAGCCAAGGAATGCATGCAGCCTCCAGGAGTCAGAAAGGCAAGGAAATGGATTCGCCTCTAGAGCTTCCAAAAGGAATATAGCCTCTGCCATTGCAAAAACTGAAAGTTAACAAATGTGTATTGTCTTAAACCACCAAAGTTGTGAATTGTTACAGCAGCAAGAGGAAGCTAATACACTTAAATAAAAACATTAAAATTATTCTAAGAATAATCAGTTCCACCCAATAGAAACATATGTGCTACATATGCAAAGTAAGATTTTCTAGTATACACTTTTTAAAAAGAAACAGCTGAATTTAAATTTACTAATATATTTTCTTCAGCCCAATTTATAAAAATATAGTCATTTTCATATGTAATCACTATTGAAAATTATTAATAAGCTATTTTATAATTTTTATAAAAGTCTTCCAAACCAAATGTATATATTGGATATCTAGATATCTATAGCACATCTCAGTTTGGACTAATTCCACTTCAAGAGCTCAGTTGCCACATATAACAAGTGACTATAATATTGGATAGCACAGCCTTAGACTATAAGAAACAAATTAAAAAAGAAAATCCATATATTATTCTATAGATTATTATAATCTCTTACCTTTAACAACCTAGACTCAGAATCACAAAGGCATCTAAAGAAATCAGGATGGTTGTACACACAATTTTCTGATAACTCTGCTTTAGAAGTGTATTTCTTTTTTTTTTTATGTTTTATTTATTTCTGAGAGAGAGAGGGGTAGAGAGAGAGAGAGACAGAGAGAGAGACAGAGACGGCATGAGCCAGAGAGGGTCAGAGAGAGAGGGAGACACAGAATCCGAAGCAGGCTCCAGCCTTTGAGCAGGCTGTCAGCACAGAGCCCGATGCAGGGCTCAAACCCACGAACCGCGAGATCATGACCGGAGTTGAAGTTGGAAGCTTAACCGACTGAGCCACTCGGGTGCTCTGAGAAGTGTATTTCAAAAGTAAGATCAGAAAAGGAGCAAAAACAAAAGAATAATGTGAGAGAAGAGTATGATCAACTAATGACACTGAGTTATCGGATGTTTGTGAAAAATGCTAAGAATACCAGAAAAGAAATTTCTCTGATATTTTCTGAGCAAAAAGATAAACCAAGTATAAGATAAGAATGACATTCCTTGGGGCCAACTATGTAATATGAACAAATGACCAAGAGAAAAGCAAAACTATTAAACCATAGCTTCCAATTTTTCCACAGAGAAGAATGATGTTTGAACTGGAAAAGAGTATGATGGTGAGAAAATGGTAAGAAAGCCTGAAGGTGATTTAAATTAGTTTTAAGATTCCAGGTCCAAATCAGTTACCTAATAGTATACTAAAAATACTTGAAGATGTGTTTTTGGAACGAACATCTAGTATCTTTGAGTCACCATGTAAAAATGCCACGAAAACTCTTACTGTCCTGGTTTTCCAATAGAATTCCAGAAACTGGAATTTACTATTCTTAACATTAACTGAAATTCTAGAACTCATGCTCATATGTGTTCACTAATTATATGACAAAAAAATAAAATCTTATTAAAGTTATTGGAATGGCAGATCAAAAACGTGGTTTGAATTGTTTATCTTGACTTCATGTAAGGCCTTTTAATAAAAAAAATACACTCATAATTTTCTACTGGACTAAACTGTGGAGTATAGCCTGAATGATGCAGTTGAGTAGATCTTTTGAAAGTTGAATAATCAATCATTCTTCTGTAGCATACACTTAATGTTCTTTGATGTCCATTTCTTTTCTCTTTTTGAGAGTTAAAATTTCTGAAAGAATTGGTCTTGTAATCAGGTCTTTCCATTAAGCAAATTAGTCTAATGATGAGTATGAATGAGATGCTTTAGTAGGAGATGGCCTTAGACCATCAACTTTTAAATAGATTACTTAAAACCATTAACTATTTTTGGAATTATACTTTTCAATGATGCTTTTTCCAACTATTTATTAATAAGAAGTTTGATATAAAGCACTTAAATAATAAATTTTAAATTGAATTTTAATTCAATTTAATCAAATTTTGACATCTAGATCTTCTGTGTGTCCTCGATTGCAATATAGAAACCAAAGTCTCCTTATTTTTAATTCACTCACTGATATAAATATTTCTATTTAGTTAATCAACCATATTTTTATCAAATGGTATTGTTTATTGATAGTATTGAATTGAAGTACAAAGAAAATCGGGTTATAAATAGAGTCATTTTAATAAAAGCTTCAAAATCTATCTAAATTTAAGACAAATCAATCAAAATAAAACTCAATATCAATCTTAATTTTGGCTGCATGTATTTCAAGTGAACTCTTCTGATATAGAGATATGGAAGTGTTCTTTAATGTTTTTTGATTCCTGATTCTGGCAAAGTCAGATAATCTTTCTCTATCCTCTCTCTCCCCAGAAATATCAAGAAATAGATCAGGAAGCAATAAAACAGACAAAATAATAATAATAATAATAATAATAGTAATAAAAACAGAAAAGAGAATAAAGTCTCAATATAGCCTGTCTCCCTCTTCTCATTCTCCTTCCCTCTACATCTCTTGTTAATATACATATTATGTTAAATATATTTGTATATTTATATACAATATTATCATTAAGTTATATGTATACATTGTATACATGATATACAATCATGATATACAATATGTATACATGATATACAAATAAAGATACACATATTCCCATGTGGTTATTGCAAAGATTAACATTTTTACCTATGCCTGTGCTCATGAGTGCTCTTAAGACACGAAGATATAATGATCATGATAACAAAAATAATGTCAACTTTCATTTGTTTAATACATCTTCTGTACTTGGTTCTTATTCTTATGTAGGTCTTTCAAGTTTGAAGGGTACAGATAATTTTTCCTATTTTTACAGAAAACAGAAACCTCATAACACTAAATGACCTGCTGCCACTAACAACAGATTAAACTAAGATTACATTCAAATTAAAATCCAAGCTTCCTGTACTTCCTTTTCACTGCACAAGGAAGGGAACTCAGAGGTGAAGAGTATGGATACTGAAGAAATGACTCGGTGCTCAGGAGTTCATATAAATGGAATGGTCAGCTGGAATGAGCCCCAAAATGAGAAGGGGTCACCTTTGGGCAAATGGATGCCTCCATGCACTTCTCAGGAGGCAGGGATAATGCCAGAATTAGGTTAGTTTCAGCCACCCTGCCTCACATTAGGCCAATGCTTCTGACTGTTTTGAAAAATAGTAGAGGGTAAGGGGATGCCTTGTAGTAAGACACCACGGTGATTTCACCCATTGAAAAGGTAGAACTATGTACTGAAGTGAGGGATGACTAGAGGAGAGCATTGCCAAGTGTTCAACTTAGGAGCAGTTGGCAAAATCCTCTTTAAATGACCAGTCAACTAAGGGAAAACACCAGCCTACCACTGCCAACACTGCGGTTTGCTAGCAAAAGAGTTGGTTTCCCTGATTCTCTGGGAAAGACTGCTGCCTAAAAACCACAGGCAGGACCACCTTTGAAAGAGATAGCCAGATGCACCAGGAATACATAATCAGATTAGACTATGACAGCAGGGGGAGAAAGATCACAGAGGACCAGGTGACAGTAAGATTGTTCATCAAGGAATTGCAAGTGACACTGGACTTCTTGATGTGTATCCATATATGCTCAGGTCTGCATGGCTATGCCAGCCTCCTCAGTGGCCTCCACTCCCCTCATCTAATTTTTTTCAGTCTGTTCCTCACATGGACACCAAGATAAACTGTTTATAAAATAAATCTAGTTGGGGTGTTTGGGTGGCTAAGTATCCGACTTCAGCTCAAGTCATGGTCTCGCAGTTTGTGGGTTCGAACTTTGCGTCAGGCTCTGTGCTGACAGCTCAGAACCTGGAGCCTGCTTCAGAGTCTGGGTCTCCCTCTCTGCCCCTCCCCTTACTCTTGCTCTCTCTCTCTCTCTCAAAACTAAATAAACATTAAAAAATTAAAAACACATAGTTGAAACACTTCTGTATTAATTATTACCAGGATTAGTCGTTCTTACCGTAGTTGCCCACTAGAATCACTTAAGGAAGAGGTTAAAAAGACCAGTGCTTGGGCCTGCCTCTCTGCTCTCCACAAACCAATTAAATCAGAATCTCTGACTAGGTCATGAACATTTTAAAACACTCCAATATGATTCTTATGTATAGCCAGATTTAAGAACACTGACCTAGAGGGGCACCTGGGTGGCTTAGTCGGTTGAGCATCCGACTTTCGCTTAGGTCATGATCTCGCGGTTCGTGGGTTCGAGCCCCGCGTCCGGCTCTGTGCTGCCAGCTCAGAGCCTGGAGCCTGTTTCGGTCTGTGACTCCCTCTCTCTGACCCTCCCCTGCTCATGCTGTCTCTCTCTCTCCTAGAAATAAATAAAACATTTAAAGAAAAAAAAAAAAAAAAGGAACACTGACCTAGAAGAGGACATTTTAGATGCCACAGAGTGATAACAAAGCTTTCTTAAGTGATATGCACAGTGTTCACTATCAGAAATGCACGAAACTACGTGTGTTTATTTTTTTTTCAAATCTACCATGCTTTTTATTAAGCATTAAACTTGTGCACATGGTTTTCTCTTTGTCTAGAAAGTCCTCTCTTTGAATGCCCTCTTTCCCAACCCATTCACTTTTGTAACTTCCACAGATCCATCAAATTGTACTTTAGTCAGCACTGACTCTAGAGACCATTCCTTAACACTACCCACCCATTCCACACCTTACTACCACCCCACCCCCCTTCATACCTCTCCCACTCCCAAACTGGGTCAGCTAGTAACCTTATCTCTTAAGAACTTGCACTTTCACTAATTGCTCTTTGAAGGAGAGAGTCTATTTTTTTCTGTTTACTCACCAGCATTTTGAACCTATTCAGCATCACAATAAAACAAGAAATATAAGATTGAATAAATGCTATTTTCTAAGTAATTTCTTACAGAGAAACATGAATATGGGACAGTGTGGTATATATTCCAGGGAAGTAGGCCTCACTTCAACTTGCTGCATATGCTATATCATACTGCCAGAAAATAGGACAGCCATGGTCCTCAGCAACTCCTAATTTGCAGCTCTAGAACTTTCCATTATCATGACAGAAAAACTTTGCCAGATACCTATATTACACAATCTAATCCTTTATTCATAAACTTGAACAGAAAACCATAAACAGCAAGCATTTGAGGGAAACCAATAGCGTTAAAAAGGACAGATAAATAGAAAAATACATACGGTGGGGAACATTTAAGGAAACAAAGAAAAATATATATGTTTTTAAAAATTTAATATTTTATTCTTTTTTTATGTTTTATTTATTTCTGAGAGAGAGACAGAGTGAAAGAGAGAGAGAGAGAGAGGCAACATGAGCAGGGAAGGGTCAGAGAGAGAAGGAGATACAGAATCCAAAGCAGGCTCCAGGCTCCGAGCCAGCTGTCAGCACAGCTCCGAGCCCGACGCGGGGCTCAAACCCACAAACCGTGAGATCATGACCTGAGCTGACGCTCAACTGACTGAGGCACCCAGGTTCCCCTAATATTTTAATCTTAATGAGGCTCAAAGGACTGCTATTTTGAGAAAACACACATAGGCTTCTCTAAAAACATATCTATAATAAAATAAAGAGTTTTTATAAAATTTAAATTTTGAAATGAAAACTGTGATAGAAGCCCTGAGTAGCCAAATTGCACATGGGTTGCAGATTAATATATAAACTGAAAGATGAAGTAAAAATACCTCCTTTAAGAATTGTACATAACAGAGGAACATTTATATGAAGGTTCACAATTCCATGTTTTCCTTTGGTTTCTTTTACTTTTAAGGAAAACCTAATAAAACAATTTTATTAAAATTATGTCTAATAAAGTATTTTCAAATTGCACACAATGCTGTCATAAAACCAACTAGATAACCTAGTACATTATTCGTGTAAAACATCTTGAAGAATAATTTTACTGTACTTTGTAGGAACCATCAGATTATCATTGTGCTTTTGCATTTTTCACCTCAGGCAAAAGTACTGAGAAACGAAACATAGATTGTTGAAAAAATAAGTCCTGGAAATACCTTTTCCTTCTAAAGCTGTTTATTTCCTAATTTGTTTTTTCTTTTTAAATAATTTTAACTTTTCGTGAAATATCTTAAATTGTTATTCGTCATTAATTTAGCTTCAGGATTTTGAGATCAACAGGTTTCTTTATTAAGAAATAAAATATATGCTTTTTCTTCTATAGGTGTGTGCTGGAGGTAAATTTAGACTAGTGATTTCATTATCTCTTCCACAGATTAGCAATAATCCAAAAGAAGGCCTACATAAGAAAATATCCTCCTCTCAGTATAATTTATAATAGCAAAATTAGAAGCAATCAAAATATCCAGAATTAATAAAATATTTAAGGAAAATATGGTAACATACTTGATAAACATTATTAGGAAATTATGTAGCAACATATTCAAAATTAAATCTGTGTTCCTATTCAATTAAATGTCAACATTTAAAGAATGTAAACAATTTTTGTTTTATTTGAATAAGATTTTTTAAACAGAAAAATAACAAAATTTTTCGTCTTTCCACCTGTATCTCAAACTTATAGAGATTGAGTACCCTAAAAGGAAAAAAAAACATTCACTTTTGAATTAATAGTAAAATGTATATGTGGTTCATACACTCAACTCTGACAGCAAATGTGTATCTTGAAACTGCTGGATCTGCCTTCACTAATTGACCTCATTTTTTCCGAGGTGACCATTTTTAATGTAGAAATAAAAACTTACATGTATACCACTTTAGAATTTTCAAAGTACACACACACACACACACACACAGACACACACACACATACACTTGTTCAATTCTCTTAACCATGAAGAAAGGTTAAAGTAGGTAAAGGAAATTGGTATATAAATAAAAGGAATAGATATTATAGGTATTATCATCTTTTTCAATGGATAAGGATTAAGGGGTTAAGTGAATTTAAGGACCCACAGGGGCATAGAATGAAACCCACTTCCAATCCTTTCTTCTACATTAGCATTGTCTCATGACACCACTTAATAATAGATAATTCATTATATGTTTAACTTACAGAGGATAATTTTTTACTAAGTTTTAAAGTTTTACTAAGTTTTAAGGAAATTTTTAGTTTATTGTTTTTTTTTATTTGAGTATATTTGACACATGATGTTACATTAGTTTCAGGTATACAATATAGTGGTTCATCAATTCTATACATTATGCTATGCCCACCACCAGTACAGCTACCACCTGTCACCACGCAACATTTACAATACCATTGACTAAATTCCCTGTGCTGAACCTTTTATTTCCATGATTCATTTATCCCATAACTGGAAGCCTATATCCCCCACTCCCCTTTATCAATTTTGCCCATCCCTCTATTTCCCTCCCCTCTGGCAACCATCAGTTTGTTCTCTGTATTATAGGTCTGATTTTGCTTTTTGTTTATTTATTCATTTGTTTTGTTTTTTAGATTCCACATATAAGTGAAATCAGGTAGTGTTTGTTTTTCTTTTATTTCTTAGCATTATATCCTCTCAGTCCAATCATTTTGTCACAAATGGCAAAATCTCATCCTTTTCATGGCTGAATGCTATTCCATTATATATATCATAATAATATATATGTAATATATATGTACTATTATATATAATATTCAATATATATATGACACACACACACACCACATCTTCTTTATCCATTCATCTGTCAATGGTAAGTTGGGCTGTGTCCATATCTTGGCCATTATAAATAATGCTGTCATAAACATAGGGTGCATATATGTTTTAAATTAGTGTTTTTGTTTTCTTTGGGTAAGCACTCAGTAGTGAAATTATTGGATCACATCGTGGTTCAATTTTTTAATTTTTTAAGTTTACTTATTTATTTTGAGAAAGACAGAGACAGAGCAAGTGGGGGAGGGGCAGAGAGAGAGGGACACATAGAATCCCAAGCAGGCTCCACACCATCAGCATGGAGCCCGATGCTGGGCTCAAATTCACAATATCATGAGATCATGACCTGAACCGAAACCAAGAGTCAGACGCTCAACTGACTAAGCCACCCATGCACCCCTTCTATTTTTAATTTTTTGAGGAACCGCCATACTATTTATCACTGTAACTGTACTAATTTACATTCCACCAGCAGTGCACAAGGGTTTCGTTTTTTCTCCACATCCTCCCAACACTTTATTATTTCTTATATTTTTTATAATAGCCACTCTGATAGGTGTAAGGTGATATCTCATTGTGGTTTTGATTTGCATTTCCCTGATGATCAGTGATGTTGAGCATAGTTGTGCCTCTTGGCCATCTATATGTCTTCTCAGGAAAATTTTAATTCTTTACATTTTATTTGTCCATTCCTATTTTTATGCAATAAAAATGTGAAGACACAGAGGCAGTCTACCAAGTCCTAGAGATAAAGAGATGCCTAAGATACAGTCCATCCTCAAAGGATTTGCAGTTCAGGAAGGAAGACACCCAAATAAATAAAGAAGTATGAGTAAGTGTGATAACTGTTGAGGCAGAGATACCAATAATATGCAAACAAAGAAATGTTGAATCATTCGTGGGATGAGTGTAAAGAGGAAGTTTGGGGAAAGTATTTGAGAATGGTCAAATCTGGAGGATCATTAGTAAATTATAAGATGGGGCAGACAGTGATAAAATATTTTACAAATTTAAGGAATTCATAGAACTTTGTTAATAGGTATTACTAACAAATCCAATTTTGCAAGCACTATTTAATTCCCAAATAATTTAGTCTTGATTTCATTATGAGGTTTGTTTAATTACACATGTTTTGGTCACCTGCTAACTCATATAATGAAGTAATTTGTCTGAATGCTGTTGAAGTTGAGGTTAGAGAAGATCAACAATGCCTAACAATTAAAAGCCTAAGGGAGAAGGTAGGATCTGTAGCTTTAATATTCATCTTGAAGTTATTTCCCACTGAAATCATGACTCATGAAACTTGTGCATCAGTTAACCCATTTACTAACCAGACGTGTTGATGGATATTTTCAGGTTCTCTTTAAATTAATTTGAAATAATAAAGTTCTATTGTGTAATAACTGCCTGACATACCACTCTCAGTGCCATTAATTATAGGCTTATATCTCTCCATTATACCTCAATATTTATAGGCCATTCTTTACATAACGTCACTACTCTTAGCTCCTCTTTTTTCTCTATGAATAATTCTGTTTGCTTTGAGTTTGAAGGGGATGAATATAGTGAGGGATTAAACCTCTTCACAGTTAATGGAAAAAGCAGTTTGATTCACCAAATTCTAATATTCCTAAAACAGCTTTAAGGGATATTGTTTTAATTCAATCAAAAGAACTGTTCCTCAATACATACATCTAGAGTCCTGATAAAATTCTCATTGTAACATCTGCTTCATCTTCACTCCAACTACACCTGCTGAATTTGAAATTTTCAAAGCAGCATGGTGGTAGTATAAATCAGTTTATTTTCATGTGGTAGTACATATGACCAGAAAGAAAAGCCATGTCTCAAAACCTTGTTTCTGGAACTATTCTTTCTTTGTCTGAGGTGACAGATATCTTACAATGGCCTTCTATTTCCCTAGGCCAAATAATAAACCTACCTCTCTGGGGAACTGCCTATATTTCTTCCATGACCTTTTAGCACCTACCCTCCTAGATCTAGGCCCATCATAGTTATTAAAAGTAGGCACCAGCTTTCTGAATGCACTCTAGCTTCAGCGAAGTAGAATGAGTGGGCACTTGGCAGTCCAGGTCCCAGGATTTGGTAGAATATGAAAAATATAATTTTGGTGCTCAGCTCCCAAATGCTAGTCAGTGTCAAGAGATCTCCTTTCCATTTGCATGCGGTCACAGTGCATGATACTTGCCCTCACCTTCACATCTACTCCGTCCTCCATCTGGAAGGCAGCCTATTTCACTTTATTTATTCTACCTGGGGGAGGTGACTACTCTCGCATTCTTCATCTGGTTATCTGCCCTCTCCCTCATCCTCACAGGGCCCAATGGTCTAATGATCCTCTTTTGCCTTTCAACGTCACACTGGTTTATAACCTAGCTTGACATCTCTTCCAACTCTGCTCTACACTCCTTGTGTCCCTTACCCTCTTTATACAGGCTTCCCTTTTGGCCCTATAGCTCCTTCTGCTCAATACTTGACTCCAACTTCTTTTAGACTATAAGCTACATGAAAACAGGAAATTTTGCTTATGACTATATTCCCAGTGTTTAAAACATAGAAGTAGCTAATACATATTAATTGAGTGAAATATGGATTTTTTTCTTCCATGAATTCCTAATACCTGTCTTACCTCTTCATAAGAGATAATTTTGGTAAAACAAGATGGAAGAATTAAACAAAACAATAGTATATCATTCAAAATAGATTAGACTATAATAACCTTAAATCTCAAAATGTTTATAACCATGAAGATTGATTTTTTTTTTGTGCATGCATATGTGTAGTTGATTTAATAAGGATTCTCATCTTCACAGTCATTGAAGAGTTCTGAGAATGAGGCTGGACCTATCTTGAGAAGCTACCATCTCCTCATGAGTCCAGAATTCACAACAGGGAAGAAAGCCTGACAACTGCACAATGGCTCATAAATGAACAAATAGCATATCTGTTAACATTTCTTCATATAGACAAAATAAGTTATATAGTGCCAAGCAAACTTTAAGGATATGGAAGTGTAATCCTCCCATGACCCTGGATGGAGAAGAGAAATGAAAATATTGATGAGATGTTTGACACAATTAATAACAAAGTATTATATCCTTAAACATTCATTTCTCAGTAAGATCAGTACAGTTCTGATTAAATACCTTTCTACCTAAACAAGAGGGATGAAACAGAAGTCTGCATTCTTCATTATCAATCCTACATCCCTATATTTTCTTTTCACTCAGGTTTATAAAGAGCATAGAGAAAAAGACAGAGATGTTTAACAGACACCTATGCCTAGAATAAGTGGAGGATATAATGAAAAAACAAACTTTTGAGGGGAGAAAAACATTCTAGGCAGAGGGAATAGCAAGTACCTGGTGTGCTTCTATGTTTATGGAGGATGAGTGAGGAAGTGGGGAGAAAAAGGGATGGGATTCTTTTTTTTGAAGGGTAGTCCAAAACGATTTCCTGAAGATATGAGGGTGTGAGAACAAGAACTGGCCCAAGGATGATACTAAGGTCTGTAACCTTGTTGCATAACATTATCACATTTGCAAAGATCTCAGTAAAATGTAAATCTGTTTGAGAGCAAACAGATACAAGCAGATTGGAGAGAATCAGAAGTCCTGGCAATGCTGGAGATTCCTAATTAGATAAAGTTGTTGCTTTTTTCATCTTTTCAGCAACATAACTTTACTACTTGATGTAAATAAATGTCTCTTGATGGTAAAAAATAAATCGTTCCTTGGCTTTTGGTGTACATGTACTTGCGCTTAATTTCCCTTAGTTTTTACTACAGATCTACTTATTTTTTCTGAATTTCACATGCATTGGTTTTTCAGGTAAAGGTGGGTTTTTGATGTTTAATTTTTGATGATAAATTGATGTTTTTGAACTAACAAGTGCATGTATATTATCAATTATCCCATGTTGTTTGTGAATTTTTATCTAACAATAATTCACTCTGAGCAGGCGTGCTGTGTTCTATTATACAATGTTTGATGACTGCAAAGCTGCAGGCTTGTGCTGTAACCAGCTCATGTCCTCAGATGACCTAGATTGGTAACAGGCTTCTCTACCACTGCAACATACCATACTATAAGCCAGAGTGACTGGAACAGTGGAATCCCTGTCATCACAGGTGGTGAAAGCTGCGGGTAGAGCAGGCTTTTTGTGTACGTGTGTGCAGGTTGTAAACAGAAAGATTTTTACCTTTGGTTATGTTAGATAAAGCATATTAGCTATTGTGGAGGACATGTCCAATATGCAGTACTGCTTTGTATCTTTTAATACAAACCAGGAATTCAGAAGAACTTCCTGGAATAGAGATGTAACTGTGAAAATGGCATACAGATGCTATTTTCAGTCACGAGACTGGATGAAATAACCGAGAGTGAGTGTAAACACATAGGATGAGAACCAAGAAGGAAACCTCAAGGCACCCAAATGTTAAAATGTCTAGACGAAGAAGAGTAAACCACCAAAGGATACTAGGGAGTGATGAGAGAGGGTCACTGCTGGGAAAATAAAGTATGATGACATATAAACGCTCTTCATCAATGGTAAAGTGCCATCAGTGCAGAGCCTGCTTAAGATTCTCTCTGCCCCACCCCCATTCACATGAACTCTCCCTCTCTCAGAAGCTAAATAAATACACTTTAAAAAAGAAATCCAACTGTGCTGACCTCCCATAGCCTAATTTCTTCGATCTTTTTGCAACACCATTTTAAAAACTAAACCATTAAAACATTGTTCTGCAATGTTTTATAGCCTTCGGCAGATTATACCTTGTACTATACTTGTTAATGTACATGTTTTATCTCTTCTGCTGCCTGGCTAAATGCCTTATAGACAGATGTCTTAAATAATCTCTGTATTTCTAAAAACATCTAATTTAATCCTTAATATGTCATATGGGCTCTATAAATTTTTAATAATTCAATGAATCAGTCAAAGAATAAAGAAATAATTACATATTTATTTTGAGCAATGTTTCTTTTCTTTTGCAGAGAAAACTAATATTTATCTCATAATACAGGATTAGGTCTTTAATTTCAATTGATTTTATATTATTGTCAAACATTTTTAACTCCTGCTATCGTGTTTTCTAAATGGAAGTCTAATCCAAAATTTAAAGACCTGTAGAAAAACTAGCACCAATCTAATCATGGTGGTACTTAAACAATGAAAAAGAAAATCAATCTGTTGATTCTTTTAAACTTACAGGAGTAAATAACCGGTTAGCCCTCCTTCCCTCTTCCATTCTTTTCTTCTTCCTTTGTCTTTCTTTCCCTCTCTTCTTCCCATTCTTTTTCCCTCTCTTCCTCCTTTCCTTTGGTTTTATTTTCCTTTATCTCTCTTTTCCTTTTTCTTTTCTTTCTTTTCCTTTTCTTCTCTCTCTATCCCTTCCTTCCTTTCTGACTTTGTTTCCTTTCTTATTGTTATTCAACTTTTCCTTGTTACAATTCTACAGTTAGCTATGTAGAAGTGAAGTCATAATGCTCAAATTTACTATAAAGTTGACCCAGACAAAGTAATGTTATCACTGCAGTCAAATGATAATAAACTTTAATGTTTTTCACTAATGATCACATGTATTCACTTCATGACAGAAAATAATATTTCATGTACTATTTTAAAATCCATTAATACGTATCTTTAGTTATAGAAAATATATATAAAAGCATTCTAGCATTTAGAACATAAAACACATATTAAAGTAAAATCTTCCTTTAAATCAATACCAAATCTCTATCTCTATACATCTCTATCTCTATTTATATCTGCAGGGAGAAAGTTTATTTAAAGTATTTACTTGCTTGTGGGTCTTCCACTTCCAAATAGGATGTAAAGGGATCAAAACACATTTCTTACCATCAAATAATAAGGAAAAACTAGATAAATTAAAAATCATAATATTCTGTGTGGTTACTGAAACATGGTGGATGCTAGCAAACCTTGAGAAAGCAACATTTAAAAATGAGCCATAAGCATAACAGCTCCTATACACTGAGTTAAATGCTTGGTCTGGGCAGACACACAGTGGGGTCTGCCACAACATTTTCAGGGACAAGATCAAAATCCCCCATGTCTTAGACAACAGCATGGGAAAGGCAGGTTGCATATGGATCTAAAAGAGGCCCAAATGCTATAAAGCACATTGTTTGAGCCATAATTCTTCCCTGTTGAATTTTTTCCAAATCTACTTCAAAAATGCAGCAGTGGATGAGAAATATGTAGTATTCCCATCACCTTAGATACCAGGGCTTTACTAGGGATAAATCCACAAATAAACACAACTATCTGAAAGTGCAAACCCTTTCCTCTTCCTGGAAGATAAGGTGAGGGAATACTATTTCAGCATCTTTGTAGGTTGAGTTGACCTGGTACTCATATCAATTCATTTTTGGAGCTCTACATAATCCTGATACCAAAACCTGACAAGGCTATCACAAGAAAAAATATCCGCTAATAATCCTTCTGATCATAGTTACAACAGTCCTTAACAAAATATTGGCTAATGAATTAGCAATACATAGAAAAGATTTAATTTGTAATGTATATCCTTGTAATTAAAGGAAAGTTTAACATTTAAAAAAAACATTCAATATAATTCATCAATTAAAGGTTAATACTCACATAAACATTTCAACTGATGGAGAAAAATAATTTTACATAATCCTATACCCATTTATGATTTAAAAATATATATCAGTAAACCAACAGTAACAAGAATTTTTCTTGATCTGATAAAGACTTATACCTAAAATATACTAAGAGATCAACAATACATAGCACAATAAAAAATGGTCAAATATTTTAACAGACCACTCACTAAAGGCATATGAATGGCCAATTAGCACATACAAAGGTGTTCAGCATTATTAATAAGAGTAATACAAGTTAAAACCACAAAGAAATACAATTTAAAAGGTATACAATAAAGAGGACTAAAAAATACCAAATGTTGCCAAGGATGTGGAGCAATGGGAACTCTCATACATTGCTTATGGAATGTAGAAAGATTCAACTACTAGAAAAAGCATTGGAAGTTTTTGTATAGTTACACATCTACCCTAATAGCCAGGATTCCACTCTTACTTATATAAGAGAAATTAAAAATTTGTAAATGCTATTTATAGGAGCCAAAAACGTAAAACAAGTTAAATGTCCATTATCAAGAGAAAAAATAAATAGAAGAATGCTATTTGTTAAAATACTATTCATCAATAAAAGGAACAAGTTGTTGATAAAGTCAACAACCTGGAGAATCTTTCAGAACCAAAAAAAAAAAAAACACGAAAAACAAAAACAAAAACAAAAAAAACCCCAAACATGTCATTTATATTGAAGTTGTATTAGTACTGCCAAATACTAATCTAGACTAATCTGTACTGATTAGTCTAGATTATACTAATGATCCTATGTAAAGGATTATATTAATCTATACTGATTAGTATAGATTACTAATCATGCTAAAGGTTAGAAATACTAATCTATGCTCATTAAAGTGTGATTAGATTCAGAAGAATACTTTCCTGGTATGTGTTGGAGATTGACTCGAAAAAAAAAAAAAAAGAACAATAAGAACTTTTGGGGATAGCAGAAATATCCCATTTGGGGATGGTAGAAATAATCCATGTGGTGTGATTTTCCCCAACTTGCTGGATTTTCCCTCAAAATCACTACTATGTCCTGAAAACAGTAGTGAGTTAAACTTCATTGTTGAGTCAATCCTAAACAATCCTACTTCTAAACATTTTGAACCAGGGGAAGAAACTTTAGATGGTTTTCTAAAGTAATTTTAAATTATCTTTCATTTTTAGTTTATGAACATTAACTAAATTACTTAAACCTATAATTACTTAATTAATTACGCTTTTTGAAGCTTTATAGAATTATAATTCTCAGCATGGTTTTAGAAATAAAGTGATTTAAATATTACAAAATAGATAAAACTTATTTGCTGGTGTCACCATTTGGCAGCAATTGAATCATCTGCCATAACAAAGATAATATAAGTTTCTCTCCAGAGCCATCTTCATCAACTTTTCCCTGCCATTTCTTAGTACCTCTCTTTCATGTACAAATAACTACTAATATGCCCAAGGCGGAAATTCAATCTCCTTTCCTATCTAAAAATCAGTGGCTGCCCTGCTTATCAGCCAGCAGAGGGCTCAATGAATGAATTCCCAAGTCAGAAAATAGCTAAGAGCACCTCTGTTCTTTGGCTTTGTTAAACATGTAATTTGCCTCTTAAATCTGCATAGGCAGTGTAGCTGATTATTCTTATTAGTTGTTAAACTTAACCACTACTTACGTTCATTCAAACAGTTCTCTATTCATTTGTCACATATATCCAATCATTCACACGCATTTTTAGTGCCTGAGTGGACAAATCCTAGAATTTTAGACCTCAAAGTCACCTCAGAGGTCGTTCCTCTGAGATTTTTCATTTTAAACCTCTCACATAAAAGGCTCTTTCAACAGTGCTCCCGACTAATAACTGGATAACGTCTTGCTTGTAGAAGGGAGATAAATAGATATCATTTGCGAGAGAATGTATTGCACATATGCACAGTTCAATGATCTGGCACCAAAAATCTCTTTTGCTGTAAAATCTATTCATTGATCCCAGTAATTCTCTCTGTACCTACATGGAGTTAGTTCAATTCCTCAGCTAGTGGACAGCCCTTCGTATATTTACAGCCTTTTGTCAGTTCTTTGGGTTTCGGTATCAGCCTTGGTAAACAATGTAATTTCACACATATCCATATGCAATTAGTTCTCACTTTATTTAAGTTTGTTTCTTAATATACTAGTTAAATGCGGTAATCCCCATCCCTTTGGAAATTTGGAATTGCAAGGCTAATACTCCAAGTATTTGTAAAATGGAGGGATAAGGACCTCCAAAGTCACCAATAGCTTTGTCACCTAACCTGATGACTCTCAAGCTTTAATGTGTATTGAATTACCTGAAATTTTATTAAAATGTAATATCTGATTCAGTAGTTCTGAGGCAGACCCTGAGAGTATGCATTTTTAACAAGCTACCATGTTACTGGTCCACAGATCACATTTTGAGTAATAGGGTCTAAATAGAATTTCTTATACAGGTTCCATTAAATCCCAAAAATATAATATGCTTTTCTATACTACTGTATTTTATATAAAACACATAATTAAGGCAAAACATTAGCACTAGCATATATACACAAACACACAAGTGATGCTGTTTAATGCAAGAAAAATGTAGAAAAATACAGAGTATTACATTAATTCTCCACTGCAAACAATTACTATCTGGGTGCATAGATGCTTTGAGCTATGAAAAAAAAATCTCTCAACTTATGTTGGATTATTTAAAGGACAATAATCATTCAAAACTTGTGAGGTAATTAAAACCATCATAACTTTTCTAACCCTATACCTGTTAATTAAGTGTCTCATTTCCATAAGCTGACTTTCATTCCTCCTGGCTGGCCAGCTCTCACTTTTACCATCAAAAAACCTTCTCTCTATTTTCACAAAGGTGAAAATGAACTTATTCTCCAGGGTATCAGCCACACATACTACAGAAATTTTCTCATGTATTATGACATAAATTTTCCATAGTGAGTCTATTTCAATATGGAATAAATATTTTTTTTCTCTTCTAAGGAAAAGAATCCTCCATTACTTAACAGTCATCATCTCATGGCTGGCTTGCAAATAGTATTCTCTGTCATTTTGGATATGTTTTACTTAGTTTTCTACTAATTTACTAAGAGGAGTTATTATGATTTATATAATTACATAAAGAATTATGGTTTTGTAATTATATAAATTATAATAATTAATAATTTGCTATGGTACCTAAGAACTATATACAGAGATTTTATTAGTACAACAACAATAATAAGACAGCTACTACTACCATTTACTGAGTGCTTATCTCATGAAAAGTACTATCGTTATTCATGCCCACAAAATTCTAGGTAAGTAAGTATAACTGAGAACATTACACAGGTGAAGAAATAGAAGTTGATAGATGTGAAATAGGTTGGTTAGGGTCAACTGAGTAATAAATGGTTAAGTTGAGGTTTGATGCCAGATAACTTTGGCTCCATGGTTGCAATGCAACCCTATCTGCTTTGAAAAGTGTTTTATATTATGGTATAATAGTTTTTCTCTTGAAGAAAGTATTTATAGCAATATTTAAGATTTGGAGATTCCATCAAACTAGATCCAAAGTACATGTAGAAGACAAGAGGATATTTTAAAATGTAGAGTATTGTCAGGGCACAAAAATACGCTTTCTTAGGATCAGAGATCATAAAAGAGAATTTTTCAAACACAATGTTTTTTTTTTAAAGAACATAAAACAATTACTCTAACAATTACTTTAAGCTATTCAAATCTCACATATTAACTAAATGGCAAAAAGCATTCAACCAATTTAATGAATCCATAATATAGACCTTAGCAGAATTAAGAGCTCCTGTGTTTAGTTTAAATTAGCATTGAACTGGCTTAGCTTTGTATTTTGTTTTGTTTTTCCCCCAAGATGCCATGATCCTTCATTTTAATTCTTCCAACTTTTGTTTCTTCTTTTGTAAATCTTTTGGTAGGAATCTGCCCATCACTGCCCTTCACTGGCCTTCCTTCACTTTCGCAGTCATCACATCCACTCATCTCTACACCTCCAGTCTACTCAATCTGTGACTCCTGTGCTATAAACGTCATAGATGAGGGCAGGACAAAAGTGCAGGTAATTAGAAAAAACTAGAATGACCTTTTTCAGAATAAGTATAATACAGTAAAGGAAGAAATCTGGCTAGATCCATAGAAATGTTTGAGATGAGAAAAGAGAAGTTATCATTATATGTAGGGAGAAAAAGACTGCCAGAGAATTAAAATAACAACCCATTCCTTACAGAATACAGCTATAAGCAACTAAATTATGGTGCATCTTTGAATGAGTCCGAACCTCTCCATGTCAAGATGTTTCATGACAATATTCCAGTTTTCATCCTATTGTTCAAGTCACTGGTCTACCTTTAAGTCTGTGTTAGTAAAATTAACTTCACTAAGTAGTTAGCATAATGGTCTCAAAAAGACATTGAGGGCTCTTTTGCCTGGACTGCCAACAATGCCATCCAGACTGAGGAAGACCAGGAAGCTTCTAGGTCATGTGAGCCATAGCCAAGGCCATATGGGCAAGCCCAGGAAGCATCCAGAAGGTAGGAGTAATGCTGGTGGCATACATTAAATACCACAGGATCAACTTCAACAAAAATCACCCCAGGTCACTTTGGAAAAGATGCTATGAGGCATTACCACTTAAGGAGACACCAGAACTTCTACTCAACTGTCAATCTTTATAAACTGTAGACCTTGGTTAGGGAGCAGACACGGGTCAATGCTGCCAAAAACAAGACTGGAGCTGCTCCTATGATTGATTGATGTGGTGTGACTGGGCTACTACAAAGTTTTGGGGAAAGGAAAGCCCTCACAACAGTCTGTCATCATGAAGGCCTAATTCTTTAATAGATGAGCTGAGAAGATTAAGGGGAAGGGGGAAGAGGGTGCTGTGTCCTGATAGCTTGAAGACACATGGAGGGAGGTTCATTAAATGCTAACAAATGCTTTCTTTAAAAGAAAAAAAGACATTGAAGGTTACAAATGTTGTTTGTAAACCTTGAGAATTTAGCAAATACTTTCAATATTTCTTTTCAGTGATTTCAGGAAATATACTAAAATACCAACTGGCCATATGATAATTATGAAGACACCCGGGCTATTTGCAAATTTTGTATGATGAGTGTGTTGAAGGGAAATGTAAGATAAATACCTAACATAATTTTTATTGATGAACTCATTTAAGTCCTTTTCTTTAATTTATTGTTATTTTACTTGACCTTTAGTCCTCTATGTAGCCTGATGGAAGACATAATAACAATAGAAGATCCCTCCTTAGTACCTTGATGCGTGCCTAAACGTGCTTTTTATCCAAGCATGGAATATATTGGATCCCAAATCTTATCAAGGGCAGAAGAGAACATCATGGATGATTTTTGTTCTAAACCTCTTCATATATTTATTAAAAATTAAAATTATTTCTACCTTAATTTTCCAAATATAATTCTCATTCACATTTCATTTGGAAAAAATTTTTGCAAGATTGCTAAAGAGGGTGCTTGGGAAGCACCTGGGGGGCTCAGTTGGTTAATCCCCTGACCTTTGCTCAGGTCATGATCTTGCAGTCTGTGAATTTGAGCCCCACAATGGGCTCTGTGCTAACAGCTCAGAGCCTGGAATCTGCTTTGGATTCTGTGTCTTCCTCTCTCTCTCTCTGCCCCTTTCCCACTTGCACTCTGTCTCTTTCTATCAAAAATAAACAAACATTTAAAATAATTAAAAGAGAGAGAGTCACTTGGATGGCTTAGTTGGTTAAGTGTCCAACTCTTGATATAGGCTTATATCATGATCTTGCAGTTGTGGGATTGAGCCCCATATCAAGCTCGAGCTCTGTGCTGAGTATGGAGCATCCTTGGGAATTCTCTCTCTTCTCTCTGTGTCCCTCACACCCCCATTCTCTCTCTCTCTCTCTCTCTCTCTCAAAATAAATAAACATAAAAAAGAGAGATTCTAGAGGCACCTGGGTGGCTTAGTTAGTTAAGTGTCTGACTCTTGATATTGGCTTAGGTCATGATCTCAGGGTTCATGAAGTCCAGCCCTGCATCTGACTCCATGCTGAGTGTGGAGCCTGCTTGAGACTCTCTCCCTCTCTCTCTTTCTCCCTTCCCCACTCATGCTCTCTCTCTCTCTCTCTCAAAATAAACAAATAAACTTTATTTTTTTAATGTTTATTTATTTTCCTTGAGAGAGAGAGGGTAAGCTGAGGAGGGTCCGAGAGAGAGGAAGACACAGAATCTGAAGCAGGCTCCAGGCTCAAATCTGTCAACACAGAGCCTGACACAGGGCTTGAACTCAGGAACCGTGAGACCTGAGTGGAAGTGGGATACTTAACCAAATGAACCACCCAGGTGCCCCCAAATAAGCTTAAGAAAAAAGCTTGCTAAAAAGAAATTTACAACAAATTGCAATACTGTATGTAAGAGACACCATAGATAAGTGCAATTGAGATATTAAAAGTCAAGTCTTAACTGAGCCAACAATACAATTCAGGATTCATTAACAGATTTCAGAATCTAATTCAAGTGCCACATCCTCATAATCTCCTCATCACCTTCTGTATTTTGAATATCATCATCTGCCAGTAAACTGTGGAATTCATCATTGAGGGAGAAGATAAGGTTATGTCACCAATAATGGCCCACTGGGAAAGGTTAGCTTTTAGAAAAGATGGTGTGACTGATTTGCCCAGTAGACTGAACAATACTGGTAACTTGCAGGCAGAGGAAATATGAAATAATATTCATTAATATATTCAGAATATAAATATAAAAGATATTTTCAAAAATAATTTACAAAGGATTGGTTTTCCTCCAAATCCTAAGGGTTACCATTGTCAGCTGGCTAATTTTTGTTCAGAAATATGCACGGTCATCTTTCCACCAGTAATATAAACATCATAAAGAACTGGTGCAAACAATTTTATCACAAGCATTGCTTGATTTACCATGCCGCCTATAAATAATTTAATAAAAAAAGAGGAAGCATTCTTTTCATTCAGGGAGAAAGTAAATTTTAGTATAAAATGAGAGGCAACATTTTTATTAACACAGGAATATGTGTTAAACATAGGGGGGAAAACATAGGGGGAAAAACATAGGGGGAAAAAAACCCATACTGCTCACTGGCACTATATTAAAATAGGTATACGAAGTAAAACATATTGTATATCACTTTGCTTCACCAAAATCTGAAATGTTTTCTTTTATCTTTTGCTAAGGAACATTCAGAGTTTATAAGTACGCTGCAATAATACGTTAGAAAGCAGTCTCTTCTTTATTGAAAAAACAAATAAGTACAAAGAAAAATCATTTTAAACATATAATTTATCTGAATTTACTATCAAGTCATGTGAAAGGGGAATAGATACAGACTATTTGGTTCCACAGTGATGGTGAACATATTTTTAGTCTTCATTCATAAAATGTGGTACCCTTAATCTAATAGAAATTCAGTTAGTGGTTAAACAAAATCTCCAATGTATAACATGTCTTATCACAAACCTTTTTCTGGAATAAAAGCAACTGTGGTAGGAAGGGTATAATATAGATATATATTCACAATTCTCAAAGGGTCACAACAGATCAGTGTTTTTCTAAAATTTTATTTTTAAGTAATCTCTACATGCAATGTGGGGCTTGAACGTACAGTCCCAAGATCAAGAGTTACCTGCTCTATCAACTGAGCCAGCCAGGTACCCATAGTGTTTTTCAAACTGCAATGTATGACCCATTAATTGTACATAAAATAAGTCTAATGGGATGTGGCCAGCTATTTTTTAATGGTACACAGCAGAATAAAAAAGAATATAATATATTGGAAGGCACTGCAGATAGTAAAGTACCAATCATTTAATAAAATCTCTCTCTCATATCTGTTACACACACACACAAGTCTATACATATATTTACATATATGTATTTATGCATACACATATGTGTCAATGTGTCTTTGTATACTAGATCCTAATATAAATTAATACATTTTTGTAGGCTTTGGTAAAAAACAAAATTTGAAAACTACTTCGATAAATAATTTCGAAACCCAGTCTTTCTCTCCAAAATTAAATCATATACTGCAATTTTCTTCAGAGAATTCTTTAAATTAATTGGTCATTAGCTCTACAGTCAGATCATATTACATATCATATATTAAATCTATAATCCACACAGAACTGTCACATGATCTGGAAAGAAAAATTTTGGTGCTGATTTCATATAAACATTCTGGTTTTCAAGTAGTTTTTAGTTTACTTGAATGTCTTCAATACTGTCTCTTTTACTTTATTATATTAAGGAATGCAAAATTTTGAAAGTCTAGCTCATATAGGAAGCATTTAAGAATCATTTTATATATATTTTATACCCTAGCTTGACAGAGTAAAATGTGCACAAAGCTTCCTTGATATATTGACCAGACAATTAATTTTAGGGAAGCAGTACAGACTTATAGTTCCCATTTGATAAGGTGATAAGCTATGAGGTCCAGAGAAACATCGGGAACAAGGTGGGGGCAGATGGTGAGTGAGAGGCCAAAGGTGTTTCTGGTGGGCATTATTTTGGAACAAGAAAAACAGAAACAATTTCAAAGAACTTTCTGAGTGTTGGAGAAAGCAGTAAATGAGTAAGTTAATAAAGAACTACTATAGTGGGAAGAAATGATTGGGGAGAGGGAAATGAAACACTATACTACTCCCGGGGATAGAGCTTTGGGGAAAAAATTAGAATGTGTTCAGGTTTTGTTTTTATAAGCCATTCAAAGGAGACATCTGCTCCCCTTACCAAGACTTCTGTCCCTGCCCTCTGTAACAGAAATCAGGCTCCTTCTTGCTGGCTTGGAATCATAATCAGACCACCTTCATTTTATATAGACCCCAAGAGAGTGCTAACAACTTTTGACTACTGATAGTCTGGGAAGAATTCAAACCACTAACCCATTGTCTGTAAGCACTTTGTTCTCATACCAGTGCCATAAACAATCTAATTCTGTAAAAGCTGACACATAATACCTAGTATGAAGAGAAGAACTTATGTTTAGTAGCAACCTGAGGAAAAATAAGTACATAAAATCAACAAGGAAGCATCAGTATGGTCCATTGGAGATCTGGGACTGCATATCTGGAAATAATATTGGATAAATTGAGAAAATTGGGGCAATAATGGATCAAAAGTTATAACACAGCATTTCTGTGCATCACAGAGACCCTTCAGGGAAACCCCAGTTCAGCAGTGAGTTCATTTATCAAAGGGATAATGACCCTAAAACATTCTTTTGGAGACAGTGTGGAAACTATCTCCTTTTTAAAAGAAAGGCACCTGTGGAACTAATTAGGATAAAGTACTTCTTTCAAAGTATGGGCTATAATCCTGTTGAGTGAATAAAAGATTTACAAGACTATAGTTCAGAATGAGAGAGAACGCAAATGACAGCTGATGGTGGGGTGGCTTCTGGTATGAAAATAAGAATATTTGGAGAGATTCATATTGATATTCACTGACATAGTCACAAGAGAAAATAGTAATTGTACCCAAGAACAATTTAAATAATTCAAGTCACTCTAGCCCCAAATTCAATTAACAAGTGCCCCAAAGTAGATAAGCCTCACCTGAATGCATATCTTATTGCATTCCCTGAATGCAGATCCAGGGAAAAGTTCTGAAAAGATAGTTGTCTCCAAGGAGTAAGTCAGGGGCTTATGCTAAAAGGTTACATTTTTATTTTATACCTTTTACTGTTTGCTCTTCTTAAAAGCATGTACATGTATTAACTTAAAAATATTATTTAGGAAGAAAGAGTATTACTCATTAAATTAAGGAATGCAAGATATTGAATTATTTTCTTCATTCAAGATGCAAAATAATTTTTTGTTTGCAGATCTGTATGTATTGCTCAACTTTAGGTGTATACATAAAAGAATATGTAAAGGAATAATATTGGACATTTGTTATCACTCCATTGTGAGTTGAAAAATAATGCAGAGATTTGATACCATAACCCAACTGTCAAGGATTATTATACCCATGTATAACAGAGAGAAAAAAATATAATGGAATCATACAACTATCGCCTGGCAAGAATCAGGGATTTCAGCAATCTAGTGAAATCTAATTTATGTACATTTTTTTTTTATTGTTACTCTTGTGATAAAGCCTCAAATTTTTTTTTAAATCAATCTATTTATCAACCTAGTTATCAAACTATTTCTATTCTTCCCTGACAGGGCTTCAGAGAAAGCTAATTCTCATATACTTTCTTAGTTATAAGTCTTCTGTAATATACATTTGTTTCTATCTCTGCCTTTACACCACCTCCCAGACTTCTCTCCATCTTTGACAATAAAGACTTTGCAGAGTCATCAATGACCATCCTGTAGCAAATCTAAAAGAAAATTTATTCTCTACCATAAATTGGCTTGTCAGTGTCATTTGACATTCTGGATTATGTCCCCTCCACCCCACCCTCCTACCTCTCTTTCTTTCCTCAGTTCTGTGACAGTGCTCCTTCCTGGTCTTTCTCCTAACTCTAGGGCCTACTAGGTTTCCCCTCTCTTTGAAGTTGGGATTCCTCAGTTTTCTCTTAGGAACCCTTTCCCTTTTCACTTTAGTCTCTCTCTGTCTGGATTGTCATGAACTCTAGGGCCCCATTTGCCACATACATACTAAAAACTTCCAACTCTATATATCTAGGTCAAATCTTTTTTTAAACCTATTTTTCTGACTGCCTACTACATACCTCTATCAGATGTTCCACAAGTATTTCAAACTCAATATATCTCAAATTTGTCTCAAGGGATTCTTCAAACCCAATCCTTTCCATGTATTCCTTTTTTCAGAGAATGGTACTGATAATCACTTTAGTGTCCAAGAAAATATGGTGCTTCCTGAGACCTTTGACCTCATCCATTACAACTAGTAAATTACTAGAATGTACAAATTCTATGACACCTACTTTTTTCTTTGTCCTCATTGTCACTTCTTTATCTCTTACACAAATAAATGTATAGCCCTCTGTCTCCCTGCCTGCCTTTGCTGCTTCTCTGTAAATCATTCTCCACACAGCAGCCAGAGTAATAAACACACATGCACAAAATCATGGCACTTTCCTACTTAAATCAAATAAGGGTTCCCTATTACTTTTCAGATAAAGGCTGTCCCTATTATGACTTAGCACATCATTATGACTTACCACACGTCACATCCAATCCAACACAATAATTCATCACTCAAAATTATTCTGTTACTCAATTATACCATTTTCCTACCCATGCTTCAGAACTTTCCACATGTCTTTTTTCTAAAACACACACATTTGACTTCTTGTGCCTGGTTAATTTCTGTACATCATTTAGATTTCAGTTAAGACATTATTTCCAATGAGAGGACTACTCTGACCTCCATCTCTCCAT
The DNA here is from genome assembly GCF_003009895.1 of Hyaena hyaena. Taxonomy (NCBI): domain Eukaryota; kingdom Metazoa; phylum Chordata; class Mammalia; order Carnivora; family Hyaenidae; genus Hyaena; species Hyaena hyaena. The sequence continues at coordinate 12,991 of NW_024081388.1, read as the reverse complement.
ACAAGTCTTTTTTACTGTCACTCATCTATGTTCCCATGACAAGTAATATTTTGTTGCATTTATCACATTGTATTATAATTCTCTCTTTACTTGTCTCTAAGCCTCATGCAGGCAATGACTGCATTTATTTTCTTTATCATTTTATTTCTAGCTTCTAATGTAGTGACCGGTACAGATTTTGGGTCCAATAAACATTGTTAATTGCATATATAAATTAATGAATAATCACCATCAATCCTATCAATGTCTTATTCTCAGAAATCCAAGATTCTCTTTACAAAAATTTCACTTAGGATATCTGACTTTATCGATTTTAGCCATATTTCAGAACACAAGATAATGAAATATGTTTGCTATCTTCTGATATACATTCCACTCAAGTAACACTTGTCAAAGTCATCAAAAATCTTCAAAACAATTATTCAAGAGCTGGTTTTATCCTAATGGATAAGCTCCCAAGTATACTTCAGGGGTTGATGTACTACTTTGAAAAGGCAGAATAGTGCTGGGAATGAATCATTATCTTGAAGCAGCTCAAAGTTCTTTACTAACTTGTGCCAGGGAAGCCCCACATTCAGTGACAGATTTCATTAGCAGCACATCCGTTTTTGCTATCTTTGTAGAACACTGTTAAGTGCTATGCTAATAGACAAAAGTAGAAAATCAGAACATATGTTATGAAATTAGCTGGAAGCTTTATAAGCAACCGGTTTTTTTTCTGGATGAAGAATTCTAGTTAAAAGACAGTTAATATTTTAGTGTGCAAGAAAAGCAACCATTAATGGATATTTTTAACAGAATTAACAAATTGGAATTAAGCTAGGTAATATTCTTATCTGACACACACCTCAGGGTCATGAGAGAAATAGATAAAATGCTGCAAGTAAGTACTGAGGTTTTCTTCAGTACATTCTTCTAGACTACCTACAGCAAATTAAGAGCTAACAACAGGTCATCTGAACATGAAGGAGTAAAGTTAGAGGAAATATTTAGAACTCTAGAGGCAAATAAGACCAGCTACAACTATCTAGACAAAACAATATATTCTATAGCTATTGCAATGGAAAGGACAATAGACATGTAGCATGTAATGTCAACTTAGAGTATTAGTTCACATTTGTACTAATGCCATATTTAAATTAAAGGGCAAGAGTATATAAATAAGACTAAGGACAGGACATGAAACTAAAAAAAAATGGGGAGATTGAATGAGAGTCTCTAAATAGAAAACCTGATCTAGCAAAATATTTAGGAGTTCATCATGTATCCCAAGTAAAAACAAAAACAAGTACAAAGAGTTCTTCTCTAAAGAAAATATTAAAAGAAAACTCAACATATGACATTTCCTGTCCCTTAATATAACTACTGGCTTATTGATGTTCACTGTAAAGAGAAAGCTAATGATTAGTTCTGTCCACAATCATAGAGCTTCGAAGGAAATATCTCATTTCTAACCATTACAGGTATCCGATGACTAACGGACATTAAAGGAAAACAAGCAATGTGGAAAAAAATAAAAGGCCAAACTAAGCAAACAGAAAAGTGAACTTTAAAAGAGACAGAAAAATTTACAGAACAGAATAAGATTTTTAATTTTTTAATGTTTATTTATTTTTGAGAGAGAGAGACAGAGTGCGAGTGAGAGAGGTGCAGAGAGAGGGAGACACAGAGTCCAAAGCCGACTCTAACATGAGGCTCAAACTCACAAAACTCGAGATCATGACCTGAGCCGAAGCCGAATACTTAACCAACTGAGCCATCCAGGCGCCCCAAGAATAAAGATTTTTAAAATGGTTTCATTAGAGGCATCTGGTAGCTCAGTTAGTTAAGCATCCTACTTTGGCTCAGGTCATGATCTCCAGGTTCTAAGCCCACATCAGGCTCTGTGCTGACAGCTCTACTGCAGCTCTGACAGACTTAACTTTACTTCCACATTTACATCACTAGATTAGTTACAAACTTTTAAACTTAATAAATATTTTTAATTTGATGTTACTGCTGCAAATGTACTTTGTTGCAACCTTGAGTCATATACTAGGATAATATTTCCTCCTCTATAAGCCCAATACTTCATTAAGAAAAACACCACCTTGTGTCATTTAGAAGGAATTCTCTTTAAATCCTCTAACAAATGTTTTTACCATATTCCAAATTTTGTACAATTTGGAATCATTCTTTATATTTACAGATTTCTCCCATTTCCCAGACCCTTCTTTCCAAAGCCCTGGTTCTTCTACTGCTCTCTAAAGCAGAGTCTAGCTATCATGTTACTGTACTTCTAAGTTAAACCCATTATTTCCATGCTACCATGTATTCATCTTTCTTGGTATATGCTCTTCTTACTATAGTACATGTTCAATTAACTTTCCAAGAAGGAAAGATAATGGGGGGGGGGGGGATGATCTGAGCAGGAAGCAGAGAGAAGGTTGATGGTGTGAATGAACTAAAGTCTTATTTCATAGCAACAAGTCAAAACACAATGTATAAGTAGATTTAAAAAAAAAAAAAGAGAGAGATCAACATATCATTTTAAAATAAGTATCAGAAGAGCTAAACACAGAAACTGAAGTGGTTGTCATTTAAGGACAGAGTCTGGCAAGAGAGAAGACTTTGACAATCATGATTTGCTTTTCAATATAACTTGTAATCATTACTGTTGTTCATTAAATATTCCCAGTTCTTTACTTCCTGAGAATATGACAGGACCACACTTCTTGGTCCTGGTGAGACTGCATGGAACTGTTACTAGTCATGGCAAAGGACTTGTGAGCACAAGTGGCATGTGTCACTTCTAAGTGGAGACTTTAAGAAGCAATACACAATTCATCACCCTCTCTCTTTTATATTTTTTCTCTGTAAGATGAATCAGAAAGTTTGGTGGCTAATCATCAACCTGAGTACCAGAATGAGAACACAAGTTTCAGAGCTAGCCCCCAAACAACTTATGATATGCAGTATGGTCTAGAAATCAGCCTTTACTATTATGAGCCACTGAAATTTTGGACTTGCTTGTCACTGCAGCAAAAGTTAAAGAATACTATTTGACTTTTTTTTTTACATGTGCATGATTTACTTTGATAATAAGACATTTTAAAAAACATCGGAAGACATGGAAAGCTTTTAATTTGTCCTAAATATTTAAATATATTTCATGTCTTTGATAATGCCAAATCTATAAACTCAATAAGATTATTTTAATTCTCAAAAAAAATTAAAAAAATTTTAAAAAAAAGATTATTTTAATTCTCTTCAAGATTCTTCTTCTGAACCTCAGGACACAGAAAATTGAGTAATTATTTTCTCCATTCTCCTGGGTTGGTACATAAGTGGTATTCTAGAGGCATAAGAGAAGCTAATTCATTAAATACAATACATGTCTTAAGTCATCAGGGCTTACTTCCTTGTGGAGCCCCAGATGAGGAAACCTACTTGGGTTATAGTCCCCACAAGGAATATAGTAATTCATGGAAATACAACTAGTCTTTCTTTAACACTGTTATATCACAATAAAGCATTAAATAATTTAAACCATAATGATTAAATAAAAGTTACTCTTTGGCTACACTAATTTATATAAGGTACCGGTTCTCAGACTTCAGTGGCTCTGGAGTAGGAACCAGAAATCTGCATTTTAACAGGCACATGAAGATATTCTGAGATAGGTAATCTTGGACACTGAAAATATTGCCTTAATGTTTTACTATATACACATTGAAGCTGAAAAGATTGTTTACTTCATCCCCCAAACATCAGTGAGTAATTAACTCTCTCAAGAAACATAGTAATAAAAATGGAAACTAAGAGGAAGTCAAAATCACACTTAAAATAGAATTAAATCCTCATTATCAGGGAAGATTAACCATCTCAAAAACTGGCTCTGATTAAAACATAGCAGGAACCTGATGAGGGTTATGCCTAGTCATCTTTCAAAAGAACTCAGTGATTGATAAGATACCAGCTGAATCAATGGCCGTCTTCTCATTCCCACAGACACATCTGGGAGAGGCAGACAGGCTCAAGGAGAAAGGGATTCACGAAACCAATCAAATTTTCCTAAGACTCCAACACCACTCAAACAGAGCACTCCAGGAGGCAACTTGGTTTCTATTCTCCCCTTACAGGGGACCACTGCCTGCTGCAGCCTAGTCACAGAGCCTTACTTTGTAAAAATTCTGAGATCAAGGCTCCTCTTTTGTCACATGACTCTGTAAATCAGTTAATCAGTTTCAGATCATGACAGTAGAACTGATGATTATGAATATATTCTCAGTTCTGCTAAAACTCATCTATGCATGCCCTTGGCTCTATTAAAATTTCATGCCATATTTTGAAATTTAAAAAAATGCCATAACCATTTGATATTCTGTTTTTTCTAGATATTTTGATAATATAAAACCAAAGGCTAGCAATGGTTGCTGAAGAAACACTACTGGAATGTGAGCAAATATTAAAAATGTATATGAAGTCACTATGGAAAATAGGTCTTGTCCATCATCACCAAAAGTGAGTTCACATCTGTGGTGTCTGTCCAAACTGGTTTGACCATCTCACTCCAGTTTTGGCCTCTCATAACTTTGGTAGCCTAAATACAATTCCATTCACATATCTCCCACATATCATTTTATATCTCATTCAGACTCGAACCGCCCCCCTTCAGTCCTGTCATTTGTAGCCTCATGTTCAAGTATGGTAGAGAACAAGATAGGCATTTGGTGGAAAGACAGAATACACACTCTTTAATAAGTAAGTTTCACAGTGTTGCTAGGTGTCAAAGCCAAACTTATCAAGAAGCCATTGATAAAAGTAATGTTGAATGTAATACAGGATATTTTTCACTATACCAAAATATGCCTGTACATGATAAATTTTCCTTGGGTGGCAGTCTTTACCATATTAGTAACACTAAACTTTATACCGGATTATATTTATACTTTATTTTGGTGTAAAGAAGATCAGCATTAAATTTATAGTCTTCTCACTCGCTACTAAGATCATATGACTTGCATCTCTGTAAATAAACCATAACCCTGATATCTATTTTTTTCTACACATATTTTTCTCTTACTCTAATCTTTTTCATCTGTTCATTGTTATTTTGTTAAATGTTATATATTTTTATGAAATACCTCAAAACAGAGCCAAGCTAAAAAAAAAAAGCATAAGGAATAGGTAGGTAATAAATGAAGAAGAAAGAGAGATAGAAGGGGAAATGATATCTCATGTAGATGAGCCATGAGGGAAACAAGATGGTGGCATTGCAGTTTAGAAAGTAGCTCTTGCACAGCTGAAACAGACCCTTTCACCATGTCCTGACATTGGCCTTTTTTTTTTTTTTTCACTAAGATAGTGGGAAACAGGGGTATTTCTTTCTGTAGTGCTTAAGTTATGAATGCTTTGATACCTTCAGTTTTAATGAGTAACATAAGAGTTGCTTACCAATAAAAGTATTGATGGTTAAGAAAATCCGAATTTATTTATTAATCAAGTAAAAGGACAAATTGAAGCACTATGCTGAGTATTGCAGGGGTGGAGAGTTCCATAGGAGGTGGAACGGATGAGGGCAGAAAATGGAGACAGTGGTTCAGAATTTGAGTTTTAAAATTTTTTAATGTTTTATTTATTTCTGAAAGAGAGAGAGACAGTGTGAGCAGGGGAGGGTCAGACAGAGAGGGAGATACAGAATCCAAAACAGGCTCCAGGCTCTGAGCTGGCTGTCAGCACAGCGCCTGACGCAGGGTCTGAACCCCCAAACCGTGAAATCATGACCTGAGCCGAAGTTGGACGCTCAACCGACTGAGCCACTCAGGAGCCCCCAGATTCTGAGTTTTAGATACAGTCCAACTTGGATCTGAATCCTTCCTATTGGTGTCATGTTGGGTACTTATTGTCTTAGCCTCAATTTCCTTTATCTATAAAACAGGAATAACATAACATCTACCTCTCTGTGTCTTTTAGAGATTTAACTTGAGATGAAGGCCTTAGAGAACTTAGTACAGAATATATTTTCCATTCACTTTTGTATGATTTTTATTTATGACAGTTCCTTCCCTAAAAAACTTGAAATTTATAGAGCAATTAAGTCATGTATACAAGACTATAGTTGAAGGGCATGTGTAATAAATACCATGAAGTTGGCATATGCAAAGTGCTATGGGGTAAGGGAAACAGAAAAAAATGATCAAAGTCAGAGACCCAGGCTGGGGGGTCAGCTTGAAGAAAAGACTCTAGTGATTTAAATGAAAGGCTACCTAATGTGTTCAAAAACACATAGCAAAGCTACATCAAGAATAAAGTTGAAGGACATATTGGAATGGACTGTACAATGTCAAAGTAAAATGAAAATGCTATCAAGAAGAAACTAATAATGAGAACACTGCTTTTGCAAAAGAATCATTCTGTGAAAAGTAACATGCTCTTTATGTTGCCACCAATTGGGATATGAAGCTACATTATATCCCTTCTCATAACAACTAGCATTTAGTATAGAATTAATATGTTCCCGAAGTCTTTTAGATACATAACAATCATGCAAGCTAAGAATTATCCCCAATTTCCAGCACAGAAGATGAGGTTTAATAAGCTTAAATACTTTGATTAAAGTCACTTAGAAAATAATGGCATGGAGATGCTTCCTGGCTACGAAGTCCATGTTCCAAAGCCTAGGCCCTTCTCACTATCATCTTTAGCTTCTCTGTATAATTGCATCTTACAGGATCTCTTTTAATGACTGTGTCAAAAATGTGGTTTCATTTGTACACGGAGAGTGAGCCCTTCATGTAGGATTTTACATTAATTCTCTGAAAAAGTCAAAATGTGAATTTGAATAAATAAGAAAACAGGCTTTATTTTCCAGAAGAAGCAAGTGACACCAATACCAGCAGTGTCTTATATAAGGAATGGTTGTCCCCACACTCATGGGGTAACGACTAACTCCATATTTTCGGTTCTACTAGTGATTGATTATAGCTCTTGACAGTGTGTTAATTGTTACAAAGATTTTGCTAAACTGGGACCACATCTCTGTAACATTCTGAAAAATACAAAGTCCTTCAGTTTAAAGAAAAAAATAACAGGAAGAAAACGGTATATAAGCAAAGAGAATAAATGATAACCTTCCAATGTTTGCTTTTCTAAATTTTCAAAGACACATTTAATTTCAACTGTAACCATTTTACATGGGACTTGTCCAACAATGGCTATGCTCTAATCAAAAACTAAAAATAATTAAAGCTACCTCTAAAGATTAGCTAGCAGTTATCATTATGTTCTAAAAAAATGGTAGAGTTGTCAATATAGCATTTCCAAATAGCCAACTATAGGAAAACAGATATTGAGGCCATTTTGCAATTAAGAGACTATAAGAAGTGAGAAAAAAACATCAGAAAGAACTTTTAAAAAGGTTGTGTAGGGGCGCCGGGGTGGCTTAGTCGGTTAAGCGTCCGACTTTCGCTTAGGTCATGATCTCGCAGTTCGTGGGTTCGAGCCCCGCGTCGGGCTCTGTGCTGACTGCCAGCTCGGAGCCTGGAGCCTATTTCAGAGTCTGTGTCTTCCTCTCTCTCTGACCCTCCCCTGCTCACTCTGTCTCTCTCTCTCTCTCTCTCCTAGAAATAAATAAAAATATTTTTAAATAAATAAATAAATAAAAAGGTTGTGTAGTATTTATTAGTACCATTTGCCGTGTTTTTGGCTCTCCACCTTCTGGACACACTTTCTGATGCTATTGTTAACATGTCATATTCTGTGACTTCTGCTGGTCAGTGAATCACAGTAGATATGTAAAATGTCATTTCCAAGCTAGAGAATTTCATTATTTGTTCACGACCCCAGAGTTCTCCTTCCCTCTATTCCTGGCTGACTTGGACAGTGGCTGCTCCATGAAGCTGGGTTCAAAAGTGAGAGTTATCTGGAGCACAAATTTCAGTCAACCTGCAACAGGCATGGAACGTGAGGGAGAACTAAACCTTTGTTAGCTAAGTCACTAAGATTTTGTGGTTATGACTATAGTAAATCCTAGCACAGTGCTGTCCAAGAAAAAAAAATGGTCCACATATGAAATTTTATGTTATTTATCTTTTTAATGTTAATTTATTTTTGAAAGAGAGCACACGTGAGTGAGAATGAGTGGGGTAGTGGCGAATAGACAGGCTCTGTGCTGAGAGTGGGCAGCCTGACACAGGACTTGAACTCACAAACCATGAGATCATGACCTGAGCCAAAGTGGGATGCCCAACTGACTGAACGATTCAAGCACCCCTAAAGTTTTAAGATTTGTATTAGCCACATTTAAAATTGAAAAGAAACATGAAATTAATCATAGTCACATTTCAAGTGCTCAATAGCCATAAATGGCCAGTGGCTACTATACTAGACAGAACAGATTTTGCTTCTTATGGTGATACAGACAATATATAGTATCCAATTAATCACTAAGATTTTCTCAAGAAACACACATATACACAGTAGGATAAATGGCTTAGAAATAAGGAAAGTTGATAAATTGTTTAGTTTAAGATGCCAATGGGCTATTCTAGTGGATATGTCCTCTGGGCAATGAGAAAATACAGAACAAAGGAAGCACAGACTTTGGAATATAAATGCAGTTCCAATTATCCTTCACTTTGCTAGTCCCTGAAAATAGAAGAGTAGAGGGCTCAGCTATACCTTGAAAATCTACAGTTGATCCTCAAAAGACCAAATAATATAAATGATTTTTTAAAAAACTTTGAAAAGACATATCTGAAAGACATGACATCAAACATCTAGCACTTAGGTCTTAGAACTGAGAAAAATATATAAGCAATGAATGGAGTTTTAAATATATCTAAAGTAATCAAGAATGAAAGAAATACCAGAACAGAGTGAAAGCTTTGGGTTTTTAACAAGAAATGATTATTAGTGACATTTGGAAGTATGGCTTTGGTGAATTCATGAGTTAGGGGACCAAATTAAAGAAAATTCAAAAGAAATCTAGTGAAGAGCAAATTGAAGCAATGAATGAAAGGCAATAGTAACAGTATGAGTAGAAATACACTTCTATAAAATAGAGCCCCATTTCAGCTGAAGAGCCCAGGGAAACTTAATAAGAGAAAACAGCCATTTGTGGGTCTGTGTGAAGCTAATAATGAAATGCAGGATTCTACAAGGAGATGAGTGGCGTGAGGGCAAAAAAGAGCAAAGGACTTAGACAAGGATCAAATACCCTATCTGGAGGCTTAGAGGAATAAAATGTAAGGCAGAGCATTAGATTGGCTGCCAATCAAAGGCAAAATCTTTGATCTATTGAGAATTACATGTTTAAATAATTGGTTACCTTGACTTTGAATGAAAGAAGGCATGGGATTTATAGGTAGTTGTAAGTTTAGCAGGAATAAAGGAAATGAGAACTTGACATGATTTCTACAGAAATCAGTATGTATTTTTTTCACACAGGTAAAAGTGAATAAAATTCTTAAGGAAAATAAAAATGAATCAAAATCAAGTTTTTCATATAAACTAGAAATAAAAAAGAAGAAAACTGTAAAGAAATATTGATGTCTTTTCTTAAAATTGAATACCTTAAATGTCCATGCCTTTAAACATCCTAGAGAATGAGCAATAATATGAAAATCCAGAAAGTTTTTGGAATGTTTATCACAGTACCGTGTTATTTTACTTATATACTATTTTTCTAAGTTTATACAAACAAAAATTCTTGGAAAAATCAAGTTCTGCAAGCACTACATCCCTATATATTCTCACATATTTCCCCACAAATATCTCTTGATGTTAAGGTGTTCAGGAAAATTTATAGAATGAATGTGGATTTCAAAAACTGTCGCAATAGTTTAACATAAAATTTTTCCAATATGTAATGGTATATGTTAAAAGTAAAGAGCAGCTTAAGTCACAGAATTCCAAAAACAACAAGGATTTTGGAAGGAAAAAAAGGATTCTGAAAGGCTCAAAAACCTGGAGAACTGGAAGGTTGTGTCAATTAAAGCAAAACACAAGATAATAAAAAATACTTATTTAAGAAACCTAATTTTTTAAAAAAGCAGTGAAAAGAATTTCAACTAAAGCCAAAGTATATTTTAAATATAATTATACAGTAAGCAAATGACAAAAGTGATGAAGTGTAAAGAAATAATCTATGAAGTAATTATTTAGACCCTATCTTCAGAATTAAAGCAAAAGAGCAGGCTTTTGCTTATCATCAAATCAGATTTATGAGTAGAAATGTGAGAAATTAAAGAACCAGCAGATTAACACCTTAAGTGAAAATTAACTCAGTAATGTTTTCTCTGCTGATAAAAGACTAACACTAACAGCTCTCAGACAAAAGTGCTAAATTAAGTAAATAGGATAGAAATTCTTCATTCATTCAGATATTTAATATTTGGAAGTAATCCAACTGAACTCACCTCTGGAAATTCTCCTTACAAATAGCTTTTGTGTGTGAGTATAATATCTACTACTCTCCAGCCAAGAAGATGTCTTCCTTAGGTAAGTTTAGCCTCTTCCATTCATCCCTCTTCCTTATCCAGGACCAAAGTACATTGTCCTTTACTCCTTCCTCTCTTTCATAACCCAGCATGGATGTGTGGAGCTAGGTCAGAATGAGGGGTTGGCTCCAGGCACAGAGGGGGAGTGAGATAGTACAGGTTTGGGAGTCAAACAGGCCTGGGCTTAAAATTTTCCAGATCCACCACCTACCAGCAAGTTGTTTAACCTCTATGATGTTTACTTTCCCCATCTACCAAATGAGGATAATAATACCCACCTTACAAAGTTATTGCAAGAATTAGAGCTAATAATGCAGATAGAGTGCCTACTACATCTTGGCATGTAGAAAGTATTTAACTAGTTAATTTCATTTTGACGATCTGAGTCTAAATCCCGTCCTGTCATTAGAAGCTCTGTGGCCCAATTCCTGATGATATAGTACCTGCCTCATAATATTACTATGAGAATTAAATAAGTTAAAATATGTAAAGTACTTAGAATAGTGACAGGCAAATAATAAATGCCACATAAGTGTTATCATTATCAGTACTAGGCTGAGTGCCTAAGTGAGCTGGGAGGTTCTGGAAATAACCAAGTCCTAATGTATAGGACTTTGTATATGAAACACAGAGGTCAAGATTTATATGAAAACAGATATGGGGATGATCAGAAAGGGGCCTAGAATTAATGACCTTAAAAATTAATACAGAATAAGAGACCAGCCCTGAAGACAGTGTTGATTCTAGGTTTTACCACCTTTTTTGAGAGTCAGTGCTACATGTATGTGTATGATGCTTACAGGCATATCATAGACACAGAAGGAAAACTGGGCTCTTACACATGCAATTTGTGGAGATGAAAGGCTAGTCCCCCAGGGAGCTCTAATGCACTTCTCTGAGTTCCCATAAGTCTCACACTGGCATAGTCATACATGGGACTGTGATATCAGAAAGCACTGCTTCAAGTTCGTTGTGCTGTGCTTGATGCTTCTGTTCTTGCAATATATTTCAGAACCAGGCAGGCACGGGCTCTAATCCTGGCTCTGTCATTTACCAACTTTGTGACTTAAGCATATTCTATAGTGTATCTTATGCTTCACTTATGAAATACCTGTCTCCTAGGGTTGCTGTAAAGTTTGGGGATATTATATATAAGAATGTCTGGCATTTCATTCAGCAAGTGGTCGTTAACCACTGGCTACACAGTTTTCTTCTCTGATTTCTTTCTTTGTCTCACACCATCAGAATGTGTTTATTCTCAATGGTCTCTCTTTATGTAGTGAAGTAGTGAAGTAATTCTTATCCCTCTCAGGGCTAAACATCCAAGATGCCTTAGAATCTCCTTGGGCTCTTGCATATATTGATTTTTACTGTGCCTTTTTACATCTTGGTTGCTTCTAGTACCATCCCTCTATTCCTAGCTCTCATGCTAGAGAAGGATGCCATCAACTAAGGTGGCCATATAATGAAATGAGTCTTAAGTTTCCTTCCAGTCTTTATATTTGATAATTTTAGTAAACTTAGTTCTATAAAAGCTTATGCTTTAAATTCAAGTTGACACTTCTTTCTATGTATGGGTTACGTGAAACTATCTCTTTGTTTTGTTTCTTATGAAACTATATCTAGTTGGTGTTCCATGTATATTTCATAGCAAGCTCTCAGTCTCTAGCATGTCATCATGATTTGAGAATATCCCATGTGCCACCCTCTGCTTTGCACTTTTCTTCCACTTCTTATGCCAAACTTAAACTTGCCCTTCCAAACCAGATCACTTGTCACCAACTGTGATGCCTTCCCCAACTCCCGCAAACAATCCAAGTTGTCCTGGTCTCTGAATTTCCACTAGGTTGCTATCATGTAAAAAAACTGACCACACTGTATTATGATTTGTTGAATGTTTTTCTCACATCGTCTATGTGTTGGTTTTTGAAGATAGGAAAAATGTCCTACTAATTTTCTTAACCCCCATGCACACTACCTTGCTCTAGCATGAGCTTTTAAAATGCTTAGTAATTAAATAGATTATCACATCCCTTCAGTGAAATGACCAAGTTTGTTAACAATAAGGTTCCACATTTGCTCATTCCCATCTCAACATAATTTTGTATCTATTCCTATCATATCAGTCTAAGTACAAACAATTCAGCAGCATATTAGAAGACTAAGTAAGATTTGTTCCCAGAAATGTGAGGAAACTTCAATGTTAAAAATGTACCTGGGTGGCTCAGTCAGGTGAGCATCTGACTTTGGTTCAGGTCATGATCTCACAGTTTGTGTGTTTGAGCCCCACATTAGGCTCTATGCTGACAGCTCAGAGCCTAGAGCCTGCTTCAGATTCTGTGTCTCCCTCTCTCTCTCTGCCACTCCCCCACTTGTGCTCTGTCTCTGTCTCTCAAAGTAAATAAATGTTAAAAAAAATTTAAGTATCGGAGATCCGGGGCAAGATGGCGGAGAAGTAAGGAGCTCCGTACTTGCACTCGCGCCCATACATCACACAGAAAAGATCTGAA